>NW_027361906.1:0-475000 GCF_039654945.1 Dendrobates tinctorius
ACCTACTTTGCATTGTAGCATGTTGGGAGGCATTACATTTTCATTCAAAGAAGGGATACCGTTTTAAAAAAAAAATAATTAATTTAAGAAAGTTAAGTGTTTAACAACCATATGGACCAAAACAATACTGCCAGAACAAAACCCACTAACATTGTATTTTAGGGTCACTTACACAAGTGCTTTAAAAAACTAGTGGCGCACTAGTAGGATACCCAAGCCATCAGTTATACTGCATAAATACTTGGCACTCGTTTTGGTGTATTCAACAGGAACATTTATTAATTATGGCAAATCCCCAAAAAAACAAGATACGTTTAGGTCACTACAAGACCTTCATCAGTTATTTGGATAGTAGGAAACTGTGTGCTGCATCACCAGGAGAGAGTCTGCGGTATCCACCGCTCCGACTGGAAGCCCAGGTTTTTTTCTGAATTTGTCACATCTAATAAATATTCCTGTTGAGTACACCAAAACGAGTGCCTAGTGTTTTTGAAGTACAAAATGTATAATAAACCAAAACTTACAACTGGCAACTGAAATTGGTAACTTCCGGCAAGCGTATCAGTGGTGAGAAAGTGGACGAACTAGTGGAAAATATGTCAAATCGCTCATCTGTGTCACAGCACCATGATGTAACCTCTGACAGCAACACCATCAGCTTGAGTCAGTGTTCTGAGTCCACCTCCTCCACTGCCATAGTATGAAATGTTGTGCAGAGTAGAATTTCTATTTCGTAAATGACATCTGTTTCTGTTCTGCCTCATAGAGGCTAAAGAACAGACTACACCAGAAAAAAAAGTATTTCTGTTGATTTTTTATAAGAGATGAATGTAACGTGCTGCTGCAGTGTAATACAGCACAACCTCCACCAGGGGTTGCTGGTGAGGGAAGAGAGGTTGCACACACACACACAGCGTAGTAACACAGAGCAACAGCACAGTTTTCGCAGGTAATGAAAGAGTGGTCAGACTAGCCAAAGTCAGCAACTGTCAGGAGCAGAAGGACCAAGAGAGAAAGCAAGTGCGTAGTCAGGGACAAGCGAGAAGTCAGGACCTACCAGGAACGTGGTATCAGAAATGTAAGACTTAAGTCGTTGTCAGGGTACAAGCCAGAGGGTCAAAAGCCAGTCGGAAAGTGAGGTATCAGAAACGGAAAAAAACAGAAGCAGAGTCCAGAGATCAAGCCGAGTCATGCACAAGTCCAGGTAATCGGGGGGCAGAAGGAACACTAAAGGAATACAGGTCAGAGGCACTAGCTTGGAAGCTTGCAGTATAGCTGATGCTGGCCTGCAGGCGACTGAAATAGCACAGCCAGCTCCAAAACGAGGCAGAGGGGATTAACTCCTGCATGACCAGTCCAAAGAGAAGACAGCAGAAAACAAACTCTGGACTGGATCATGACAATGAACAGTCATTCTTCATATTTGCATGAAATGAGGTAGGAGGAGATGGAGGACCCAATTCTATCGCCATGCTAGGTTGCTATCTCTGCAAGCTGTTGTAGTAGGGGCATTGTCAGTGGAAGCAGCACTCCAAGTTAGGGCAAATCTTTGGGTGCGAATCAGGTAGAGGGGCAAGGAGTGCAGAACAGTTCCCACACAGAGGCTGGGAATGATGATGATAATGATCCGTTTGTGTGGAAACTGAATTCACAGATGTCCAAGTTCTTTGCAGTAGATGCTCAGCCCCTTGGATTGTACAGTGTTTTGAGAACCAGGCTCAATGGAAAATACATTTCTGCCATTTTTTTAATGAAAAATCAATGCCTAGATTAGATTGTGGAGTTGCAATATGAAATTGCATATACATTGGATATAATTTGTGATGTCTTTGAAGGGGTTTACCGAATTTTTAATTGTAAATTTCCTATGTATTAGAGCAGTAAAGTCTGTATAATAGCACATTTGGGACTGTGTCTTACTACGGTTCACCTTACCATCAGTCTATGTCCCTGGCTTTATTTGGGATACATTTATCAATATTAATCCAGCATCTCTTTCGGTTCAGTCATTCCCAGTGTGTTGTCATCCTGTCCTTGTCTGAACGCTCGCTTGCTGCATTGCGGGGGAGTTTGGCTCATAACATTCTCTTATTGTGCACTTTCATAAATTGGTCATTTTCACATTGAGCCAAAATGTATTTTCTCACCGCGTCTCTGTTCCTATATTACAATATCTGTTTCTCTCTGTACAGTGTAAGTCCCACGGAGACGTGTTTCGCCATATCTGTAATTTTGAAATCTAGGCTGAAGACCTATTGTTCTGGAACATAACGAAATTGGAAATGGAAGTTTAATATTGCAGATTACATCAGACCAGGGTTCATTTTCAGATCGGACAGAGGAAAGGGCTGAAAATATTAAAGCACAGTATGGTAAATTATTAAAGTGTTATTCCTATCTTTGCAAGTAATCACTTATTCACGTGATACAGGATAACTTTCTGATCACTGCAGTTCCGACCGCTGAGACCATCTTTGAAATGTCCCATTAGAATACAGTGGGGGCTTCACTACATGACTATTTTCGGCAGTCAACAAGTGATCACCTATCCTGTGAATTGATAATATTTTGCTAAGATAGAATACATTCTAAGAAAAAAAAAAAATTAAATTTTACAAAATTGTACAATTTCAAGCCCAGCAATGAAACCAAAGATAAGTCAAGGAAACCGAGCACACCAAATATTGATTCCTTGAAGACATTACTCTGAAGGCCAAATCTCCATCTATTGTTTATAGATGATGTACAAATTGTGACTCATCCCAGAAGAAAATACAACCTAGAGGCGAGTAGCTAACTGTCCCCAAAATTATCTTCAAATATTAATTTTTTTTGCATGACTTTTGCTGCCATATTGTAATCATGGCTCATCAAAGGACATAAATTCAAAAAACCCTAGAAGAAAAAGAAACAGTCTTACCAACACCAAGTCAGATTGCAAATGCACTACCAAGAAGCAGCAGACCCCCAAACACTGTGCATCACACGTACCTGTGTGACTTCCATCCTACCTAAGCCTCATTTGTGTACATTTTTTACTAGACACCCACCCCTCCTCCATGAATTGGTATGTTTGTGAGAGGCTGTTTTCATCAGTATTTTGCACCTTTATCATGGGGGTCTGCTGCTTCCTGCTAGAGCATTTGTAATCTGACCTGGTGTTGGTAAAGCTGGTTTCTTTTTCAGGTACGGTATGTTTTATGAAGTTATGTTCTTTCTTGAGCGGTCTTCAATTTTAGCATTAGGACTCGCAAGTATGAAGACCCTTGACGTGGGTTGTGAGCTTGCGTATTTTGGCCAAAATATCGACCGATACCTCATGTAATGTGTAACAGACTGAGTAATGGAACTACTGCGCCGTAATCTGAGGAGAGCCTGGAGGGGAGTGACTAGTCCGAGTGACAAGTCCGACCTTGCATGCACGGCGGCTGGCAATACCACAATACGAGGAGGGACAAGGGAGATAAATCAGGTGCTACATCAGAACTGGCCTCGGGTAGATGGTAGCTGACCCCAAGTGACAGGAGGCAGGACATGGTAGAATTAGCAAGTACAGGCTAGTATGGCTGGCATAGCGACTGGCACGATGGACACACCAGCAGGCGGGTACTGACAGGCATGACTGGTATCCTGGCAGGTGGGCTGCTCACGCCAGCATTGTGGGTTTGGTTGCTGCTGCCACCTCTGGTCCAGCTATAGAAAAGCATACTGGTCAGCAGCGTACGACTCCAGGAACTAAGTCCCCCTTTTGGTTCACTGAGCATGCCCTCATAGAATAGAATAGAAGCGTAGAGTTGGAAGGGACCTCCTGGGCCATCTTGTCCAATCCCCTGCTCAAAACAGGATTCGCTAAAGCATCCCAGACAGATGTCTGTCCAGGCTCTGTTTGAAGACTTCTATTGAAGGAGAACTCACTACCTCTCGTGGCAGCCTGTTCCACTCATTGATCACTCTAACTGTCCAAAAGTTTTTTCTAATATCTAATCTGTCTCCTCCCATTCAGTTTCATCCCATTGCTTCTAGTGTTTCCTTGTGCAAATGAGAATAAAGATGATCCTTCTACAATGTGACAGCCCTTGAGATATTTGTAGACAGCTATTAAGTCTCCTCTCAGTCTTCTCTTCGTCTTCTCTTCTGCAAGCTAAACATTCCCAAATCCTGCAACCTTTCCTCATAAGACAGGGTTTGCAGACCAGTCACCATTCTGGTCGCTCTTTTCTGAACTTGCTCCAGTTTGTTGGTGTCTTTTTAAAAATGTGGCGCCCAAAACTGGACACAGTATTCCAGATGAGGTCTGACCAAAGAGGAGTAGAGGGAAATAATGACTTCACGTGATCTAGACTGTATGCTTCTGTTAATAAATCCGAGATTTGCATTTGCCTTTTTTGCTGCATCACACCATTGACTCATATTCAGTCTGTGATCTATTAGTATACCCAAGTCTTTTTCACATGTGCTGTTGCTTAGCCCTATTCCTCCCATTCTGTATATGTTTTTTTCATTTTTATTGCCCAGATGTAGTACTTTGCATTTTTCCTTGTTAAAAAACATTCTGTTAGTTGCTGCCCACTGCTCCAGTTTATTTATATCTTTTTGAATTCTCTCGCTTCTCTAGTATTAGCTATCCCTCCTAGCTTTGTGTCATCAGCAAATTTAATCAGTTTACCCTCAATTCCTTCATCTAAATCGTTGATAAAGATGTTGAACAATACAGGGCCCAGGACAGAGCCCTGCGGTACCCCACTTGAGACATTCTTCCAACTGGATGTGCAGCCATTTACGACCACTCTTTGGGTCCGATCACTAAGCCAGTTATGAATCCACCTAACAGTTGCCTTGTCCATTCCATACTTAGCCATTTTTTCAATAAGGATTGTGTGAGATACTTTGTCAAATGCTTTGCTGAAGTCAAGATATACTATATCTACAGCATTTCCCTGATCCACCCAATCAGTGATTCTGTCATAGAAGGAAATTAAGTTAGTCTGACATGACTTATTAGTTACAAACCCATGCTGACTCTGTTTAATCACTTCATTCTTATCCAGGTATTGACATACATGTTGTTTAATAATTTGTTCAAAGATCTTTCCTGGTTTAGAAGTCAGACTCACTGGCCTATAGTTGCCTGGGTCCACCTTCTTCCCCTTTTTGAAGATAGGAACAACATTTACTCTTCTCCAGTCTTCTGGGACGTCTCCTGTTCTCCAAGAATTTTCAAAGATTATAGAGAGGGGTTAAAAAATTTCTTCTGCTATCTCCTTCAGTACTCTGGGGTGTAATTCATCTGGACCTGGAGACTTGAATTCATTTAGGTTAGCTAAGTGTTTCCTCACTATCTTTCTGTTTATAGATATCCTGGATTCTTCTTTTCCCTTAATAGGACAGTGAAGAACAGTTGATGTTACATTTCCTTTCTGAGAGAAAACAGATGCAAAATACGAATTTAAAAGTTTGGCCTTCTCACCATCCTGTCTTACCATTTCATCATTTTCATCCTGTAAAAATCCTATAGCATCTTTGACTTTTCGTGGGACGATCTCTCATTGGAGATCGGAGGTCACATGTTCAGGTCCTTCTCCAGCTTGGATTGGACCATCAGGAAGGTCCCGGAAGGACGCTGCTATAAAAGGTTCGCATGGCCGTGGCTGCCCCGCCATGCACTATGATAGACATTAGTGCTTATGTTTATAGTGGTGTGTGATGATGGATGTATGAGACAGGTGAATGACTCATTAAGAAACCCCTTCCCTATGATACACGTGGTAGTAGGGTTTAGAGGTTAGAGTCAGCACTTAGTACTGGCACTGCCTAGCGCTGCAGTGCATTCGGTCTCTCATCCGTCAGCGCCAGTCAGCACAGGCATCACAGTAACGCTCAGAGCGGTAAGCTATTGCTTGATGCACCCTGTGACGTTTAACAGGGCACAGCGTTACTGAGGGAACTTTCCCTGGTTCCGCAGTAGCGGTTCCAGGCGCTAGCTGGTCTAGAGGGGCACGCTTCTCGTGTCTCAGAAGCAGTGTCCTGTGACCTCACGCTAGCGCTCCTCTAACCGTAGCCTGTGAGGTTTAACAGGCTTTGGCATAGGTTTCTGCGGACTCTGTGCATTAACAGAACCCTTTTCCCATCACACCGGCTCAGTGGTTACCCGCAGGTGTCAAGCGAGCACTTTACTACTCGCCGTCCGTTATTGTATAGCAGCAGTATACCATCTCTGCACGGTGGACCCCAGGTTGTGATCGCACCTTTTCATAATTTATATTTGGTGCGATCCACAAGACCTAACACATACACACACACACACACACATACACTCAGCTTTATATATATATATCTAGATAGATAGATAGATAAGAGAAGGCCATCTATCAGGAACATAGATGAGCAGGTACAAAATAAAAACATCGCCATATTCAGGAGAGCAATGGCATTTACAACAAATTAAAAATTTCATATTTATTCTTTTTTTCCCTGTTTCATTTTTAAAAATGAATTGACCATCAACTTGTACTATCGCCAGGGCTGCCACTAGGAATTTCGGGGCTCCATACTGACAAAATTTTTGGGGCCCCCTTGAGACTCCGCCCAGGCTCCACCCCTCGAACTGTCAACAGTCCCACCGCTCTCTTGGAAAACTCCACTTCTCACCAATCACACATTAACAGTTCCCATCACCAGATCACACATATAGCCAGCAGTTTTTGTTTTGGCCAAAAGATTTTTTTTAATCTGCAACCACAACAAGGTAGACTCCTCTGGTCAGGCCATACTGTACTCTAACCTATTAAACATTTGTTAAAATATCCAATACAATTTAGGTATATTTCTATTTATTTTTTCAGTTTTTAAAATGACTAATAATATCACATCGAAAGGGACAAACACCACAGCACCATGTCCAGATCACATATTACCACCACATGGTGACCAATAATACCACATACAAGGAATAAATACCGCCACACCATGACCAGACTACATACTACCACCACATAGTAACTGAATACTACAATACTGATCATTAATAAAAAAAACCACAATACTATCACCATAAATGCCATTATACACAGGAGATCTGTACTTAGTATGCAGTGTCTGTGTACAGGTAACACAGTGATCACCAGTGACATTATACACAGGAGCTCTGTATATAGTGTCAGTGTAAAGGCAATACAGTGATCATTGGTGACATTGTACACAGGAACTCTGTATATAGTGTATAGTGTCAGTGTACAGGTAACACACTGACTCACCAGTAACGTCTCTAGTTGAAGTCCTTCATCTTTGCTTTTTATCTTTCATCCAGCTCAGACCGCCATCACTTCTTCCATCCAGGGCTCATCTCTGCAGGAAATAACACAGCATGTCTCCACATCCTGCCCCATCTGTCTCCACATCCTGCCCCACCTGTCTCCATATATTGCCCCATCTGTCTCCACATGCTGCCCTGTATCTCTACATGCTGCCCCGTGCCTCCACAGGCTTCCCTGTGTCTCCACATGCTGCCCCATCTGTCTCCACACACTGCCCCGTGTCTCCTCATGCTGCCCCGTGCCTCCACATGCTGCCCCATCTGTCTCCACATGCTGCCCCGTGCCTCCACATGCTGCCCCGTGTCTCCACTTCCTGCCCCGTGTCTCCACATCCTGCCCCAGGCTTTCAGCTTTGAATTAAAAAAAAAAAAACACTTTCTCCTTACTTGGCCTGGCTGGCCGCGGTCCGGCGCCGACATCCACCCCAGGCATTTCAGCACTCATTCGCCGGCGAATGACAATGTCGTCAGACGCTGGCAATGTGCACACTGACATCAGATGCCAGCCTCCGATTGGCTGGCATCTTTTAACTATTGCCGTGTGGGCCTGGGTGGGCCCTGGATCGGCAGAAGCCTGCCGCTGTGGCCTGATGACTAGAAGAGGCGGAGCCCGATGCGGGCCCCCTCTGGTCATCGGGCTCCATACACCACTCAGGGCAGTAATGCCCTGATGGCGGCCCTGACTATCCTTACAAGCCACGACAGTGTTAGGGAGCTCATACTGTGACCATTTGGTTTATTAGGAGTCTCGACAGGTGGAAACTTTTACACGCCTCCAGTTTTTGGGACAATGTCATGTTATGCGAGACGCTAAAACCTGGTTAATGTGGCCTGTTCACAGCTCATAAAAATGTGTGAGATGTCGCAATGCAATCTTTTCACATGAGGCAGCAGAAACTTGGCATGGTGTGCCGCATGATGTCATGCAGCTATACATACTCTTATCTCAAGTTAAGTCATTCTATTAAATCCTTTTTCATTCACACTTGTTGGTCGACCTCAGTAGAACGTCACCCTGTAATTCGCTGGAGACTCTGTTTTCTAGCTCTGCATTATTACTAGTTAATCTACACGATTACAGCAAAGATACGCTATATTGTATCATGATCGGGTTCACTATGTTGTGTTTTTTTGGTTGCTTTTTTGTTGTTGTTTTTAACCCTCTGATAATATCACTTGTATATTTCACTGAGAGTCTTTTTTTTTACAATGAGAACAGTAGCAGTCTCTTTTAGGTCCCCTTTTGTTTGCTGCGGATGATAGTGGGTGATTTGCCAAGACTAATTGCCCTGTGCTTAGAAAAGCATCTCTGATTTTTTGGAGAAAAACTGTGTTTAGGGTACAGCTGAGAAATACTTAAAGGGTGGTCAAAATAGAAATTAATTTTCATCCTAAATGCCTGTCTATTTAATGCCATAATCTAATCTATTGTCTCATATACTTTAAAATTATACATAAAATTCCTTATCTTTCCCTAACTATACTATCTAACTGCTTTTCCTTTTTGATGACGCTCTGTTTGAGAATCCCGAAGCATCCTGGGATACTCAATCAAAGCAGTATCAGGAGACAGAGGCTGCAGTCACTTCCCCCTCCCTGAAATTAAGCGTCATCGGTGACATTTGTTTCTGGGGCTTTGACAGTCCCTGCTCTGTCACTGTGCGACGTGCACAATGACAGTGCACTCTCTCACGGGTCAGATCATTAGTAAAGAGCCAGCATCAGATCTCACTGTCACTATGTGTTGTAAGAATACGTGGCTTGAGACCAGCGCCGCCCCAAAAGGTTACGTCACTTGTAATAGTGGGGCTGGTCTCTGAAAGCCAGGTATTCATCTTACAATGCACACTGACAGTGCACTCTGTTGCCGCATTGTTATTACTGGTCTCAGCCAGTGAGAGAGCATATTGTCATTGTGCACAACACACAGTGCATATCGCACAGTGACTAGCCCAGCCCCTGAAGTGAAGGTCACCAATGACGCCACAGATGACAGTCACTGATGCAGCCTCTGCCCATTGATGACACTTTGTTTTAGTATCCCCGCATGCAAGGAGATTCTCAAATAAAGTGTCATCAAAAGGAAAATTGTTAAAAAAAAAAAAAAGGAAAAGCTGCTAAATAGTGTAGTTAGTGAAGGTTAAAGATTTTTTAATGAAAGTATATTAGAAAACAATATTTGATTATGGCATTTAATAGATAGGAATTTATGATAACAATTATTTGTATTTCGGACCACCCATTAAAGCATTTTAATTAATTCTAAGAAAAATATGTAAAGTAAAAATAAAATAACATTTTCAAAAACAGCTAGTTAAAAGATGCACAAGGAAATGAAGAATAAAGATTTAATAAAAATGCTATTAAAGATAATTAAACACAAAAATGTTCACATAATGAATAGTCCCTTATCCAGTACAACCTGTAAAATATATTTAATACATAAGTTAAAACAGATCTGCTAGGATGCAAACTGCATACTATATTAAATAGATGTCTTAGACCTGTTGAGGCTGGTGTTTTTACTTTGATAATTCATACCAGTGTGGCAGCATTATCCTGATAGGGAAGTAGGAACGTTAAGGAGGGGCAGTAGTCCACGGAGCCACTGATGTTTTATTATGGCTCTTTACAATTTAGATATTGAAAAGCGCTGTAATACAGTGTGCATAACGCCGGTGTGTCCACATTCATGTTACCGTTGAATGCTTCCGTCAGAATACCCAAAAATCTAAAGTCAGATGGAGCCACTGACTTCACTGAGGCAAAAGAGAGTCCAAAATATGAAACTTCCTGGAAAGGAGGTCAAATGGAGTCCAACATTTTTTTTTCCATCCTTCTAAATTAAAATAACGTACCGCTGATCACTTTCCTACCATTTTACTAATTACCCTGTAAACTCCCTTGTTCTATTCCCAGCCTCTGTCACGTCTGAAATAGATCTGTAATGACCGAGGACGCACAAAAGCGCTAATTCCAAAATTACAGATCCGAGGTCAAATTGCCGGGTGCCGCTACTTCGCCTTCACTCTGGAAATTCCTCCATTGTGCGGGAGGAGGGGACGGACGTCGCTTTGCATTTCTCAACTTTAAGAGCATAGCAAAATAATTTCTAGTGATGGTTTCGGGGGATAATATTCCTTATTGAGCGGCGTGGTACAGACCCCGTGATAACAGCTGCAGGGGATTGGTTTCTTGGCTGGAATGCCTTTGGTGCGCACATATTGTTATGCGTCCTCTTAGAAGTAAAAATATTTAATGATAGCAGGTGTGACCTCTGACCCCGCGTCTAGTGTCGGGGCTTGTTTTACTCACCGCCATGTACAGGTTACAGTGGTGCAGACCCGTCCGCTCCAACAACAAGTCCATTAAGATAAAATTGGAATGGAAAAATTAAAAATGTAAAAAAGGTTGATAAGGATCCGAGACTCCGAGTCTTGTAATCTTAAGTTGTCACTATCGGTAAGGATATGTTTATGCATTATCTCACCTGTCATATTTTTAGTAAAAATTGTAAGAAAATAGTTTTCTCCAATTTTTACAAGAAGTGCAGAGAACATAGAGCAATAGTTCTTCATGGAAGATCAGATGTGAATATACAATAAGGGTAACTTATACTTTCCAACTTTCCAGACTGTCCAACTGGGAGGTAAGTAATTGCAGAGTACAAAGGGCACAGGCAAAAGGTTCTCCTTATAACTATGCCCTTTTTCAGGCTCGGCTCCTCTATGTCTCCCGCTCTAACATGCCCTCTGAATGTGTCACGTTTCCTACAAAATTGCTTTCTCGGAGGTTTTGGAGGCTTCAATTGCAGCCATAATATCTGAATTTATTCTGGGATTCGTAAAGGTTTAAGCTTTTACTTTCAGGGTTCTGGGAGATCAAAATTCTTCAAGTGCACAAAATTTGGGGATTTCTTGGTACTGGTATTAAAAATTGTCAATTTCTCATAATTGTCATTAAACTGCAACCATGGTCACATGGTACCAATATGGGCACCTGTGTCCATACCTAACCATCAAATAATTGTATTTACTAAGAGATTGGAGGAACTTAGGTTCCTGAAGATATATACAAAACAAACATGAAAAGAGGTCATATATTTTTCCTTCGTGATGAGTTGACTGGCGGTTAAAGGGGTTATCCACTACTAGCCCAACTTCATCTCAATCATTATGGCCCCTCATAGTAAAATAACAACACCTATACTCACCTCCAGGGCTGATGCTGTTACAGAGTTGTTGGCATTGGCTTACCCGGGGCTCCCGTGACTTTGCTATGTCATACGATCCCTGAGGCCAATCAGCGTTGGCTTCATTCACTTATCTTTCAAATGTAATTGGCATCCGAAATTTGTGAGAGAGCAGCCACAGGTCTCACTTCATCTGGATGTCAGATTTGTCTGAAGAAAAGGAGAGTGAAGCCAGCGCTAATTGACCACAGAGATTGCTCAAAATAACAATGTCACGTGAAAGCCAATGGTGACACCGCTTTAACGGCTCCGGCAATGGAGGGGAGTATAGGTGTTGTTGTTTTACTGGGGTGAAGCAAAGAAATTGAGAAGGAGTTATCCAAGTAATGGGCAACTCCTTTAAGGAAAACTCCACTTTTAAAAATAAAAGGATACAAATCAAACATGGGGCAAAGACTAGTTCTTGTCCATGGTAGCCAGTAAGGAGGCCGCTTTGATTTCCAAAATATCTCTTAAAAAAGTTTTGACTTTAGCAGTGACATCATGTCGACCCTTCAAATGAGCTCGGCAGTTTCGCTGATTTAGATGAAACTAGCTGCTGAGCTCAGTGATTGACTGCAGCGGTGATGCAAAGTGTCACCATGACATCACTGCTGCAGCCAAAACGGAGACTAGAGCAGTGGCAGAGCGCCCATCTACTGTATCTCTTTAATCTACATTTGTTTCTGACACCATTCACTTTTTGTCTTTAAGACGTAGTATTTAGAATATTGGTGCAGGAACTCAGAGGCGTATCTAGGCTTTCTGGCACCCGGGGCAAGAATTTGGTTTGGCGCCCCCCCCCCCCCCCCCCCAAGTACATATGCGACTTGCACAGTTAGTCATGTACCCACGAGCTGCTCTCCCTAATGCTCTCAATGTTCAGTAAAAAACTGAAAGCAGAAAGAGAAGCTCGTTGTCACAGGACCATAACTATGAAAATCGCATATGAGTGAAGTGTCCATGTGATGAGTACTGGAACCTGCAGAGCTGAATCCTGACATTGCAGCTTCTGAATTCTCACAACGAATGCACTGCACACATTTAGGATTCTCCCTTGCCGATATACAGTCATGTCAACACAAGTATGTGATTTGTATACTTCTGGCCACATTCCAACTAGACGTGCCCGGTCTCGCTCCGTTCACTTTCATTGAGTGAGGCCACACATGTCTAGTCAGCATGTGACCGCATGTATGTAAATTACCGGCACAAGAGAATCCTGACAGCGTTCAGTGAGCACTGTGAGAATTCAGAAGTCTGCAGTCACATAGAATGTCTGCAGACTCAGCACAAACCTGGACAACCCCTTTAATGTTCCTAACAAATAAAAACATGAGAATTAGTCAGTATCACAAATATTTACATCCAGGTACCTTATAGATGACGTCGTCTCTGGAGTCGTTCTCCTTTTCTTCTTCTTGTCCAGACCCCATGATGAGTTTTCTCATCCACATCTCGTCTCTGCAGACTTCCATCTTCTCCAGTCTTCTGCAGCAAATCCCCACACGATGCCCTTAAAGATAGAAGTGTCATTATAATGCCCCTAAATACAAATATCTGCAATATACTGTCGCCTCACACTATTCCCCTCCCTCCTCATACTGTCTCCTCATATATTTACCCCCTCACTCTCTATTCTGTCTGCTCACACATATCCCCGACTCCCCATACTGTGTCCACATGCATTCACCCGTTCGCACCCCTTACTGTCTGCACCCATCCCCCATACTGTTTCCTCATACATACTCTTCATTTTGTGTCCTCAAATCTCCCCACATACATTAAATACCATCCCCACTCCAAATCCCCCCCATCCCCAATCCCCCACACACATTAAGTACCCCCCATCCCCACTCAATAACCCCTCGTCCCTACTCCCAAATCCCCACACACATTATGTACCCCCACTCCAAATCCCCCCACACATTATGTACCCCCACTCCAAATCCCCCCACACATTATGTACCCTCACTCCAAATCCCCCCACACATTATGTACCCCCACTCCAAATCCCCCCACACATTATGTACCCCCACTCCAAATCCCCCCACACATTATGTACCCCCACTCCAAATCCCCCCACACATTATGTACCCCCACTCCAAATCCCCCCACACATTATGTACCCCCACTCCAAATCCCCCCACACATTATGTACCCCCACTCCAAATCCCCCCACACATTAACCCCCATCCCCACTCATTAACCCCTCCACACATTAACCCCCATCTCCACTCATTAACCCCCACACTCATTAACCCCAATCCCCACATTAACCCCCCACTCATTAACCCCCCACATTAATCCCATCTCCACTCATTAACCCCCATCTCCACACATTAACCCCCACTCATTAACCCCCATCCCCACATTAATCCCATCTCCACTCATTAACCCCCATCTCCACTCATTAACCCCCACACATTAACCCCCATCTCCACTCATTAACCCCCCACTCATTAACCCCCATCCCCACTTTAATCCCATCTCCACTCATTAACCCCCGCACATTAATCCCCATCTCCACTCATTAACCCCCATCTCCACTCATTAACCCCCACCCCCACATTAACCCCCCTCTCCACTCATTAACCCCCATTCCCACATTAAGCCCCATCTCCGCTCATTAACCCCCATCCCCACCTTCGGTGGTTCTTCAGCTCCACAGTGGAGCACACTTACCACCAGCGTTCGCTCTGGGCGCCGGGAGTGACGTCAGCAGCGTGATCACATGACCTGATCACGCTGCTGACGTCGCTCTGACCCGGCGGTCAGAGCTTCAATTGTACTGGCGTCTGTATAGACGCCAAGTACAATTGCTGCCTGGGAGTCGGCGCGGCCTCCTTCTCTGCGTCGGCTGTCAGCTTGACAGCTGACACAGAGAACCGCCGACTCCCAGGACTGGTAGCGGCAGAACACAGCCGCCGGGGGGGAGGGAGATACTGGCATACTGCGGACCGCTGTATTAGGCGGCCGGGCGGCTCGTCTGCGCCCCCCTGCTGCCTGTGCCCGGGGAAACTGCCCCGGCTGCCACCCCCTGGATACGCCACTGCAGGAACTTCAGGAACAGTTGGCAGAGAGATTGAATTTTTATACAGTTTATAATGATTTGTGTTTTTATTATAATTTTTTGTAAATTCTTTATTTTTTGTTTTTTAGAAACTTGGATAGGTCATTACATGGAAGATAACAAAAATGTTATTATGATGGTGTGATATGCTATGTGGATATCATTTTGTGTATATTTCTATTTCACTGATTTTCATAGTGTTTTTCTGGTTGCCTTGTATGTCTATAGCCTGACTGTATCTGTCTCTTGATGACGCCCTGTAGTTCCTTAATCCCCAAGGCTCCTTTGTCTCCTCTGGGAGGCCTGCAAACCGCCCCAACCTGTCTGACTGTCCCTGGACATAAGGAGGGGGCAGGGGAGGGAAGGGGCTGGACAAGTCTGTTCCTGTGTGGTGATGATCTTGTGAAGACTGCACGTCAGAGAGAAGGAAGCGCATGGACCCATTTTATCCTCTGGCTGCTAGAGTTTTGGACTTTCATCTCCCTGGACATTTTATCCTGTTACAGGACTGCATTCTTGCTCTAGACTATTGTATCCTCATTGTGGTGGATTGTTTATGGACCTTCTAATTTTGCCTGTAATAAAGGTCTTGGGATTGTTCACACTTCCCTCGCTCTGTTGATTTTGTGGTATTGGAGAAGGACCCCGTGACAACTGGTGACAGCAGTGGGATCAACAGAGTGTAACCCAATGGAGAACCACCCACAGAGTGAGTACAGAAATTGGACTGTATCCAGTTTTCAGGAGAGAGCCAGAGGCCTGGGCCTGAACTACTAGGGACTGACTAAAGAAGCCTTAATTGACCTACTGGTGGGTGCTAGCCTGGCCACCTCCTCCCAGATGTCTGAAGGACGAGCACTGGAGACAAGGATCCCCACCCCAAAAAGCCAGTGGTTGGTGTGGTACGAAGAAGAGATGGCGGTTCTGGGCCCAGGCGTCTCTCAGGAGTACAAGGAGGAAGCTGCCCGCCGTGCACAGCAGAGACAAGAAGCAATGGAGCTTGAAAGAGGGAGTGTCATGCCGCAGCTGCGGCTCTCCTCGCGGTCACACTCTCCGCCGCGGTTTCACCTGCCCCGGCCCTCACCGCAATCCTCCCGGTCTGCTTACCGGGTGCTTGCTCCCATCCGTCCTCCTCAGCGTCCACGGGGGCGCGCTCCTCCTCCGGCTTCCTGCCCCTCGCCGGACACGCGCTCCTACTACTGTCAGGGGCACGCGCTTGCTAACCCCTCTGAGGGCGCGCGTCCTCCTCAATCTAGGGTCATGACCCGGAAGCTCTGAGCAGTGTCCTATATCAGGCCGCCCCTTCCTCCACGCAGTGCCTGATGATCCTTTTGAGCCCTGCTTTGGATCCTGGCCCTCTGTGCCCTGCGCGCGCTTCTGCTTCTGACCCGTTCTCACCTAATAGTGATTCTCCGCTGTTCTCCTTCCTAGGATCCAGATTCCCGTGGTCCTGATCCTGCTGTCCTGGTTTCCTGGTGGTGCTTCCAGTCCGTGTCTGCCGCCTGCGTTTCCATCTGTGTTCCTGACTTGTCCCCTTCCGATGGTCCTCTTCTAAGGAGTCCTCCTGCTTTCCTCGCCGGTGTTCTGTTGGGTCCTCGCGGCCCCCTCCCTGTGTACCAGCTGCCGTGGTGATAGTTGCCCGTGGGCCTGCCCCAAACACTCCAAACAGGTGGTCCACCTGGTCAGCTCGCCCGTGGGAGGTTCGTTGCCACGGTCCAGCGGGTCCACTCCTAGAGTACTACCAAAGTCTCACAGGGAGTAACGCAATGTGGAGTGTAACCCCAACGATCTGGGAACCGGTACGGATCACGCGGACAGAGTTTAAGCCATGATGAGGCTTCTGGAGATTTGGAGGGGTTCTTCAAGGACTTTGAGCAGCAGTGTGCTGTGATGGAGGTGCCCCACTCTGACTGGATGCGTTTGTTAGTGGGACTCCTGAACGGTAGCATGGCAGAGGCTTACCGAACCATTGACGCACAGCGGAATCGGGATTATAACATTGTAAAGCGGACCATCCTGGATTACCATGCTATCACCCCAGATTCATATAGGGCCAAGTTCCGAGACCTCCCATGCACCACAGGGGTATCGTTTAGAATGTCTGCACATAGGATGTCCCAGGCATGTCGGAGATGGCCGGAAGCAGAAAACGCCTTTACTGTGGAAGATGTTATACAGGCGTTCCTTATAGAACAATTTCTTGCCAAGTGCCCCGCAGAGGTACGGGAATGGGTCCAGGAGCGCACGCTGTGAACCGTGGATAGAGCTGCAGCCCTGGCCGATGAAGCCCTTACTATCTGGCCGCAATGGAGGAGGCTTCTGGACAATGAACCACGGCCTGCTCCCGCTCCCCGTCCCCATCCAATTATATCTGCCCTTCCACCTAGTCACAAGCCGATGACAATCACGCCTCACAATCCTAGGCCCCAACACTGATCACGACTTGGGGGTATCACAGAGAGGAGGTGTTATATGGGTGTGGGCAACCGGGACATTTGCAGTCTGGCTGTCCCTCAAGGATTCGGAGGGAGCCCCACGCAGCCCCACCTCATCCAGTGTATCTTGTACACTCCACCCTGCCTGAGGAAGAGCTACCACCACCCCCACCAGAGTGGACCACCAACCACGGCACCATAGATTCTCCTGGAGTGTACGGACTCCGGCCTTTGTCCTTTAGCTACTCAGAGCAACGGCAACGCCACCTGCAGGATGTCTTAATTGATGGATACAAAGTGTCAGGATTTAGAGACACGGGGGCATTCCTGACTATTGCTCATCCCCGTGTGGTTCGACCCGAGGCAATTTACCATGGTCCAGGAATTCCCATTGTCCTGGCGGAGGGTGCCCGCAAATATATACAGCGAGCTTCTGTGCGTTTGGATTATGGTTGTGGAGAAAAACTGTGTTGGATTGGAGTTATGGAGGACTTCCTGCAGATATCCTCCTTGGGAACGACATTGGGGAGTTACAGTGCCAATTTGTGGGAGCAGTCACCCGACTACAGGCCCTTCCCACCACGAACCGCATCAGAGTCGGTAAGCAATACGTTCGCTGCTACTACATTAGGAGAGTCTTGGGACAGAGAGGAGTTTAGGAGAGAAATAGAGGGTGACACTACCTTAGCAGCCCTGAGGCGAAAGGCAGAAAACGGGGCACATGGGATATAATGGGGATGGCTTCACTCGAGAAAACGGACTGTATTATCGTGTAACAAAGGTCAGTGACCAGGGCAACCCTGACGCAACGACCAGGCAACTCATTGTCCCTCAGAAGTACAGGGCACAGCTACTCCAACTGGCCCATGATATCCCCTTGGCTGGGCATCAAGGGAGGAAAAGGACTGAAAAGAGACTCACCCAAAGTTTTTACTGGCCTGGCGTCTCGCAGTCGGTAGCCCATTATTGCCGCACCTGCGATGTGTGCCAGCGAATGCGGCATCCAGGAGCTCGACATAAGGTACCCCTGCAATCCCTGCCCATAATTGAGGAACCATTTCAACGTGTAGCTGTCGACATCATGGGTCCTCTGGCCCACCCCAGCCGGTCAGGGAAAAAATATATTCTGACCATGGTGGACTATGCCACTAGGTATCCTGAAGCTGTGGCCCTGTCCAGTATTACAGCAGTAAAGGTAGCCGAGGCCCTTGTTACCATCTTTACCCGGGTAGGGTTTCCTAGTGAAATATTATCGGATCAAGGCACTCAGTTCATGTCAGATCTGGTCCAGTCCCTATGGCATACTTGTGGTGTTCTAGCCATTCGCACAATCCCATACCACCCGCAGACCAACGAACTATGTGAACGCTTTAATGGAACCCTAAAAAAATATGCTGAGGGCTTTTGTTGACATTGAAAAAGACTGTGAAAAGTACCTGCCACATCTCATCTTCGCCTATCGGGAGGTTCCCCAAGAGTCCACAGGGTTCTCTCCCTTCGAACTACTGTTTAGCCGGAAGGTCCGTGGGCCTCTCACTCTTCTGAAAGAACATTTAGAGGGAGACATCTCAGATACCGGAATGCCCATCCTTCCCTATGTTCTAGAGTTCAGAGACCGTCTCGCCCAGCTAGCTACCATGGCTAAAGAACATCAGCGAATGGCACCGTCCAGACAAAAAAACCTGGTATGACCGTAATGCCAGGACCCGGGAATTTATGGAAGGACAAGTGCTCATGATTACTGCTTCCCCTGCCAACAAGCTTCAAGCAGTGTGGGAAGGCCCTTATTAGGTTGTCAAGAAAATTAATGGCACTATATTATTGCCCTGGACTCTAGTGGTCGACGATAGAAAACCGTCCACATTAACATGCTGAAAGACTACCACGACCGATCTCTGCCTGTTCTAGCTGTCTAGACTAAAAAGCAGGTACTTGCATTTTTAGGAACTGCTGGTTACTATCGCAAATTTGTCTCTAACTTCAGCACCTTGGCCAAGCCCCTAACCGACCTGACCCGCAAGAACATGGCTAGGAATGTGACGTGGACGACTGCATGCGAGGATGCCTTTTCAGCATTAAAGACCGCCCTCATCACTGCTCCTGTCTTTGCTGCCCCTGATTATAAGCGCAGGTTCCTTGTACAGACATATGCATCCACCTTTGGGATTGGGGCAGTACTTAGCCAAGTGAACGCCGCCGGAGAAGAACATCCTGTTGCTTTTGCCAGGTGGAAACTAGTGGATCGGGAAGTTTCCTATGCCACTATTGAAAAGGAGTGCCTTGCCATCGTATGGGCGCTAAAAAAAATTGCAGCCATACTTGTATGGCAGAGACTTTACAATTGTTACAGACCACAACCCCCTCACATGGCTGAACCGCGTATCAGGGTACAATGGAAGATTGCTGCAGTGGAGCTTGTCCTTACAACCCTACAGCTTCTCCATCCAATACAAGTGGGGAAGCCAACACCAGAACGCCGATGGTCTGTCTCGACAAGAAGAACCATAGGGTCCCCAGGCCGACCTACCCCTGCCACTGTACAAGGAACTATAAATGATTGAGCATTGTGGACTAAAGTGAGCAGGCCAGAGGTCTGTGTTGACCTCATAGCGTGCTCACTTATTGTGAGGGGGGAGAGGTTGTGATGGTGTGATATGCTATGTGGATATCATTTTGTGTATATTTCTATTTCACTGATTTTCATAGTGTTTTTTCGGTTGCCTTGTATGTCTATAGCCTGACTGTATCTGTCTCTTGATGACCCCCTGTAGTTCCTTAATCCCCAAGGCTCGTTTGTCTCCTCTAGGAGGCCTGCAAACTGCCCCAACCTGTCTGACTGCCCCTGGAAATAAGGAGGGGGCTGGGGAGGACAGGGGCTGGACAAGTCTGTTCCTGTGTGGTGATTGTGGCGCCCCTGAGGGTTCAGTCGCCACAGAGGTACTGCACCTCCTCCTGAGGTGTGGTACCCCATTATTCAGGTAAGGTGGAGACGCCTGACCACACTCCAACACCTGCATCCCACACAACATAGTAATGTAGCAAAGCACCTTTGGTGGCTCCCTGCTTGGAACACGAAGAGTGCTGGGAGGTGGGTGGAGCTTAGACGATACAAGAGAGTGGGAGAAGATTAGGGAAAAGGTCAGTCTGTGAGAGAAGATCCCCTGAGAGGGATGGAGTGAAGGAAGTGCTGCAGCAGACTCCTGTGACCTGGAACTGCTGGCACAGGAAAGAGCTATAGAAAGCCTGATTCTTCAGAAGGAAGATAGTTTAGTACGGAACGTAAGGAGAAGAGAACTAAGGACTAGGGTCAGAGCAGAACCCTTCCTGAAGTTTGAAGCGCATGGCCGGAGTCCGGTCCCCGAGGCTGTTTGTGAAACTAATGTTCCAGCAGCAGACACCGGAGGAATAGGAGCTGTGACCACTCTATTCCCACAAAAGACTCGAAGACACAGTGGCAACCTATGTGTGAGCCGGTGACATGACGGATGGAGTCCCCGAAGCAGGCTACAGTCACTTATCATGCGAGTAGAGTTCCAAGGAACATCTGAGAGGAGGAACTTGGGTTTAACACACAACTACAAGTACTTCAGTATAAGCGCTAGAAAAGAGACGTTCAGAAAAGGCACACGAAAGGGAGAGCTGGATAGGTTAATTCCATCTGCCTGGGAGTTGGCTGAGCCCCTGATCTGGAGACCGCAGTATTAAAGTGGGCACCTGTCTGTGCCAAGAACGTGAGTAAAGGAACTGAAACTAAATTCATCTGTCTCGTTGCATTCTTCCTGCGCCAACCCACTCAGCACTGCTACATCTCTGTGCCTAACACGACACCATCTACTTCTCCTCACTATCTCCTCATTTGCCAAACTCATCTACTCTGCCCTGCCACTACAGCCCTACCTGTGGAGGGCTACAACATCATTGCTGCACCACACCATCTGTCCCAGAGAGACAACCCCGCAGCGCTGCTCAAACTGACCAGAAACCACAGGTGGCGTCACGAATCCTCTCAATGACTTTATCCCCATCACTCTACCCCTTTTACATTGATCGCCTGAGGCCACGGACCGGGTCATTGCCACTGTGACATCTCCCATTGTAATCAACGGCCCGGCACCGAGTACCCCACGGCCTCTGGGGGTGAGTCAGTGATGATCGTGTGAAGACTGCACGTCAGAGAGAAGGAAGCGTATGGACCCATTTTATCCTCTGGCTGCTAGAGTTTTGGACTCTTATCTCCCTGGACATTTTATCCTGTTACTGGACTGCATTCTTGTTCTGGACTATTGTATCCTCAGTGTGGTGGATTGTTTATGGACCTTCTAATTTTGCCTGTAATAAAGGTCTTGGGATTGTTCACACTTACCTCGCTCTGTTGATTGTGTGGTATCAGAGAAGGACCCCGTGACAGTTATATTCTTTTGTGCTGACTTTCTAAGCTGTGCTGACGATCATGAGATGGCGGAAGAAGAAGCGGCCATTTCCTCTATTGCCTAATGTGATATATTCTTCCTTCTAAACAACGCTTTTAGCTTTTAGGGAGAATCCCTGCCTACTACAGCATTCACAAGTTTATGGCTACCACCATATGTTTAGTAATTCCATGAAATTCCAAAAATTCCAAAAAAACATAAAACTTTTGGCCTAGAATTAACCCAGAGGCATATATAAAAAAGGGAAAAAAAGTCAAAATGAGGTCAACTTGACTACTAATCATACTCTACTCTCCCACCAAATAGAGTCTTGTCTTCCCAATAATGGAAGAAAATGAGGCTGGTCCCCGTAGGGCCAGTGCCCTTCTTTTTGGATTAATCCTGTCCGCAAGGAAAGCCCAAGCTGGAGGTCTTTGTGCATGGACGGTCTGTATTAAACGGACTTAGTAGATGTCGTTGTTGGACTGTAGCCAAACAAGGAGCAAAAATATTATCTTTATATAACAGTTTCTATATGTGGTGTCTCGCCTTTAACATTCCCGATGCTGGAGCAGGTTAATGTAATTATCTCTGCAGCGCGACCCCATAGTCCATCATTTGGCCATTACTCGCTCTGTCTCTGCGGGAATCGGTGTAAGAATTCCAGCCGCTCCACCACTTGGATCCCGTCCAGCAGTCAGATATTGATGCTCCGAGCTCTTGTTGTTACAGGGCAGGGATTGTGTTCTGGATATTGTAGACGTTGACATTCACTATTTTTTTTTCTCTTTCCCATTTCTTCTTTTCCTCAAAAATAACTGCAATAAAAAAATTTTTTTAAAAAATCCTATAGTCTAAAGCGCTGATTAAATGTAAAGCAAAACAGTATTTATCTCTCGGAAGGTTTTTCTTGGCATTTCGCGGGTGGTTTCTCAGATTCGTATCTCAGTTACGCTCCACTTTGAGCTCTTCTTACCCAGTGATAATATATGAATTATTGGTTTGGGGATTTTAGCTACCTACCACTCTTACAAAACTTCATATATTTTTTGTCTTGCCAATCCTTTCCTATATAATCTATTAAAGTGTATGAATATCATACAGTGGTGTCCTTTGCTATAAGCCAAGGAGGAAAGTAAAAAAAAAGAAAAAGAAATACATATATATCTATATATGGTATATATGAATGGCCATAAATTTGAATAGCATGAAATACCACATTCTGCCTGTAGTGGCCACTGTAGGAAAAACGAGCAACTTTCTTCTGCAAAATCGGAGGTTTATGTGCAATCTACCGATATCTGCAATTCTAGGACCTGAGACCTTGGCAAAATTGGAGGTTGTTATTAATTCCTCATAAGTCTGAGATAAGACAACTTTTTTTTTTCAAATCTATGGATGCAACTCCTTTTATTCTACTGCAAAATCAATTTTCTGCAAGCCACTGATCTCTGCTTCTAAGTAACCAAAAGAATTAGACTTTGCTATTGTTTGCCCATATAAAAGGGTAGTTGTGATAATAGAAAAAAATGTATATCCACAATGATCAGGCTGATTGGCTGCAGTCTCCACATTTTGTCTGAGTCAGAAGAAATACTGGGAGCAAACGCCAATCAGCTGCCCATAACACTCCCATTAGATGTTGATGCCAGATGATAATCAGTATCCCAATTTTATTTTATTTTTTTTACTTCTCTGGGCCCAACAATAAAGGTTTGTACTGTTGTGAACAAAGCCCTCTACTCTGTGGGCACAATTTTTTCTTATACAAAATCAGCAGTTAAAGGGACAATGAACTGTAACCCCTGGATGGCAGGAAGTGTACAGTTACCCAGCAGTGCCTCCGCAGGAGAAAAAAAGCATTACACAATTCCCGCTGAAATTAGTGATCCATACACACAAGTTTCCCAGACTGAAAGATGATCCTCATAACTTCTTCTTTACAACTCCTATTAGATGAGGGTCCCTGTCTACATCCCGATGTGTAAAATGTCAGATACTATCACCACCCCCCTTCCGATTGACGCCATCTTCTCATCTACTGCTCATTCTCCATTAAACCAATTACACAGTTATTTTTTCTCTCTCTTTTTAACGCCTGCTGTTCAGATGACAACATAACTAAGCAAATCTGTCATGACTACTTTCCCATTATTTCCACTAAGGGTCCTTTATGAGAAACTAAAATGATTAGGAGAAACGAGATCCTCCAGTTCCACCTAAAGCTGTTTCACATCTGTTGGCGCATTCCCTGAAAATCTTCAAAGGGCTTTCTGCTCTCGGCAGGGTTATTCTCTATGGTTATGATTCTCATATGCGCTGTCTGTTTTATTACCTGTGTAACGAGTGGTCGCCATTGATCTGGTGCCCATGCACATTAGTAACATGGCGCGTGATGGCGCATTTTCAGGTACTGCTGTTGAAGCCATTGACTATACAACTTTCGATTTCTCAGGACAAACCAGTCACATATTTGCTATATTTTGGTTCTTACTGTATGTATTGCACCTTCATCTCTTCGTTCTTCGGTAGTCTATTTGTTAGTGAAAAGAAGCAGTGGAGCAAATGGAGTGAAGTACAATTGAAGACTAAGGGTATGTGCACACTTTGCGGTTTCTGCTGCGTTTCCGCAGCGGTTTTGGCTCTGCAGAAACGCAGCAGATTCTGCTGCGTTGTACAGTACCTTTATTTCCTATGGAAATAAAAAAAAGCTGTGCACATGCTGCGTTTTTTTCCGCGCGGTTTTGCTGCGGTTTTCAAAACGCAGCATGTCAATTGTTTGGTGCAGAAATGCTGCAGTTTTACACCTCATCCATTATGAGGTGTAAAACCGCAGGGCAAAACCGCAGATAAACCGCAGAACTTTGTCCTGCGGATTTCCTGCGGTTTTCTCTACAAAATCCGCAGAGACAAAAAACTATGTGTGCACATACCCTTAGAAGTCTCATAGGTTCTCCCTGTGTTTGCGTGGGTTTCCTCCGGGTTCTCTGGTTTCCTCCCACATTCCAAAGACATACTGATAGGGAATTTAGATAGTGAGCCCCATCGGGGACAGCGATGATAATGTGTGCAAACTGTAAAGCGCTGCGAAATATGTTAGTGCTATATAAAAATAAAGATTATTATTATAGGTTTACATTGGAGCTGAATACCAAAAAGCTTATTAGATGTTTAATCAACACTGTTTGAAATGCTGCTTGCTTTTACACTGAAAAAAAAAAAAAGTTTTAAAAAGTTTTCAAAAGTTTATACAACTTTTAAAGCTTTTGCATTACATGTATTTGAAAAAAAATGTGTTTTTTTCATATCACAATCTACATAATAATAATAATTTTTATTTATATAGCGCCAACATATTCCGCACCACTTTATTATCTAATGGGGTAATCTTGCAATTTTTACTGGGGCTTTTTCAGATGCTTTTTTAGATGCATATGTCCTGCTAAGAAGAGTTTACAGCCGCCTCCTGATCAGCAAAGGCAGTATGACTGAAACTGAAATCACAAGATCCACCAATCACAACAGGCGATGTCACAGCTCACATCTTCCCCTTCCCCTTACAAATACCTCTGCACACCATTTTTAGATGCTTCAATAAAACGATAGGGGCAGAGTGTGTTCCTTGCTGCTAATGTACATGTTTTGTTTCCTGAAACAACAGGAAGTTTGAGTCCTGATGTGAAAATTGGAAAATTTCTATTTTTTATTTTTAATTCAGATTGTGATATGGAAACAGTAAACATTGCAAAAAAAAAAATGTAAAGGAAAACTTAATTTAAAAAAAAAAATTCTCATACTTGTGATACTATCACCTACAAAAGACCTTCTGAGTTCAAAATGCCCAAAACAGTTTTAACTCTAACGAGAAATCACACAAAACCATTGTTTTTGTGCAAAAATATACAATCAATTTTATTGATATAAAATACATATCATCACAAATCCAATGATTATATATAAGGTGAAAACAGCAAACCACTCGACACAATGTACACAGAATTTTTAACCAATAAATAACGTCTGGTACACGGTATAAATGCAAGAGGATTTTAATAAATTACTGCCTCATGATAAAGTGCCTGTGCATGAAAATGCTTATATCTCATAAAGAGATTAAAGTAAACATCCGCAAATGTGGAAGCAAAAATGGGACAGTGATCCCTTACTATGCTACTGGCATCTATCAGATGTCAAGGCTCACTAAACCCCTCTACAACCTGTAATTTGCATCATGCCCAGAAGGAATTCACATTCTTAGTGAAAGTGCACAGGAACAATGTCTCTTACCCATGTGGACAGGTCGAGCGGTGCTGGCAAGGTCCCGACGCGTTTCGCCAAGAGGGCTTCCTCGGGGGGCTGTGTGGCCAATGCTGTGGGCCATGACCCTCTTATACCGACATAAATCGGGCTAATCCATGTCCGGTGTGCGCGGTCCTCGTGGCACCACATGCATAGTCAGCGCGATGTCACCGCGTCATTTCCATGAATCAACCCACGTCATAGCGTCCATGTTGCCATGGACACACCAACGCGCACTGCCATCATGGCGGCGCATGCGCGGTCACCTGGGCACTATGACGTGCGTCGGCTTCCGGGATGGCCGGAAATGACGCGGCGGGGTTCCTGCGCTGACCGCGCATGTGCCGCCATGATGGCCGCGCGCGTTGGTGTGTCCATGGCAACATGGGCGCTATGACGCGGGTTGATTCCCGGAAATGACGCGGTGACATCGCTCTGACTATGCATGTGGTGCCACGAGGACCGCGCACACCGGACATGGATTAGCCCGATTTATGCTGGTATAAGAGGGTCATGGCCCACAGCATTGGCCACACAGCCCCCCCGAGGAAGCCCTCTTTGCGAAACGCGTCGGGGCCTTGCCAGCACCGCTCGACCTGTCCACATGGGTAAGAGACATTGTTCCTGTGCACTTTCACTAAGAATGTGAATTCCTTCTGGGCATGATGCAAATTACAGGTTGTATAGGGGTTTATTGAGCCTTGACATCTGATAGATGCCAGTAGCATAGAAAGGGATCACTGTCCCATTTTTGCTTCCACATTTGCGGATGTTTACTTTAATCTCTTTATGAGATATGAGCATTTTTATGCACAGGCACTTTATCATGAGGCAGTAATTTATTAAAATCCTCTTGCATTTATACCCTGTACCAGACGTTATTTACTGGTTAAAAATTCTGAGTACATTGTGTCGAGTGGTTTGCTGTTTCCACCTTATATATACTCATTGGATTTGTGATGATATGTATTTTATATGAATAAAATTGATTGTATATTTTTGCACAAAAACAATGGCTTTGTGTGATTTCTCGTTAGAGTAAAAACTGTTTTGGGCATTTTGAACTCAGAAGGTCTTTTGTAGGTGATAATATAATAGGGAGTTGCCTGATTATATTTCTTGTATCTATTGTAATGATCAGTTATAGGGATGAAACCTGGTGTTAAACTACTTGTGATACTGTAGCTTCCTTTTAAGGTTTAAGGTGGAAAAAATGTAACTTAAAATTATAACCTTCGTGCAATAAATATTTTTTTGTTAATAGCCATATGAGGACTTGATTTTTGCAGAACAGGATGTATAACTTTTACCAATTTTTGGGGTATTGAAGTACAAAAAAAAACTGTGAGTGTCTCCTCCATAATTAGTCTTGCCACATTTGTAACAAGCAAAGTGTCATGATCCAGGATGGGGTTTGTCTTTGGCCCGTCCTGGTCAGACAGGGGTTAATTGTTTCTGCCTCTCTCTGGCAGAGGGCGGCTATTTAATGCTCACTTGACCTAGGTTCGGTGTCAGTTATACTCCTGCCCTCGGCTGAGTTAGTTGACCTCGTGCGTACGTGTGCCTTGTGCCTGATATCTTGCTTGCTTGTTTGGTTTTGACCCGGTTCCTTCCCTGTTACGAGTTCTGCCTGTCCCTCTTGTACTGCGCTACCTCTCTGTGTATGACCCTCTGCCTGTGACTTGACTAGTCTCTGCTCGTCCCTCTGGTACCGCACAGCCCTCTCCGTGTACGAACCCTCGCTTGTCTGACCTGCGTTTTACTCTCCTCTTCTACAGTTTCCCTGCAGTAGGTACATTACATCATCTGCAGCAGTAGGACGCTAAGCCCCGCCCCCTGCAGTCACATGATCGTAGGTCCTGGAATGCCTTACTATTTTCAATGCCGCAGGTCCTGTCTGCTTGAACAATCATTACAGTATTGGACCCCGCGCTCTCCCATAGTGTGGGTAAGTCACCCTGCTCTGCGTGGAAGTTTGCCGACGCTGACAGGGTCCTGACATTAGAGTCCTGACACAAAGCTATTAAATTATTCCAAGACTACAAAGTGATATACCTGATCTTGTGTCAGAAATCCACCTATCTTATATTGATGACCAGTCCTTAGAAAAGGTCATCAATAGGGATGAGCGGACCTGAACTTAAAAGTTCGGGGTTTGTACCGGACAGTTAGTGGGTCACCCCCCCAGGGCTGTGGGGTACTCGGTACCGGGCCGGTGTCAGCGGGATGTGTCACAGCAGTGGTGACCCGATCCGTGGTCCTGGGCGCCCAAGTAATGGGGGAAATTGAATGGTGGAATGTAGTTGATTAATTGAATTGTTCATGACGCCACCTGTGGTGTTCGGCAAGTGAGATGTTAAGCCGACGCTGCAAGCAGATCCACTGGGACTGATGGTATGGTGCAGCAAAGATGTAAAAGCTCCCCACAGGTGAAGCTGTAGTCCCAGGGCAGTGTAGATGCGGTTGGCATGGTGATGTAGCGGTGCCGGAAGGGTAGGAAGCAGACAAAGACACAGCAGGGTGCAATTTCTGTACCTTTACTTGATAAATGCAGTCTAGGGTCCTGATTACAGATGGTACCAGAGCAGGCTAGCCTGGAAGCAGCTCAGGATTCTCTCCCCGCAGATGGGCTGTGCAGTCTCCTTCTTAGCGCTTATTTGACTGAAGTACTCCTAGTACTGAGTTACACTGAAGTTCCTCCTAATTCTCTTCTACTAGCACTCCTCGTATGGCAGACAGCTGTAGCCGCTATTCCTCTCTTGGCTCACTCCGTGCTGTTGTGCCTCCGAGTCTTAGATGGGGGTAGTGCATTTACAGCCTCCTACTCCTCTGGTATCCGTACAACCGTGGAGACCAGGCTCCAGTTCATGCGCTCTCACTGGAGATGAGCCTTTCCTCTCCGCTCGATCTCTGCACTTCACCCTCCTCACACTAACTGACCACTCCTTCCTCTTGGCCCTCAGAGAGCACTCCTCCCTTCAATTCTGGTTCAGAATCCTCCCTGCTGGTCTGGAGTGGAACTGTGCTGAATGCATAGGTTAACTGCGAGAGAGACCCTTCACTGCTTCCAAGCCTGGCATTACCCTCCCTGGAGGAAGGCAAAACCACTGTGGTGGCCATACTCCTGGGGGCGCCACATTAGTGTCCGGGGGTAAATGCTGAACACGCAATTCTCCCAGACGTCCATTGCAATGTTGGAAGTTCCGGGGAAGTCCGGGAGGAGAGAGAGAGAACTTTCCAGCTTAAAAGTCGTGGTCCTCATTATTTTCAATGGGGTTTGTGTTCCGGTCCAAGTTCAGATAAAGTTCTGGTACCTTATCCGACCTTAGGAATGAAGATTGGGTAAGGTACCAGAACCCGAACTTCCATGGGTCTGCTCATCCCTAGTCATCAATAATTAAGTAAAAGACATTTCTTACTAGAAACAGATAAAATAAATGACTATTCTAGCTGCAAATGTCTGGTTTGTAATGCAATATCTTCATAGGTGTATAGAGGCGCATTTCCAACAACCATCACTCCAGTGTTCTTATTTGTTTGCTATCTGTGTAAAAAGGCTAATGGATGGTTAGAATACCCTTGAAAACCATTGTGCAAGAATGTTAGCACAGCTGAAAACAGTTTTGCTGATTAGAGAAGCTACAAACCTGACCTTCTTTTGAGCTAGTTGAGAATCTGGAGCATTACATTTTTTGGTTCCATTAAACTCTTAAAAAGGCCAGAAAAAAATAACTTTCATGTGAAACTCAACAGTCTATTCTTGTTCTTAGACATGAAGGCTATTCCATGCGTGAACTTGCCAAGAAACCGAAGATTTCCTAAAAAGGTGTGTACTACTCCCTTCAGAGGAGAGCACAAACAGGCTCTAACCAGAGTAGAAAGAGAAGTGGGAGGCCCCGCTGCACAACTGAGGAACAAGACAAGTACATTAGAGTCTGTAGTTTGAGAAATCGACACCTCACAGGTCCTCAACTGGCAGCTTCATTAAATAGTACACGCAAAATGCCAGTGTCAACGTCTACAGTCAAGAGGAGACTCCAGGATGCTGGCCTTCAGGGCAGAGTGGCAAAGAAAAAGCCATATCTGAGACTGGCTAATAAAAGGAAAAGATTAATATGGGCAAACGAACACAGACATTGGACAGAGGAAGATTGGAAAAAAGTGTTATGGACAGACAAATCCAAGTTTGAGGTGTTTGGATCACACAGAAGAACATTTGTGAGCTACAGAACAAATGAAAAGATGCTGGAAGAGTGTCTGACGCCATCTGTCAGGCATGGTGGAGGTAATGTGATGGTCTGGGGTTGTTTGGGGCTGGTAAAGTGGGAGATTTGTACAAGGTAAAAGGGATTTTGAATAAGGAAGGCTATCACTCCATTTTGCAATGCCATGCCATAACCTGTGGACTGCGCTTGATTGTAGTCAATTTCATCCTACAACAAGACAATGGCCCAAAGCACACCTCCAAATTATACAAGAACTATTTAGAGAAGAAGCAGGCAGCTGGTATTCTATCTGTAATGGAGTGGCCAGCAGTCACCAGATCTCAACCCCATTGAGCTGTTGTGGGAGCAGCTTGACCGTATGGTGCGCAAACCAACTTGTGGGAGAGGCTTCTGGAAGCATGGGGTGAAATTACTCCAGATTACCTCAGCAAATTAACTGCTAGAATGCCAAAGGTCTGCAATGCTGGAATTGCTGCACAGGGAGCATTCTTTGACGAAAGCAAAGTTTGAAGGAGAAAATTATTATTTCAAATAAAAATCTTTTTTTTGAACCTTGTCAATGTCTGGACTCGATTTTACATTCATTTGGCAGCTCATTTGATCAATAAAAGTATGAGTTTTCATGGAAAACACAAAATTGTCTGGGTGACCCCAAACTTTTGAACGGCAGTGTTTATATACACACATGTGTATATAAATATATATATATACACATATGCGGGATATATATTGGAATATATATTATATATAGTCCAAAACTGTGCAAGTGAAAAATACATATCATACAGCAATTAACAGAGAGAGAAATAAAAGAAGGTTCTGATTATTGGAATACAACAATGAAAAATAAGATCTTCAAGGGATTGTCCTCCTTTTGGGGGATTTTTTTAAAACTTAAATGCATGTATTTGGAGCCAAAAGCTATTTTTGCAACTGGATTCCATTAAAAGTTTTGTACCGTTTGTCTATTTTCGCCTTTGTGCCGCACTGATATTGCTCGATGCAATATCAATTAACAGAATGTGTCAGTAAACTCATACTAACAGTGTGACGGAAGAGTTCGCAACTTCTTACCTAACTTTTACTGAGCTCCTCTCAACTGACTTATGAACAGAGTTCTTCAAGCTTAGTATATAGTGAAACAAGGAGCCTGTAAAAGCAGAATCGGGCAAAAATATGTTAAGAAACTCAAATTCCAAAATGATTTTTTGCTCCAAATACATGGACACAAGGAAACAAAAAAAAATTGTTCCAAAAGGTGGACCAAAAATGGTCTACGCACCTTAAGTTTATCCTTGAATGATATCTATTGCTTCCTGTTATCGGCTATTTCATTAGGCTGGCTTATCGCTATGTGTAAAGGCCCCTTTAGTGGAAAACCTAAAAGAAAAACCCTGCCCTCAGGGCCTACTTTGTATGACATATTTACAGTGCTGAGAACCTTCAGACACATTTATATCCAGATAAGTGACTGATTTATTCTTTATTTTATCACCTGTACTTCTTAAACTGGATATATATGATATTGGGTTATTATGGGGAACAGTGTACATTATAACAGGAGTTTTGTTCTAGTAAGGCAATAATTCCTCATTAATTTGGTGGAGGTTACGGGCACTTGTTTAAATGATTGTCAGTATTGTCCAGACAAGAGCCGCAGGCTCCTTCCATCATTCTCAGGTAATTGTGGCAGCTTGTTCATTTCTTCTGAGTGGATTATAGAGAGCCCCTGAGGCTGTAACCCTCCCCCTCTTATATCACCTACCCTGGGAAAGAAGTCATTGAAAAACTAGATATCCTCATTCATAACTTCCGATTAGTTTCACAGCAGCGTGTCCTTCTAAATAATCTCCTCACAAGCATTCCCTGATAAACGCAGCCTGATATCTGCCCTACAGAAATGTCCCCCATTGGGTGATGGGGTATTAAGTAAAGGGAATCATTCTTAAAACAAGAACATTCCTTTAATCTGTCAGGAGCCTTATCTGACAGTGCTGGACTTTTGAATTCCCTTTATTATTAAAGGCTTCAGAAATAATTCAGACCAAGATTAAACTTCAGAATTAATTCAGACCCCAGACTAAACCTCAGAATTGATTCAGAACCCCCCAGACTAAACCTGAGAATTGATTCAGAACCCCCCACACTAAACCTCAGAATTGATACAATTCCATCAGACTAAACCTGAGAATTGATTCAGGACTCCTAGATTAAACCTCAGAATTGATTCAGGAACCCCAGACTAAACTTCAGAATTGATTCAGAACCCCCCAGAATAAACCTCAGAATTGATTCAAGACCCCCAGACTAAACATGAGAATTGATTCAGAACCCCCAGACTAAACCTGAGAATCGATTCAGGACCCCCAGACTAAACTTGAGAATTGATTCAGATCCCTCCCACTAAACCTCAGAATTGATTCAGAATCCCCAGACTAAACCTGAGAATTTATTCAGAATCCCTCAGACTAAACCTCAGAATTGATTCAGAATCCCCAGACTAAACCTCGGAAGTGATTCAGAACCCTAGACTAAACCTCAGAAATGATTCAGAATCCCCAGACTAAACGTGAGAATTGATTCAGAATCCCCAGACTAAACCTCAGAATTGATTCAGAATCCCCAGACTAAACCTCAGAATTGATTCAGAATCCACAGACTAAACCTGAGAATTGATTCAGAACCCCCCAGACTAAACCTCAGAATTGATTCAGAATATACAGACTAAACCTCGTAATTGATTCAGACCCCAGAACTAATTCAGACATCAGACCAGAACCCAGAATTAATCTGTTCCACTAGCGAGAACTCAAAACTAATTATGACCCAGACTAGTCTCCAAGATGAGTTTAGACCCAAGACCAGACCCTGAAATTTAAACCTCAGATCATGTCCCAAAGTTCATTTGGAGCTCAGGACATACATTGACGTTAAATCAAACCCAGATTCAATCCTTTTCAGCCTCAAACATTCATGTACTGGGTCCTGAGTACACCAAGCATTGACTTCTGGTGCTTAAGACATTGATGATGAAGACCCAACACTGGAGTAAGGAGGGGAAGTGAATGGGACAGTTACTGTAGTAAATGAAGCTGTGTAGTTCTACCTAATGGAGACGACACAGATCCCAGTTGTGGTGCAACGACTGTACTTCTTCTACCTTGATGCTATTGTGTGGGGGAACATCAGGGGGGACATTATCTTCTGACACAGGTTTTCTATAATAAGCATGTCAGGCGATCAATGCATTTATGGGAAATACAGGGAGCACTTCATCTCCAGCCTGGAGGCATCAGTTGTCATCCACCTGTTAGAGGCAGTAACCTCTGACCTCTCAGATATGACCTCTTTCTGCACATTAGCTTGTTTGCAGTCCTTTTGTAGTGTTGATGCTTTTCTAGGGAATTGGCATCAATGACATTCCTTCATCTTCGTTGCAGGGGTCTGAGCCTTGAGGGGACAGCCATGACCAGAGACAAGTGACATGAAGCAAAGATCAGCAGAACGGACAAAAGAGAAGAAATTAAAATAAAGATACAAGGATGTCTTTGCTACTCTCCAGCTTTGCTGCTTTAGGTTTGTGCAAAAATACTGCTCCCACTTTATGGTCTATACAAAAAAAAAGAACATTGCCTTTTATATTAATAAAGAGAAAGTAAACTTTTTATCTGACCTCTGCACATTTATCATCACGAGTCATCTGCCGTGGCTGCATAATAAAAAATTACCTACATTGGTGCTTGAAATTTTGTGAACTCTTCAGAACTTTCCATATTTTTACATAAATTTAACCTAAAACTACATCGGATTTTTGCATGTCCTAAAAGTAGATAAAGAGAATTAAATAAAAGAACTGATACAAAAATTATTTGACTTCATGATTTTTTTTTGTTGAGGAAATTAATCTAATATGATACATCTGCGAGTGGTAAAAGTTTGTGAACCTTTAGTATTAGCAGATGATTTGAAGTGCAATTAGAATCTGATGTTTTCTATCAATGGGATGACAATCAGGTATGAGTAGGCAACATTTTTGTAAGGAACAGGGATCTATTAAAGTCTGGTTTTCACAATTAATGTTTGTGAAAGTTTTTCTTGACACAATTAAAGGAAATTTCTGAGGACATTAAAAGAAGAGTTGTTGCAGTTCATCAGGATGGAAAAGTTTGCGAAACCATCATATCACGGATTCCATCCCTCAGTGTGCGTGGGATGCAGTTACTGATGGCTGAGCCATCCAATCTGGTACAGGGGCGTGTTGAAGCTGTCAGTACTTTGACAGATCAGTCGTCCAGTCTGTTGCAGGAGAGTGCTGAGCTGTCAAAGTTTTGATTGATAGCTTGGCCATCCAATTTGAGACTGGGAGACATTGAGCTGTCTCCATGTGTTCATTGTCCCAGGTGATTGCCAGGCTACTTAACTGGGCTGTTCGTCCCAAACCTCTTCCAGACATATTGTACATTCAGCATGTGTGGTTTATGGCTCTGCGCCTTGTGTTCAGTTTGTTGACCTTTTGTTATCTGACCCTGCTCCTTGTTCTGACCAACCATCTGTTTAATCCCTTTGCTCAGATCTGCTTTCCTTCTGGAATTTTAAGCTCTGAACATTACCTGACTATGCCTTTGTCTCTTCCTTCTGTTTATGACGCACCCTCCTGGCTTTTGACCTCGAACTCCTTGACTCTCCCAACTCCTCTCCGTGAGAAGTGATTCAGCATCATATTAGGTCTGGCCTATATGCTTTTCTTTTTTGCCAGTATGGATCCTGTTCACACGCTTAGTGACCAGGTGGCGAATTTGACGCAGATGACTCAGCATCTGGCTAAGGAATGCCAGATTCTGAAATCATCACAATGTCAGTTGCAGGGTCAGATAAATAATTCTTTGAATAACCTGTAATGGGCCTTCCTGATAAATTTTCAGGAGAGAAAGCCCAGTTTAGGATATTCAGGGAAAGGAGTATATTATTTTTTACCGTATGCCTCTGGTTGTCAGGGGATTAGTTCCATCAGGTGGGAATATCATGTCCCTACTGCGAGGGGGGTCATCAGACCTGGGAATTTTCCTTGTCTCCAGAATGGTCTTCTGCTGAAGCCTTTTTGACAGTTTAGGTCTGCTCTATGACAAATCTGGCAGGATCCAGGTCGCTGAGGCTAAGACCATGAACCTGGCACAGGGGGTCCCACAGCTGAAGACTACTGTACTGAGTCCACAGTGGTCCACTGAAGTTTTTTGGTATGACGCAGTTCTCAGGTGCCAGTTTCACAAAGGCCTTTGTGAAACTCTAAAGGATGCACTGGACTGTCATGACGCCCCTTGGTCTCTGGTGGAGGCGATGATCCAGGCCATATGAGTGGACTAATCCCAAAAAGGTCCACTAATGCTACAATGGCACTTCCTTAACAATATGCATAAACCAAGAAGACAGTATTTATACTGACTCCTAATGAAGCGAACCATAAATGAATAACAAATATTTTTATTTAGCCTATTAAAATACATAAAATGCTACATGTATTCATAACAAACAAACATACCCCAGGGGAATAGCACAATACAGGAACACAAAAACCTCAAAAATTCTCATAGGCATACCATGTGTAAGATGAAATAATAAACAAGTCAATATTACATGTGGAAAGAGGGCCAAAAATATCTTTATTATTGATTGCCAACGGCATTAAATTACTTAAAGTGCCCTTTTTCCTAAGAATGACCATTTATAATAGAGTTATACCACAATGAGTTTGTAAATCGCATGAGTGCCAATAATCTAAGAGGTGTACTTACTATTAAAACCTTAAAAGAACTAAATTTTCTACAACCTAACCCATAAAAATACCTCACATGAAACTATATCAAAGGAATGCTGAAAAGCCCAAGGTTTCATTAAGTCCATTGGGATTGAGAGTGCCCAAACGGAATATCCACCTACTCTCACATTGTGCCAGAATTTTGGCCAGATCCCCTCCCCTGGAGCCCAAATTGACTTGATCTATAGCTTTAACTAGTAATCCCGTGGCACTGCAGTTGTGATGGAGTTTAACCCCTTCACTACCAAGGGTGGTTTGCACGTTAACTACCGGGCCAATTTTTACAATTCTGACCACTGTCCCTTTATGAGGTCATAACTCTGGAACGCTTCAACGGATCTAGGCGGTTCTGACATTGTTTTCTCGTGACATATTGTACTTCACTTTAGTGATAAAATTTCTTCGCTATAACTTGCGTTTATTTATGAAAAAAACGGAAATATGGCGAAAATTTAGAATATTTTGCGATTTTCAAAGTTTGAATTTTTATTACCTTAAACCAGAGAGTTACATGACAGAAAATAGTTAATAAATAACATTTCCCACATGTCTACTTTACATCAGCACAAATTTGGAAACAACATTTTTTTTTGTTAGGAAGTTATAAGGGTTAAAAGTTGACCAGCGATTTCTCATTTTTACAACAAAATTTACAAAACCATTTTTTTTAGGGACCACCTCACATTTGAAGTCACTTTGAGGGGTCTATATGGCAGAAAATACCCAAAAGTGACACCATTCTAAAAACTGAACCCCTCAAGCTACTCAAAACTACATTCTAGAAGATTATTTACCATTCAAGTGCTTCACAGGAGCAGAAGCAACATGGAAGGAAAAAAATAACATTTAACTTTTTAGTCACAAAAATGATCTGTTAGCAACAATTTTTTAATTTTCCCAAGGGTAACAGGAGAAATTGGACCCCAAAAGTTGTTGTCCAATTTGTCCTGAGTACGCTGATACCCTATATGTGGGGGGGGACCACTGTTTGGGCGCACGGCAGGGCTCGGAAGAGAAGCAGCGCCGTTTGACTTTTTCAACCTAAAATTGGTTGGAATTGAGATTGGACGCCATGTTGCATTTGACGAGCCCCCAATGTGCCCAAACAGTGGAAACCCCCCACAACTGACCCCATTTTGGAAACTAGACCCCCTAAGGAACTTATCTAGATGTGTGGCGAGCACCTTGAACCCCCTGGGGCTTCACAGGAGTTTATAACGCCCGGGCGTGAAAATAAAAAAATCATATTTTTTCCACAAACATGATCGTTTAGTCCCCAATTTTTTATTTTCCCAAAGGTAGCAGGAGAAATTGGACCCCAAAAGTTGTTGTCCAATTTGTCCTGAGTACGCTGATACTCTATATGTGGGGGGGACCACTGTTTGGGCGCACGGCAGGGCTCGGAAGGGAAGCAGCGCCGCTTGACTTTTTCAACCTAAAATTGGCTGGAATTGAGATTGGACACCATGTTGCGTTTGACGAGCCCCCAATGTGCCCAAACAGTGGAAACCCCCCACAAGTGACCCCATTTTGGAAACTAGACCCCCTAAGGAACTTATCTAGATGTGTGGTGAGCACCTTGAACCCCCTGGGGCTTCACAGGAGTTTATAATGCCCGGGCGTGAAAATAAAAAATCATATTTTTTCCACAAACATGATCGTTTAGTCCCCAATTTTTTATTTTCCCAAAGGTAGCAGGAGAAATTGGACCCCAAAAGTTGTTGTCCAATTTGTCCTGAGTACGCTGATACTCTATATGTGGGGGGGACCACTGTTTGGGCGCACGGCAGGGCTCGGAAGGGAAGCAGCGCCGCTTGACTTTTTCAACCTAAAATTGGCTGGAATTGAGATTGGACGCCATGTTGCGTTTGACGAGCCCCTAATGTGCCCAAACAGTGGAAACCCCCCACAAGTGACCCCATTTTGGAAACTAGACCCCCTAAGGAACTTATCTAGATGTGTGGTGAGCACCTTGAACCCCCTGGGGCTTCACAGGAGTTTATAACGCCCGGGCGTGAAAATAGAAAATCATATTTTTTCCACAAACATGATCGTTTAGTCCCCAATTTTTTATTTTCCCAAAGGTAGCAGGAGAAATTGGACCCCAAAAGTTGTTGTCCAATTTGTCCTGAGTACGCTGATACTCTATATGTGGGGGGGACCACTGTTTGGGCGCACGGCAGGGCTCGGAAGGGAAGCAGCGCCGCTTGACTTTTTCAACCTAAAATTGGCTGGAATTGAGATTGGACGCCATGTTGCGTTTGACGAGCCCCTAATGTGCCCAAACAGTGGAAACCCCCCACAAGTGACCCCATTTTGGAAACTAGACCCCCTAAGGAACTTATCTAGATGTGTGGTGAGCACCTTGAACCCCCTGGGGCTTCACAGGAGTTTATAACGCCCGGGCGTGAAAATAAAAAATCATATTTTTTCCACAAACATGATCGTTTAGTCCCCAATTTTTTATTTTCCCAAAGGTAGCAGGAGAAATTGGACCCCAAAAGTTGTTGTCCAATTTGTCCTGAGTATGCTGATACTCTATATGTGGGGGGGACCACTGTTTGGGCGCACGGCAGGGCTCGGAAGGGAAGCAGCGCCGCTTGACTTTTTCAACCTAAAATTGGCTGGAATTGAGATTGGACGCCATGTTGCGTTTGACGAGCCCCTAATGTGCCCAAACAGTGGAAACCCCCAAGTGACCCCATTTTGGAAACTAGACCCCCTAAGGAACTTATCTAGATGTGTGGTGAGCACCTTGAACCCCCAGGGGCTTCACAGGAGTTTATAACGCCCGGGCGTGAAAATAAAAAATCATATTTTTTCCACAAACATGATCGTTTAGTCCCCAATTTTTTATTTTCCCAAAGGTAGCAGGAGAAATTGGACCCCAAAAGTTGTTGTCCAATTTGTCCTGAGTACGCTGATACTCTATATGTGGGGGGGACCACTGTTTGGGCGCACGGCAGGGCTCGGAAGGGAAGCAGCGCCGCTTGACTTTTTCAACCTAAAATTGGCTGGAATTGAGATTGGACGCCATGTTGCGTTTGACGAGCCCCTAATGTGCCCAAACAGTGGAATCCCCCACAAGTGACCCCATTTTGGAAACTAGACCCCCTAAGGAACTTATCTAGATGTGTGGTGAGCACCTTGAACCCCCTGGGGCTTCACAGGAGTTTATAACGCCCGGGCGTGAAAATAAAAAATCATATTTTTTCCACAAACATGATCGTTTAGTCCCCAATTTTTTATTTTCCCAAAGGTAGCAGGAGAAATTGGACCCCAAAAGTTGTTGTCCAATTTGTCCTGAGTACGCTGATACTCTATATGTGGGGGGGACCACTGTTTGGGCGCACGGCAGGGCTCGGAAGGGAAGCAGCGCCGCTTGACTTTTTCAACCTAAAATTGGCTGGAATTGAGATTGGACGCCATGTTGCGTTTGACGAGCCCCTAATGTGCCCAAACAGTGGAATCCCCCACAAGTGACCCCATTTTGGAAACTAGACCCCCTAAGGAACTTATCTAGATGTGTGGTGAGCACCTTGAACCCCCTGGGGCTTCACAGGAGTTTATAACGCCCGGGCGTGAAAATAAAAAATCATATTTTTTCCACAAACATGATCGTTTAGTCCCCAATTTTTTATTTTCCCAAAGGTAGCAGGAGAAATTGGACCCCAAAAGTTGTTGTCCAATTTGTCCTGAGTACGCTGATACTCTATATGTGGGGGGGACCACTGTTTGGGCGCACGGCAGGGCTCGGAAGGGAAGCAGCGCCGCTTGACTTTTTCAACCTAAAATTGGCTGGAATTGAGATTGGACGCCATGTTGCGTTTGACGAGCCCCCAATGTGCCCAAACAGTGTAAACCCCCCACAAGTGACCCCATTTTGGAAACTAGACCCCCTAAGGAACTTATCTAGATGTGTGGTGAGCACCTTGAACCCCCTAGGGCTTTACAGGAGTTTATAACGCCCGGGCGTGAAAATAAAAAATCATATTTTTTCCACAAACATGATCGTTTAGTCCCCAATTTTTTATTTTCCCAAAGGTAGAAGGAGAAATTGGACGTCAAAAGTTGTTGTCCAATTTGTCCTGAGTACGCTGATACTCTGTATGTGGGGGGGACCACTGATTGGGCGCACGGCAGGGCTCGGAAGGGAAGCAGCGCCGCTTGACTTTTTCAACCTAAAATTGGCTGGAATTGAGATTGGACGCCATGTTGCGTTTGACGAGCCCCCAATGTGCTCAAACAGTGGAAACCCCCCACAAGTGACCCCATTTTGGAAACTAGACCCCCTAAGGAACTTAACTAGATATGTGGTGAGAACTTTGAACCCCCAAGTGTTTCACTAAAGTTTATACTGCCCAGGCGTGAAAATAAAAAATCCTATTTTGTGCCCACAAAAATGATCGTTTAGTCCCCAATTTTTAATTTTCCCAAGCGTAACAGGAGAAATTGGACCCCAAAAGTTGTTGTCCAATTTGTCCTGAGTACGCTGGTGCCCCATATGTGGGGGAAAACTACTGTTTGGGCACACGTCGGTGCTCAGAAGGGAAGAAGTGACGCTTTGGAATGCAGACTTTGATGGAATGGTCTGCGGGCGTCATGTTCCGTTTGCAGAGCCCCTGATGTGGTTAAACAGTAGAAACCCCCCACAAGTGACCCCATTTTGGAAACTAGACCCCCTAAGGAACTTATCTAGATATGTGGTGAGAACTTTGAACCCCCAAGTGTTTCACTAAAGTTTATACTGCCCAGGCGTGAAAATAAAAAATCCTATTTTGTGCCCACAAAAATGATTGTTTAGTCCCCAATTTTCAATTTTCCCAAGCGTAAGAGGAGAAATTGGACCCCAAAAGTTGTTTTCCAATTTGTCCTGAGTACGCTGGTGCCCCATATGTGGGGGAAAACTACTGTTTGGGCACACGTCGGGGCTCAGAAGGGAAGAAGTGACGCTTTGGAATGCAGACTTTGATGGAATGGTCTGCGGGCGTCATGTTCCGTTTGCAGAGCCCCTGATGTGGTTAAACAGTAGAAACCCCCCACAAGTGACCCCATTTTGGAAACTAGACCCCCTAAGGAACTTATCTAGATATGTGGTGAGAACTTTGAACCCCCAAGTGTTTCACTAAAGTTTATACTGCCCAGGCGTGAAAATAAAAAATCCTATTTTGTGCCCACAAAAATGATCGTTTAGTCCCCAATTTTCAATTTTCCCAAGCGTAAGAGGAGAAATTGGACCCCAAAAGTTGTTTTCCAATTTGTCCTGAGTACGCTGGTGCCCCATATGTGGGGGAAAACTACTGTTTGGGCACACGTCGGGGCTCAGAAGGGAAGAAGTGACGCTTTGGAATGCAGACTTTGATGGAATGGTCTGCGGGCGTCATGTTCCGTTTGCAGAGCCCCTGATGTGGTTAAACAGTAGAAACCCCCCACAAGTGACCCCATTTTGGAAACTAGACCCCCTAAGGAACTTATCTAGATATGTGGTGAGAACTTTGAACCCCCAAGTGTTTCACTAAAGTTTATACTGCCCAGGCGTGAAAATAAAAAATCCTATTTTGTGCCCACAAAAATGATCGTTTAGTCCCCAATTTTCAATTTTCCCAAGCGTAAGAGGAGAAATTGGACCCCAAAAGTTGTTTTCCAATTTGTCCTGAGTACGCTGGTGCCCCATATGTGGGGGAAAACTACTGTTTGGGCACACGTCGGGGCTCAGAAGGGAAGAAGTGACGCTTTGGAATGCAGACTTTGATGGAATGGTCTGCGGGCGTCATGTTCCGTTTGCAGAGCCCCTGATGTGGTTAAACAGTAGAAACCCCCCACAAGTGACCCCATTTTGGAAACTAGACCCCCTAAGGAACTTATCTAGATATGTGGTGAGAACTTTGAACCCCCAAGTGTTTCACTAAAGTTTATACTGCCCAGGCGTGAAAATAAAAAATCCTATTTTGTGCCCACAAAAATGATCGTTTAGTCCCCAATTTTCAATTTTCCCAAGCGTAAGAGGAGAAATTGGACCCCAAAAGTTGTTTTCCAATTTGTCCTGAGTACGCTGGTGCCCCATATGTGGGGGAAAACTACTGTTTGGGCACACGTCGGGGCTCAGAAGGGAAGAAGTGACGCTTTGGAATGCAGACTTTGATGGAATGGTCTGCGGGCGTCATGTTCCGTTTGCAGAGCCCCTGATGTGGTTAAACAGTAGAAACCCCCCACAAGTGACCCCATTTTGGAAACTAGACCCCCTAAGGAACTTATCTAGATATGTGGTGAGAACTTTGAACCCCCAAGTGTTTCACTAAAGTTTATACTGCCCAGGCGTGAAAATAAAAAATCCTATTTTGTGCCCACAAAAATGATCGTTTAGTCCCCAATTTTCAATTTTCCCAAGCGTAAGAGGAGAAATTGGACCCCAAAAGTTGTTTTCCAATTTGTCCTGAGTACGCTGGTGCCCCATATGTGGGGGAAAACTACTGTTTGGGCACACGTCGGGGCTCAGAAGGGAAGAAGTGACGCTTTGGAATGCAGACTTTGATGGAATGGTCTGCGGGCGTCATGTTCCGTTTGCAGAGCCCCTGATGTGGTTAAACAGTAGAAACCCCCCACAAGTGACCCCATTTTGGAAACTAGACCCCCTAAGGAACTTATCTAGATATGTGGTGAGAACTTTGAACCCCCAAGTGTTTCACTAAAGTTTATACTGCCCAGGCGTGAAAATAAAAAATCCTATTTTGTGCCCACAAAAATGATCGTTTAGTCCCCAATTTTCAATTTTCCCAAGCGTAAGAGGAGAAATTGGACCCCAAAAGTTGTTGTCCAATTTGTCCTGAGTACGCTGGTACCCCATATGTGGGAAAAAACTGTTTAGGCACACGGCAGGGTCGGAAGGGAGTGACGTTTTGAAATGCAGACTTAGATGGAATGGTCTGTGGGCGTCATTTTCCATTTGCAGAGCCCCTGATGTGCCTAAACAGTAAAAAAAACCCACAAGTGACATTGATTTGGAAACTAGACCCCCAAGGAACTTATCTAGATGTGCCCCAACTAATCTAATGTTTCCGGTAACGAAATTTAGTAGTGCATTGAGGTGTGGTACAATTTGAAGCAATCCTTCATACACAGGCCAGGTTTTTCGGGGCAGGTGTCGCATTGATAAATGGTGTCCTTGCGTATTCCGTTTTTGTAACACACTCGGCACCTTTTTTGCGATTTACCTCTTTTTCCAGTTTGCGGGACCTCCCCCGGGAAATGCTGACCTGGTACAATACGAGCACCTTCAGTTCCGGAAGTTCTGGGGCCCGCTCCTTCCAGAGTGCCAAACATCAGGGCCTTAACCACTACCTCCTGAAACTGAAGGTACGACGTATCGCTGGGGCATGCACATTGTGACAATAGGAATGCGTTGAGCATTGCCAATTGGACGATGTGCACGACCAGCTTTTTGTACCACGCCTTGGCCTTTCTCAAAGCATTGTACGGTTGGAGGTATTGATCGGAGCGATCAACGCCCCCCATGTTTTTATTGTACCCCAGCACACATTCAGGTTTGCTGACCTGTGCCGAGGTACCCCGTACAGTGCTGAGGGCGCTGCCATCACCGTGTATGGTGGTCAAGAGAAAGACATCCCTCTTGTCCTTGTACTTGACCACCAGCAGGTGGTCGCTACATTGGGCCCTGCTCTCACCTTTTCGGAGCATCTGCCCAAGTAGCGTCTTCGGGAGGCCTCTCTGATTTTTGCGGACAGTACCGCAAGCTGCGGTACCTCGCGCAAAGAGGGCTTTGTAGAGTGGGACACTGGTATAAAAGTTATCAGTGTAGAGGTGATAACCTTTATCCAGCAGTGGGTGCACCAAATCCCACACAATTTTCCCACTCACTCCCAGGTCAGGAGGACACTCAGGGGGTTCAATCCTGGTGTCCTTTCCTTCGTACACTCTAAACCTGTGGGTGTACCCTGAGGTACTCTCACACAGCTTATAGAGTTTGATTCCGTACCTGGCCCTCTTACTGGGCAGGTATTGACGGAATCCGAGCCTGCCCTTAAAATGGACCAAGGACTCGTCCACGCAGATGTTCCTTTGGAGCACGTACACTTCAGCAAACTTTTTGTTGAAGTGTTCGATGACCGGCCGAACTTTGAACAGACGGTCAAAGTTGGGGTCATCTCGTGCGAGACACTGTGCATTATCGTTATAATGCAGAAACTTGAGGATGGCCTGAAAACGCGCCCGGGCCATGACCATTCGGAATACTGGAGTGTTGTATAAAATATCAACACTCCAATATTGCGAAATTTCAGGCTTCTTCAGGATACCCATGTGGAGGACCAGGCCCCAAAACTTCGTCATTTCAACTGCGTCCACAGGAGACCAGTTAGTATAGGATGAAAGCGGGTTTTGCTCCAAAAATTGCCGAGCGTACAAATTAGTTTGCTCCACCATGTGGTTAACAAAATCCTCAGAGAAAAAGACTTTGAAAAAGTCAATTTCTGTGAGGCCGGTGGTGTCAAACTTGATTCCTGATTCTGCCACAAAATCAGGAATCAGTGGCTCGTAATTTTCGGGGGGCAAGGTCCACACAGGGTCTGCTGAATCAGCTGCGGGCATGGTGGGCGCTGCCTCATCTTCTGTCCTGGAGCGTCTGCGTGGCGGTTCCGCAGGACCCGAGGAGGAAGATGAGGAGGGGGAAGAGGAAGAAGAAGAGGATGAAGAATCCGAAAAATAAAGAAAAGTCGGATCGTCATCCTCGCTATCAGTGTCGGAGGCAAGGTAAGAATATGCCTCCTCCATTGAATAGCGCTGTTGGGAGGAACGTGATGGGCGGGACATTTTTTTGTGTAAATATGGTGCTTGGGTGTACTTTATTTATAACTGTGTATGTGGTGGGGGGCTAGTGATTGGTGCACACTATCCTGTAAGAAAAAGCTAAAAGGAAATGTGGAAAAAAAAGTCTAAAACAGCAGGACCTAGATATGGTAAGTGAACGGCGTCACTTACCAAAATTCAGTGGCTGCTGGATGTGTGCACAGGGGTGGCTCAAAGGGGGGGGGAGGTGAAAAAGAAAAATGGAAAACAGTCGGCACGAACTTTTATAAGTGAATTGCGTCACTTATCAAAATTCAGCGGCTGCTAAATGTGCACACGGAAACGGCACAAAGGGGGGTAAAAAGAGGGGGCTGGGAGGATTGGGGTGGATGAATAGAGATCGGACAGGGATCAACAGTTAGGGTTGTAGTTACGTGGCACAAAAAGGGGAGAAAAAAATTTAAAACGGCAGGCAGGTGGCGCAAAAGTGGGGTGGAGGGGGGTGGGGGATGGGGGGATTGGGGTGGATGAAGAGAGATTGGGCAGGGGTCAGTTAGGGTTGTTGTTAGGTGGCACAAGGGGGGGAGAAAAAAAATGAAAAACGGGATGTGTGTGCGAAGGAAAAAAGGCGAGCACGAGTGTTGATCGGTGAACTGCGTCACCGATCAACGCTCGGTGGCTGCGCACGGAGGTGGCGCAAAAGTGGGGTGGAGGGGGGTAAAAATAGGGGGAAGGGGGATGGGGGGATTGGGGTGGATGAAGAAAGATTGGGCAGGGGTCAGTTAGGGTTGTAGTTAGGTGGCACAAGGGGGGGAGAAAAAAATGAAAAACGGGATGTGTGTGCGGAGTAAAAAAAAGCGAGCACAAGTGTTGATCGGTGAACTGCGTCACCGATCAACGCTTGGCGGCTGCACACGGAGGCGGGCCAAAAGGGGGGGTGGAGGGGGTAAAAGGGGGGTGAGGGGGGGTAAAAGGGGGGTGAGGGGGGTAAAAGGGGGGACGGGGGAATGAAGATAGGTGGGGGGGTGAAGATAGATTGGGCAGGGGATCAGGGATCAATTAGCACTTACAGTTGTAGTTTTCTTTCTTCTTCTTCTTTCTTCTGCAGGGATTGTGATGCTACAAGCTGTGGCACCACAATACCCAGCACAGGAGCTCTTGCTGCGTCCGACCTCTCTGCAGGAATCCTCAGCTAGAGTGAGGACCCCTGCAGACAGGTTAGACAGGTCAGAGGCAGGTCAGGGGGCAGGTCACAGAGCGGTCACTTCGCTGCTGTGACCTGTCATTGGTGGGATCGAATGATTACATCGATCCCACCAATCCCTGATCTGCCTGGTGACCATGGTAACTGCCTAGGATCGGAGCTCACAGCTCCGATTCCTAGGCAGGTCATGGCCAGGTCATCAGCAGGGCACAGAGCGGTCACATGGTGACCGCAGCTGTGCCCTGTGGCTGGCGCGATCGCCGATCTAATCGATCGCGCCAACCACTTCCTGCAGGCCCTACTGGGCCTGTCCTAGGCTCTGGCCTAGGATCGGTGCTATTACAGCACCGATCCGGGCCGGTACCGGCAGGGCACAGCGGCGATATTGCGCCGCTGTGCGCTGCGATTGGCGCGATCGATTAGATCGGCGATCGCGCCAATCTGGGGGCTTTTCTCCGGTGCCTGGCGTTGCCAGGCACCGGTCCTAGGATCGAGTACATCGGTACTCGATCCTAGCCTAGATTCCTGTTGTTTCAGCCAATCTGATTGGCTGAAACAAAGAGAGTTGCTGTGATTGGTTGTTCTGAATTGAACAGCCAATCACAGCTCAGAGAGGGGCGGGCCAGGGCGGAGACTGCCCGGGATGCCGAGGCCATCTATCCTGAGGTAAGATGGCATCGGCATTTTAATGCGATCACCGCGACTTAAGTCGCGATGTCGCATTAAAGGGCATGACGTAATATTCCGTCCATGGTAATTAGGTCCATGGTCACATGGACGGAATATTACGTCAATTGTAGGTAAGGGGTTAAAGTGACTGGGGAGTGGTTTTAGAGAAGAGATTTCATCCACCTTTTTCGCTTTCTCTATATCTCTCACATGCTCTCTAGTTCTTACCTTCAATTCTCTTGTCGTAAGCCCCACATAGATTTTTCCACACGGACACTGTGCATGGTAAACCACTCCTACTGAACTACAGTTGAGATGTTTTCTTATCCTAAATTCACGTGATCCATCCGCATTGCAAAAGGTGTTGGTTTTAACATGATTTAAACAGCCCATGCAAAGGCCACAGGGAAAGAAACCTGGCATTCCAATCTCCATTGCCTTCCTTGAAGGTTCAAAATGGCTATGAACCAAAGTATCTCTGAGATTGCTAGATCTCTTTGCAACAAAGGAAGGTTGATTGGGTAAAATATGGGACAAAACCGGATCAACCAAAAGAACATCCCAATGTTTACGAATGATACCTTTCAAATCGTTCCATCTATTACTGTACGTACTGATGAACCGTATTTGATCCGTTTCTTCATGTTTCTTAGGACATGAAGGTCCGTACAATAGTTTGTCTCTAGAGGTGTTTGCTGCTCTCAGATAACCCTTTTTAATCATCCTTTTGCTGTATCCTCTTTCAGTAAATCGCCTGGTGAGGTCGATGGCCTGTTTTTCAAAATTACTTTCATGTGAACATATTCTTTTAGCCCGAAGAAATTGTCCTACCGGTATTCCACGAATGGTAGAAATCTGATGGGAAGAATCTGCAGATAAAAACGAATTAGTGGCCGTGGCTTTTCGAAAAATGTCAGTATTGAGTAAACCATCAGGATCAATTTTTAATTTTATGTCCAAAAAATCTATTTCCCTACCATGTTGAAAACTCAATTTTATATTTTTGTTATTGTTATTGAGATGATAAAACAAATTCTTCAAGTCATCCACAGACCCGTCCCAGAAAAAAGTACATCATCAATGTACCTCATCCAGTTATGGACATGGTCCATCTCCTGGATGAGGTCCCCCTGAAATATGTGTCTCTCCCATGCTCCCAAAAATAAATTCGCATAGGAGGGGGCACAGGAAGCCCCCATGGCTGTGCCCTGTGTTTGCAAATAATGTTTGCCATTGAAAATAAACACATTATGTGTTAATAAAAACTCAAGCAAAATCATAATCAATTCTATCAAGGAACCATCCAACGAACTGGTCTCTAGAAAAAAATGCACTGCACTTAAACCATCAGAATGGCGAATTGATGTATACAGGGACTCCACGTCGGCCGTCACAATCAAAGTATTATCATCCAGACATAGTTGGTCCAATCTGTAATGCCGACGTGGTGTCCCTGATGTAAGACGGTAACTCGACAACCAATGGCTTGAGAAAATAATCTATAATGTGTCCAATCAATTCACAGGGTCCATTGTTACCTGAAACGATAGGGCGACCCGGGGGGTCCATCGGATTTTTATGTATTTTCGGTATTAGATATAACGTAGGCAATTTTGGTTTATTGTTACGAATATGGTCCAACAATTTCTTAGATATAATTCCTTGCATAAAAGCTTTGTCCAAAATTTCCACCAACAAATTCTGAAAAGAGGAAAGTGGATTAAATGACAACCTACGATAACATTTAGGATCGTTCAGTAATTTATTGGCTTGATTTTCATATTGTACCGTTGGCCAAATTACTATATTACCCCCTTTGTCTGAGGGTTTGAAAACTACATCTTTCCACAGTTTCATTTCATCAATGGCTTCCCTCTCCAGCCTTGTTAGGTTGGAACCACCTTCTTGTTTTTTAGCCAAAAGTTCGACATCATGTGACACCAATCTAGTAAAAATATCCACCGCGGGGCATAACCCCAATGAAGGAAATGTCTTAGATTTAACAAATGGATGAGTTGGGATCATACTCACCTCTGATGATACCCGATTTTCCTCCTCCAAAGAGATGAGGGTCTCTAGAGCCTCGTTTTCTTTTTCTGTCGTAGTCATAACGTGTTTATCAGGTTTGGCAGCATGAAGTCTTTTCAATATTAATTTTCTCGCAAACAAATGGGTGTCTTTCACCGATGTGAACGCGTCTAATTTTTTGGAAGGGGAAAAGGTTAGTCCTCGTCTTAACACTGACAACTGTGCCTGGGTCAAAAGCCTATCTGAATCTGATAAATTAATTACCTGATATTGGTCCCTAGTGTGTCTTCCTTTTTGTGCTTTATGAAACATTTCTGGAAATTTTCTTACTCGTTCATTACCCTTAGAAGTAAACTCTCGTGATGTCTCCATATCACTATTGGATGCATTACTTTCCAATTCAGAATTACTAGAGATATCAGAATGTTTTTTCGTTGTTCTCATCTTTTTAGCACCTGTTGTTTTACCCAGTTGCCATCTATAAATTCTATTAGAATCATAGTCCTCCACATCACGTTGGTATTTTTTCAATTTTTCTTGACATACTTTATCTTCCCATTTCAAGACATCCGTTTCAAGATCCTTACACCACCTATTATACTGGTCACTAGGCATGTCTTTAGAAATGGATCTAGATAAAGACTCAAGTTCCCCATCCATTTCCGATAAGGATGCTGTATTGCTATCAATTAAAACTTGTATAAATTCAAAAGAACATCTGGCTGCGGCTGTCATTCATCTTTTACTTAAATCCTGGTCCCCAAGTTCATAGGTAGGGTACAATTGTACTCTCAATCCTCTAGGGACTATTTTTTTATCCAAATAATTCTCTAAAGAGGATCTATTCCACCATAATCTTATCTTTTTTAATAAAATATTCCTATACTTATGCATGTAATCCTTGGTTTCATGAGAGGTATCTTGCGAAACAATAGGGGTGTTTTTTGTAAGTACACCTCTTAGATTATTGGCACTCATGCGATTTACAAACTCATTGTGGTATAACTCTATTATAAATGGTCATTCTTAGGAAAAAGGGCACTTTAAGTAATTTAATGCCGTTGGCAATCAATAATAAAGATATTTTTGGCCCTCTTTCCACATGTAATATTGACTTGTTTATTATTTCATCTTACACATGGTATGCCTATGAGAATTTTTGAGGTTTTTGTGTTCCTGTATTGTGCTATTCCCCTGGGGTATGTTTGTTTGTTATGAATACATGTAGCATTTTATGTATTTTAATAGGCTAAATAAAAATATTTGTTATTCATTTATGGTTCGCTTCATTAGGAGTCAGTATAAATACTGTCTTCTTGGTTTATGCATATGAGTGGACTGCAGAATCTGTGAGAGACGTGGTGAACAGAAGGCTGCCCCTTATACTTCCCTGGAGATGGTCCATTACCGGAGGTGGATCCATTGGAGGTTACAGTTGCCAGTCTTTGTTTAGTGGCGAAAAGACATAGAAAAAATCTTATTTACTAGTCTGTACTGTGGTCTCTGGACATTTTCTCAAGAATTGCTCAACTCATCCACAGGTTAGCAAACCATCAGGAGAACGTCTGAGTCTTTGTGATGGCCGAGGAGGTCACCCAGACTCCCAGGTACATTTTTCTTCCTCTGATAAAGTACTGATAAATATGGTATTATCCTTCGAGAACTAGGTGTTATCAATATTGTTGTTTATTGACTGTGGGTCTGCTGCTAACTTTATTTGGGTCTTGTTCTGAAGTTAGAGTTAGGGACAGTTAGTTTAAAAAGAACCAATCAAATCTTCAGCCCTGACAAGTCACCATTAACCCGGTAATTTGGACAAGAGAGTAACACGCTCCAAGTGGGAGCACTCCTCTCTGATCCATCTAATGTTTTGTTTTGGATAATTTACTGGACGGGTTGGATCTAGAGTTTCCATGGTTGCAGATTCACAGTACTGTTATTGATTGGTGTCAGAAGGAAATTATGATGTTGGGAATAGTGAGTTACTTGCTGTTAAATTGACCTTTGAGGAATTGAGGCATTTTTTGGAGGGGGCAGTAAATCCAGTTACTGTGGTCACTGATCACAAGAATCTAGCTTACAATGAATCAGCTAAATGGTTAACTCCAAGATAGGCCAGATGGTTCTTGTTTTTCTCTAGGTTTCATTATTTTATTACATTCAGGCCGGGGTCTAAGAATGTGAAAGCTGACGCATTATCTCGTAGTCACGATTCAGCTTCTCCTGCGGAACATCCATTGTCCATTATTTTTCAGAGTATTGTGATATCTATGGTAACCTCGGAATTGGAAGAGGATATCCATATAGCCCAGTCATTGGCTCCTTCTGCTACTCCAGGGTCCAAACTATTTGTGCTTGTGTACGTAAGATTGCGGGAATTACAGGAATTTCATGATTCGGTCTTGAGTGGTCATCCTGGGGTTACTGCTACACGGAAAGCCATTGCTATACTTTTTTGGCGGCTGTCCACGCATAATGATATTAAAGATTTTGTATCCTTTTGTCATGTCTGCGCACACGCTTAAGTCAGCCATAGTCGGCAGGGGAATTGTCTCCATTGCTAATTCCAAATAGACCATGGACTCATTTGTCCATGGAATTCATCACAGATTTGCCTCTGTCTGGTGGGAAAACTGGTATCTGGGTGGTAGCTGACCGAATCAGCAAACAAGCTCATTCTGTTCCTTTGCAAGGATAACCTAGTGCAGAGACACTCTCCAGGTTGTTTATTTCTCGTATTGTAAGATTACATTGGATACCTCTTAACATTGTGTCTGATAGGGGAGTACAATTTGTCTCTAAATTCTGGACAGCTTTTCGTAGTAAACTAGGGATTTACTTATCATTTTCATTTTACCACCCTGAAACCAACGGTCAGACTGAGAGGACAAATCAATCTTTGCAACAAATTTTAAGGTGCTTTGTGGCGGCTCAGCAGGAGGACTGGTCTTTGTTTTTAACTCTTGCTGAGTTTGCCTTTAAAAGTCGAGTAAACCAGTATACTGGAACTTCACCGTTTTTCTGTAATTATGGTTTTCATCCCTATTTTGGTGAACTTTCTGGAATTAGTTCTGAATATCCTGGGGTGGAGGTCGCCGTGTAAAGACTTGGCGATGTCTGGAGGGAGATTCAAAAGAATATTCGGGCAGCTAAGATTTGCCAAAAACGGAAGGCCGATAGTTGAAGACATTCGGTGGATCCTGTTTTTAAGATTGGGGATAAGGTTTGATTGTCATCTAGAAACATAGTAACATAGTTATTAAGGTTGAAGGAAGACTTTAAGTCCATCTAGTTAAACCCATATCCTGTCCTAATCTGCCCTAACATGTTGATCCAGAGGAAGGCAAAAAAAACCCATGTGGCAAAAAGTAAGCTTCACATTGGGGAAAAAAAATTCCTTCCCGACTCCACATACGGCAATCAGACTAGCTCCCTGGATCAACGCAATATTAAGGAAACTAGTGTATATACCCTGTAATATTATACTTTTCAAGAAAGGCATCCAGGCCCTTCTTAAATTTTAGTAGGGAATCACTCATTACAACATCATATGGCAGAGAGTTCCATAGTTTCACTGCTCTTACAGTAAAGAATCCACGTCTGTGAGTATGCTTAAACCTTCTTTCCTCCAGACGTAGAGGATACCCCCTTGTCCCCGTCACAGGTCTAAGAGTAAAAAGATCATTAGAAAGGTCTTTGTACTGTCCCCGCATATATTTATACATTGTAATAAGTTCACCCCTAAGCCTTCGATTCTCCAAGCTAAATAACCCCAAGTGTATTAACCTGTCTTGGTATTGCAGACCCCCCAGTTCCCTAATAACCTTGGTTGCTCTTCTCTCTTTTCTTTGCACCCGCTCAAGTTCAGCTATGTCTTTCTTATACACCAGAGACCAGAGCTGTACACAGTATTCTAAGTGTGGTCGCACTAATGACTTATATAGAGGCAAAACTATGTTCTCCTCATGAGCATCTATGCCTCTTTTAATGCATCCCATTATTTTATTTGCCTTTGCAGCAGCTGCTTGACACTGGCCACTAAATGTGAGTTTGTCATCCACCCATACACCCAGGTCCTTTTCAGTGACAGTTTTGCCCAGTGTTTTACAATTAAGCATATAATTAAACATCTTGCTCGTTATACCCAAGTGCATGACCTTACATTTATCCCCATTAAAGCTCATTTGCCATTTATCAGCCCAAGCTTCTAGTTTCCATAAATCCTCCTGTAATATAAAATTGTCCTCCTCTGTATTGATTACCCTGCAGAGTTTCGTGTCATCTGCAAATATTGAAATTCTACTCTCTATGCCCCCTACAAGGTCATTAATAAATATGTTAAAAAGAAGCGGGCCCAAAACTGACCCCTGTAGTACCCCACTGCTAACCGTGACCCAGTCCGAGTGTGCTCCATTAATAACCACCCTTTGTTTCCTATCCCTGAGCCAGCTCTTAACCCACCTACACATATTTTCCCCTATCCCCATTGTTCTCATTTTATGTATCAACCTTTTGTGTGGCACCGTATCAAAAGCTTTTGAAAAGTCCATGTACACCACGTCCACTGCATTCCCTTGGTCCAGTCCGGAACTTACCTCTTCATAAAAGCTTATCAGATTAGTCTGACAGGAACGGTCCCTTGTAAACCCATGTTGATATTGGGTCATGAGGTTATTCTTCTCCAGATACTCCAGTATAGTATCTCTTAGAAAACCCTCCAGGATTTTACCCACAGTTGAGGTTAAACTTACTGGCCTATAATTTCCGAGTTCAGTTTTGTCCCCTTTTTGAATATTGGCACCACATTTGCTATACGCCAGTCCTGTGCTACACACCCTGTTATTATGGAATCTTTAAAGATTAAAAATAATGGTCTATCTATGACTGTGCTTAATTCCTGCAGTACTCGGGGGTGTATCCCATCCAGGCTCGGGGATTTGTCAATTTTAGTGATTTTTAGACGCCGCCGTACTTCCTGCTGGGTTAAGCAGGTGACATTTAATGGAGAATTTTTATTCCTGATCATGTTATCCGTCATGGGATTTTTCTTGTGTAAATACTGTTGAAAAAAAGTCATTTAGCATATTGGCTTTTTCCTCATCCTCATCCACCATTTCACCCAGACTATTTTTAAGGGGACCAACACTATCATTTTTTAGTTTCTTACTATTTATGTAGTTAAAGAATATTTTGGGATTATTTTTACTTTCTCTGGCAATGAGTCTCTCTGTTTCAATCTTTGCTGTCTTGATTTGCTTTTTACAGAATTTATTTAATCTTCTGTATTTAGTTAATGCCTCATCACTACCTACTTGCTTTAATTCTCTAAATGCTTTATTTTTATCTAGAAACATTAAATTCGTTGATAGGAAAATGAGCAGCCCATCTGTCCAACAATATGTAAAAATTTGCTCATGCTTTATAAATAAAGCATGAACTAATTTTTACATATTGTTGGACAGATGTGCCGCTAATTTCCTATCCTCAAATCTTTGGCTGAACTTCACCAGCAGGACCGGCACCCGACACAAAGATTTCAACCTTCAACATCAAATGACATAGCGTGGTGAATTCATAAAATCCTCCCTCTCTTCTAGAAACTTTAAACTTAAAGTGACGTCCGTAAAGTTCGTTCCAAGTTTATTGGTCAATATGAAATCCTACAGTTGGTCAATCCGGTGGCATTCTGATTAAAGCTTCCTCTTTCTCTAACCCCTTAACTACCTTGGTATTGGTAGTTTTTGCTCCCCTTCTTCCCAGAGCCATCACTTTTTTATTTTTCCATCAATATGGCCGTGTGAGGGCTTGTGTTTTTGTAGGCCGAGTTGTACTTTTGAATGACGTCATTGGTTTTACCATACAGTGTACTGAAAATTGATGAAATTGCAAAAAAAGTTCATTTCCACAATTTAAATTTGGTTTCCACCATGTTCACTAAATGCTAAAACTGACCTCTCATTATGATTCTCCAGGTCATTACAAGTTCACAGATACCAAACATGTATAGGTACCTTTTTATTTATGTGGTGAAAAAAAAATTAAAATCTTGTAAAAAAAAAAATAAAGAGGCCATTGTCTAAGACCTGTAATGTCTCAAGTTTTCAAGCTCTGGGTCTGGATGAGGGCTTATTTTTCTGCTCTGAGCTGACGTTTTTATCAATATCATTTTGGGGTAGATATGATCTTTTGATCACCTGTTATTGCAAAGTTGTGATTTCTTTCTTCTCACGCGTTTACCATTCAGATGAATTCTTTCTATACTTTGATTGATTGGGCGTTTCTGAGCAATACCAAATATATGTATTTTTTATTATTTTATTTTTATGGGGGGTGATTTCAGCTTTTATATTTTTAAAAACATTTTTGTACGCATTTTACTGCCTTCAATAGTCCCCTTTGGAGACTTGAAGCTGCGATCATCCAATCCCTTGTGCTTCAGCCCTGTTGTGATGGTGTGATGTTATGTGGGTATCATTTTGTGTCTATTTATATTTTACAGATTTCCATAGTGTTCTCTTGTTGCCCTGTATCATTCTGTGTATTCCCCTTATTGTTTAGAGTCTCAATTACCTTCCAAAAGTCTGATAATTGAATTAGCTCACTTACTGTGTGCAGCCTGACTGTATCTATGCCTCTTGATGAACCCCCTGTAGTGCCTTAATCCCCAAGGCCCCTTTGTCAGGTCTGGCCTGAAGACCGCCCCAACCTGTCTGACTACCCCTGGACATAAGGAGGGTGCTGGGGAGGACAGGAGCAGGACAAGTCAGACTTTGTGTGGTGATGATCAGGTGAAGCTAGCATGTCAGAGAGGAGGGGAAGCATATGGACCCATTTTATCCTCTGCTGGATTATTGGACTCTCATCTCCTTGGACATTCATCCTGTTACTGAACTGCATTCGTGTTCTGGACTATTTTATCCTCAGTGTGGTGGATTGTTTCTGGACCTTTCAGTTTTGCCTATAATAAAGGTCTTGGGATTGTTCACACTTCCCTCGCTCTGTTGATTGTGTGGTATCGGAGAAGGACCCCGTGATAGCTGCTCTCTACTGGACCTAATACCAGACAACCCCCAAATAGGTACCTTCTACATGTTACCTAAAATACACAAAGAAGGTAATCCAGATGTTACACCTGGTCCCCGTCCTGGCGCTGCATCCAGGTCTGCCACTGTTACACCTCGTCCCCGTCCTGGCGCTGCGTCCAGGTCTGCCACTACCCTCCATTCTGGACACTCACCTCCAGCCACGGACGCTGTCCTTAGGCGGCAGCCGGTCTCCTCTGGGTCTCATGCTGCTGCTCTGCATGCAGGCCTCCCTCCTGCCTCCACCTCTTGGCGTCCTGTCGGCAGATCTGTAACTAGAGCTATTAGGGCCCGCCCGCCTGCTCTCTTGCCTTCTTAAAGGGACGGTGTGCATTTTTCAAAAAATGCAATTATCCAATGGCAGCGCACTGGCTGCTATTTCTGGCCTCTCCTCCAGAGGGAGAGCGCCAGAGCAACAAGTATCAATCATTGCTATATCCAGTTCTCATGCTAACCTATCTGCGCTGCGTCTGCAGTCTCTGTGCATTGTTTAATGCTATCTGTCTCCACAGAGTATCAGTATCCTGTGCTTCCTGCTTATATCTGCAACCATCTGGGTGAAAGCCATCCCGTTCCGCCAACAGCCATCCGAGTCCAAGGACTGTGTGAAGTTTACTGGAACCGACTCCTTACCAACTACCCGGATCCAGGACCCGTTTCATTACGGACTCTGCTGGAACTACTGTTATCCCTTTTGGTCCCGCTGGGACAGCGGCCACGTGTTCGGGGGTCGAACTGGAGGTAGCACCTGTGTCCTCTGGGAATTCCATTCTGGCCCTGTTTGAGGGGCTTTACTACGGGTACCCGGGGCTCACTAGTCACGCCCCCTTCAGAGCCCCCCAGACCGTGGTCCCGAGGTTCCACTTTAAAAATAAAAACGAATGTGAACTTCACCATCTCTGCCTCTGCTTCCATTCGTTACACCAGGGAGACCCATCATCTCTGGTATTGGGACATGAACTGAGAATATCTCTGGCTGGGTGGAGAACATTTTGAAACCCTAGGGGAGGCAAACATCCAGCTACATCCAGGACACCACAGACATTCTCTGCAAATTGTCAGCACTGGGTCCACTTCCAGAGGATACAATATTGGCCACCATGGATGTAGAGTTCCTTTCCTCCAACATTCCTCACAGAGATGGGATTGCTGCATGCAAATATTTCCTCCAAAAAAAAACAATCTGGCCACGGAACCAGCCCTGCAATTCATCAGGTTTGTGCTCCACCCTAACTATTTTTCCTTTGGAAACAATATATACCAACAGTGCATGGGCAGCGCCATGGGAAGCAAAATGTCACCACAGTTTGCTAACCTGTTTATGGCTAAACTAAAACAAGACTTTTTGGCATCCTGCACTATCAAACCTCTAGCATACTTCCACTACATTGATGACCTACTAATAATCTGGAAAGGCTTAAAGTAGGACATGCTTACCTTCCACAAAAACGTCAACAAGTTCCACCCAACCATCAAGCTCACCCTCAACTTTTCAAAATCCGAAATCCATTTTCTAGACACACCTGTATACATCAAAGACAATACCGTACAAGCGACTATTTACCGTAAACCCACAGGACGTCCGGCGTACCTGAGATGGAACAGCTTTCATCCGAGACACACAAAAAAAATCAATAATCTACAGTGAAGCTCTAAGGTACATTCGGATCTGTTCAGACAATGAGGATAGAAAACTACAACTACTATCACTCAGGAAAACATTCCTACAGCAAAGATATCATCCACTTGTAATTGATGAACAGATCCACAGAGCTACAAGGGTCCCAAGAAGCAGCCTCCTGGATTTCAAACAGAAGGAGGATAACAACAGGGTGCCGCTTGTAGTCACTTACAACCCTCACATGAACATTTTAAGGAAAATTGGCGCTGACCTCCAACCCATATTCCACAGAGACCACAGTCTGAAAGCAATATTCCCAGAATTGCCACTGCTCTCCGACAAACAGCCTCCCAACCTAAGGAATATCCTTGTCAGAAGTATCCTCGCATCACCATCAGAGACAGGCACAGTCCCTGTAACAGTAAGAAACGCAAGACCTGCACCCACATATCACCAACAGATAAAGTCCCCATACCCAACACAAATCAGGACTATAAGATCATGGACTCTTCATGTACATCCTCCAATGTTGTGTACATGATACAGTGTGCAAGGTGCAATGCAGGGACATACATCGGGGAAACTAAGCAAAAACTACAAACAAGGATGAATCTGCATAGACATACAATAAAAAATGAGCTGGACACACCTGTAGGAATACACTTCTCTAGACCTGGACACAGCTTGGCAGATCTAAAAGTCCTAATATTGAAAGGTAATTTTAATAGTGACAGAGAAAGGAAAATTTGGGAGTATAAATTTATAAATATGTTTCAATCTCTAACAATAGGACTGAATTTGACACCTGGATTCATGACTCATTACATGGACACAGTTCACACCTCCACAAAAAGGTCTTCAGATCTCTAATAGAACACTTGGTCCTCATCTGCATGTGTAACAAAAACCTTAACTTGATTTCCTTGGCCTATCTCTAGCTAGCATCACCTCATGTCCTGTTATAATTCCTATTTAAATGGTGCCATCTCTTCTCAGGAATTCACTTGTAATCAAGCCTGATAAAGGGGCCTTCTGAGTCCTGAAAGCTTGCTTGCAAATATAATTTCTCTGGTTAGCCAATAAAGGTATCACACCTTGAAGACTTTTCTCAATTTTTTGGGGGACATAAGTATTTACATCTATTTTTCTGGCTAACACAGTACCACAGTATTATTTTGTATTGAACATCGTTAGTCTCCCCTGAAAATATTGAAGAAGAGAAGGATTCTGTAGCTGAAACCAGGAACAGCTCAGTTCCACCATTCAGATATAAGGTTAATACAGAATATAGTGAGAAAAAAGGTAAAGAATAAGGATTATATTTACTCATATTCCTCGTCTTTAGTGTCCCTAGAATACAATGGGGGAAGGGTGGGATGTTCTGTATGTCTTCGGGGCAGAATCTTAGCTGAAACACAACAGTGCTATTCCCACTGTGATTTTGGGAATCCCATTAAGTTGCTCAAATTCTACACATTCACAGTAGGATGTGACATTCCACAATGATTCCCTCGGGCAAAGCTGGTTATTGAGCCAGAATAGGTCACATAATGTTTAATATTGTCAATCTGAACCTGTGTATGTTACTGTCCGCTGCAATACAAGGTAGTGGTCAGAGTGCAAAGTTTCATTAATGTGAACTGACAATGAAAAGGAATTTTCTACAGTTTAAAAAATTCTAGATTTGAAATCAAAGTAAAAATAACAGTAAGAAATACCTAATACTGGTGTTCCCCAATATATACAATTTTAAACACTTCATTTGATCTATAAAACCATCAGATCATTGGGGCAGTATTATAGTAGTTATATTCTTGTACACGGGGGCAGTATTATAGTAGTTATATTCTTGTACATAGGGGCAGTATTATAGTAGTTATATTCTTGTACACGGGGGCAGTATTATAGTAGTTATATTCTTGTACATAGGAACAGTATTATAGTAGTTATATTCCTGTACATAGGGGCAGTATTATAGTAGTTATATTCTTGTATATAGGAGCAGTATTATAGTAGTTATATTCTTGTACATATGGGCAGTATTATAGTAGTTATAATTCTGTACATAGGAACAGTATTATAGTAGTTATATTCTTGTACATAGGAGGCAGTGTTATAGTAGTTATATTCTTGTACATAGGAGCAGTATTATAGTAGTTACATTCTTGTACATAGAGGGCAGTGTTATAGTAGTTATATTCTTGTACATAGGGGCAGTATTATAGTAGTTATATTCTTGTACGTAGGGGCAGTATTATAGTTGTTATATTCTTGTACATAGGGGCAGTATTATAGTAGTTATATTCTTGTACATAGGGGGCAGTATTATAGTAGTTATATTTTTGTACATAGGAGCAGTATTATAGTAGTTATATTCTTGTATATAGGAGGCAGTGTTATAGTAGTTATATTCTTGTACATGGGGCAGTATTATAGTAGTAATATTCTTGTACATAGGAGCAGTATTATAGTAGTTATATTCTTTATATTCTTGTACATAGGAGCAGTATTATAGTAGTTATATTCTTGTACATAGGAGCAGTATTATAGTAGTTATATTCTTGTACATAGGGGGGAGTATTATAGTAGTTATATTCTTGTACATAGGGGGCGGTATTATAGTAGTTATATTCTTGTACATAGGAGCAGTATTATAGTAGTTATAATCTTGTACATAGGGGGCAGTATTATAGTAGTTATATTCTTGTACATAGGGGCGGTATTATAGTAGTTATATTCTTGTACATAGGAGCAGTATTATAGTAGTTATATTCTTGTACATAGGGGCAGTATTATAGTAGTTATATTCTTGTACATAGGGGCAGTATTATAGTAGTTATATTCTTGTACATAGGGAGCAGTATTATAGTAGTTATATTCTTGTACCTAGAGGGCAGTGTTATAGTAGTTATATTCTTGTACATAGAGGGCAGTGTTATAGTAGTTATATTCTTGTACATAGGGAGCAGTATTATAGTAGTTATATTCTTGTACCTAGAGGGCAGTGTTATAGTAGTTATATTCTTGTACATAGGGGGCGGTATTATAGTAGTTATATTCTTGTACATAGGAGCAGTATTATAGTAGTTATATTCTTGTACATAGAGGGCAGTGTGTGTTATAGTAGTTATATTCTTGTACATAGGGGCAGTATTATAGTAGTTATATTCTTGTACATAGGGAGCAGTATTATAGTAGTTATATTCTTGTACCTAGAGGGCAGTGTTATAGTAGTTATATTCTTGTACATAGGGGGCGGTATTATAGTAGTTATATTCTTGTACATAGGAGCAGTATTATAGTAGTTATATTCTTGTACATAGAGGGCAGTGTTATAGTAGTTATATTCTTGTACATAGGGGCAGTATTATAGTAGTTATATTCTTGTACATAGGGAGCAGTATTATAGTAGTTATATTCTTGTACCTAGAGGGCAGTGTTATAGTAGTTATATTCTTGTACATAGAGGGCAGTGTTATAGTAGTTATATTCTTGTACATAGGGGGCGGTATTATAGTAGTTATATTCTTGTACATAGGAGCAGTATTATAGTAGTTATATTCTTGTACATAGAGGGCAGTGTTATAGTAGTTATATTCTTGTACATAGGGGCAGTATTATAGTAGTTATATTCTTGTACCTAGAGGGCAGTGTTATAGTAGTTATATTCTTGTACAAAGAGGGCAGTGTTATAGTAGTTATATTCTTGTACATAGGGGCAGTAGTATAGTGGTTATATTCTTTTACATAGGGGCAGTAGTATAGTAGTTATACTCCTGTACATAGGGCAGTATTATAGTAGTTATATTCTTGTATATAGAAGCAGTATTATAGTATGGTACTTATATTCTTTTACATATGAGCCTTATTATACCATTTATTCTTGTGACATTGACATATCACGCTTAATCACAATGACAGTTGCGAATTTTGTTTAGTTGAACCGAATGTTGTGATTCTTGAGTTGTGACTGGAGTTTGTACTGTCAATTTCATACCAGTATTTGGTACAAGCGGACACTTTTTATCTCGGTGTCCACTTTTCCTAAGACAATAACATATGATAGTTCTCTCTTAGTTCTGCTGAAAGTTTAGGAAATATCTCTGGATAATTGTAGACCTCTTCTTAATGGGATACAGATGCGCAGTATTTTCAGGTTTACTTTTTAATCACTGTAGCACACACAGACAATTAAACATAAAATACAAACTGTTCAGGCTCTTTAGTTATGGTTCATGTCCAGCAATAAAAACGGCCTCATTACAGAGGACGCTGGAGCCATAATAAGTTTTAAAAAAGGGAATGGTGATTTATAAAAGCCACACTATTCATTAATAAGAGAATCAATTTTTGTAATAAAGGATTTTTCTTGTTTTACTTTGTTTACTTTGTTGGTAAAACAAACTGTGTCTCGTCATTTTATGGTTCATGTATATAGAACTAAACTGCCAGAAATAGAAAGCTGAGTCACATGGTAAATACAGAGCTGCGCTCACTATTCTGCTGGTGCAGTCACTGTGTACATACAGTCATATGTAAAAGTTTGGGCACCCCATTAATGTTAACCTTTTTTCTTTCTAACAATTTTGGTTTTTGCAACCGCTATTTCAGTTTCATATATCTAATAATTGTTGGACTCAGTTATATTTCTGGATTCAAATGAGGTTTATTGTACTAACAGAAAATGTGCAATCTGCATTTAAACAAAATTTGGCTGGTGCAAAAGTATAGGCACCCTTATCATTTTCTTGATTTGAACCCTCTTAACTACTTTTTACTGACTTCCTGAAGCACTAAATTGGTTTTGTAACCTAATTGAGCTTTGAACTTCATAGCCAGGTGTATCCAATCATGAGAAAAGGTATTTAAGGTGGCCACTTGCAAGTAGTTCTCCTATTTGATTCTCCTATGAAGAGTGGCATCATGGGCTCCTCAAAACAACTCTCAAATGATCTGAAAACAAAGATTATTCAACATAGCTTTTCAGGGGAAGGACACAAAAAGTTGTCTCAGAGATGTAACCTGTCAGTTTCCACTGTGAGGAACATAGTAAGGGAATGGAAGAACACAGGTACAGTTCTTGTTAAGCCCAGAAGTGGCAGGCCAAGAAAAATATCAGAAAGGCAGAGAAGAAGAATGGTGAGAACAGTCAAGGACAATCCACAGACCACCTCCAAAGACCTGCAGCATCATCTTGCTGCAGATGGTGTCACTGTGCATCGGTCAACAATACAGCGCACTTTGCACAAGGAGAAGCTGTATGGGAGAGTGATGCGAAAGAAGCCGTTTCTGCAAGCACGCTACAAACAGTCGCCTGAGGTATGCAAAAGCACATTTGGACAAGCCAGTTACATTTTGGAAGAAGGTCCTGTGGACTGATGAAACAAAGATTGAGTTGTTTGATCATACAAAAAGGCGTTATGCATGGAGGCTAAAAAACACAGCATTCCAAGAAAAACACTTGCTACCCACAGTAAAATTTGGTAGAGGTTCCATCATGCTTTGGGGCTGTGTGGCCAATGCCGGCACCGAGAATCTTTTTAAAGTTGAGGGTCGCATGGATTCAACTCAGTATCAGCAGATTCTTGACAATAATGTGCAAGAATCAGTGACCAAGTTGAAGTTACGCAGGGGATGGATATTTCAGCAAGACAATGATCCAAAACACCGCTCCAAATCTACTCAGGCATTCATGCAGAGGAACAATTACAATGTTCTGGAATGGCCATCCCAGTCCCCAGACCTGAATATCATTGAACATCTGTGGGATGATTTGAAGCGGGCTGTCCATGCTCGGCGACCATCAAACTTAACTGAACTGGAATTGTTCTGTAAACAGGAATGGTCACAAATACCTTCATCCAGGATACAGGAACTCATTAATAGCTACAGGAAGCGCCTAGAGGCTGTTATTTTGGCAAAAGGAGGATCTACAAAATATTAATGTCACTTTTATGTTGGGGTGCCCATACTTTTGCACCAGCCAAATTTTGATTAAATCCAGATTGCACATTTTCTGTTACTACAATAAACCTCATTTGAATCCAGAAATATAACTGAGTCCATCAGATATTAGATATATGAAACTGAAATAGCTGTTGCAAAAAACAAAATTGTTAGAAAGAAAAAAGCTTGACATTAATAGGGGTGCCCAAACTTTTGCATATGACTGTACATTACATTACTGATCCTGAGTTACATCCTGTATTATACTCCAGAGCTGCACTCACTATTCTGCTGGTGCAGTCACTGTGTACATACATTACTGATCCTGAGTTACATCCTGTATTATACCCCAGAGCTGCACTCACTGTTCTGCTGGTGCAGTCACTGTGTACATACATTACATTACTGATCCTAAGTTACATCCTGTATTATACTCCAGAGCTGCACTCTTCTGCTGGTGCAGTCACTGTGTACATACATTACTGATCCTGAGTTACAACCTGTATTATACCCCAGAGCTGCACTCACTATTCTGCTGGTGTAGTCACTGTGTACATACATTACATTACTGATCCTGAGTTACATCCTGTATTATTCTCCAGAGCTGCACTCACTATTCTGCTGATGGAGTCACTGTGTACATACATTACATTACTGATCCTGAGTTACATCCTGTATTATACTCCAGAGCTGCGCTCTTCTGCTGGTGCAGTCACTGTGTACATACATTACTGATCCTGAGTTACATCCTGTATTATACTCCAGAGCTGCACTCACTATTCTGCTGGTGCAGTCACTGTGTACATACATTACTGATCCTGAGTTACATCCTGTATTATACCCCTGAGCTGCACTCACTGTTCTGCTGGTGCAGTCACTGTGTAAATACATTACATTACTGATCCTAAGTTACATCCTGTATTATACTCCAGAGCTGTGCTCTTCTGCTGGTGCAGTCACTGTGTACATACATTACTGATCCTGAGTTACAACCTGTATTATATCCCAGAGCTGCACTCACTATTCTGCTGGTGCAGTCACTATGTACATACATTACTGATCCTGAGTTACATCCTGGATTATACCTCAGAGCTGCACTCACTATTCTGCTGGTATAGTCACTGTGTACATACATTACATTACTGATCCTGAGTTACATCCTGTATTATTCTCCAGAGCTGCACTCACTATTCTGCTGATGGAGTCACTGTGTACATACATTACATTACTGATCCTGAGTTACATCCTGTATTATACTCCAGAGCTGCACTCACTGTTCTGCTGGTGCAGTCACTGTGTACATACATTACATTACTGATCCTGAGTTACATCCTGTATTATACCCCAGAGCTGCACTCACTATTCTGCTGGTGCAGTCACTGTGTACATACATTACATTACTGATCCTGAGTTACATCCTGTATTATACCCCAGAGCTGCACTCACTATTCTGCTGGTGCAGTCACTGTGTACATACATTACATTACTGATCCTGAGTTACATCCTGTATTCTACTCCAGAGCTGCACTCACTATTCTGCTGGTGGACTCGCTGTGTACATACATTGCATTACTGATCCTGAGTTACATCCTGTATTATACTCCAGAGCTGCACTCACTATTCTGCTGGTGGACTCGCTGTGTACATACATTACATTACTGATCCTGAGTTACATCCTGTATTATACTCCAGAGCTGCACTCACTATTCTGCTGGTGCAGTCACTGTGTATATACATTACTGATCCTGAGTTACATCCTGTATTATACTCCAGAGCTGCACTCACTATTCTGCTGGTGCATTCACTGTGTACATACATTACTGATCCTGAGTTACATCCTGTATTATACCCCAGAGCTGCACTCACTATTCTGCTGGTGCAGTCACTGTGTACATACATTACATTACTGATCCTGAGTTACATCCTGTATTATACCCCAGAGCTGCACTCACTATTCTGCTGGTGCAGTCACTGTGTACATACATTACATTACTGATCCCGAGTTACCTCCTGTATTATACTCCAGAGCTGCACTCACTATTCTGCTGGTGCAGTCACTGTGTGCATACATTACATTACTGATCCTGAGTTACATCCTGTATTATTCCCCAAAGCTGCACTCACTATTCTGCTGGTGCAGTCACTGTGTACATACATTACATTACTGATCCTGAGTTACATCCTGTATTATACTCCAGAGCTGCACTCACTATTCTGCTGGTGCAGTCACTGTGTACATACATTACATTACTGATCCTGTACTGATGCTCAAACACCACAACAATCCTTTCATGCTGTATGGGACTGCCAGAGAAGTCAAGTGCATGCACGGCCACCACTCTATTTCGATGGGGTATTTTAGAGACTCGTTTTCTGGATCGTGAGGGTAGCTGGACCTTCACCAATTCACAAAGTATCACTGATCCACCTGTCTTTTCGATAGGCAATTACATTGAATGTTGGGATTAACTATTTAAAGGAGGATAAACCAGGTCTATATTATAGAAAAGTGAGAAGAAATGTCTTTATCCAATGGAACACTGCTGGCACCAAACCACCACTATGGATTCCATGAATCGGGGAAAGGGGCGATGGCACAGCAGAGACTGAAGTGGCTCACCCAGGAAAGGTAATGTGGCTACACAGCATTTAATATTAATTATCAAGGTTATCTTTATTTTGACTTTTGAATTTTTATGTTTTTCTTTGGTTGGTCAAAAAGCACAAACTACTATTCGTAGAAGCCTGGATGTTGACTTTTGAGTAAATGTTTTGTGTAACATATTGTGCTGTTATCTTGGATGACAGGGACACAGGGTAATTGAACAATAGCTGGTTATTAATATGTTGATTACCCATTGTATAAGTAAAGCTAGCTTGTTGACCTGCAAAACAGAGAAGGACAAACTGTGCCGATTGAGTAAATACTCAAACAATGAGAGTTTAACTCATCCCACCTTCCCCCTGACCTGTGGATGATGAACTGACCCACAGAGGTGGGTATAAAATGGGATTTTCTATCCTTCTGAAAGAATTAGAGACTCTTTAGAAAACCACAGCAGATGGATGGATTTACAGTGTTATGTAATATAAGAATGTAATATGTATTGCTGGGACATTGTGATTGGCTTAATAAAAATGATTTCGATTAAAAAAAAAAAAGAAAACCACAGCCAGGAACACTCTACAGGACAGCAGCCAGGCCATCATGGCTTCATCACAAGGGACACAGGTTAGACATTCTACAGGATGCCAGCTTAGAGGACCCTGGTACCAGCTGAAAGAATACGGATCTGCTCCATTGACCATCACTGAACCCATGGATACATTTGGAGAAACCAGGATTTGGACCCACTGATCACCTAAGCTCCATGAATACGTTTGGGGAAGCCAGGATTGAGGCCCACCTATCACCTAGCTCCACAAAGACATTCGGGAAGCCAGGTTGTGGCCATCCAGACACCTCGCCACCTGCTGCAAAGGACTGTCAGATTCCTAAGCTTGTCATTGCCTCCTCTCTGTGTGTGTCACAAGTGCGAGTAGTCGGCCCTGGAAGCACCAAAGTTGCAGCTGCTCTAATCCCAAGTGAGTCAGCGTAAGGGTGAGAATCTGTAAATTTGCCCCATCTTGTGTATTTGCTGGGAATGTTCTATGTGTCACTGTCTGGTGGTTCAATAAAGTATTGCCACACTGTTTTACCTTCATCCTGCCTACTCTGAGTAGTACTAAGTTCATGGTAAAAAGGAGAGCAGGTGTTTGGTGGGATGAGCCCTGGTCCATGCGGTCTCGGGCCAGCAGACTAGAGCACCCTCTGACCCCCTTGTGTCTCGACAGGTGAGTAGATTTTTTTTTTACTTTGTCATTTAGTACTGTGCTGGGAGGCACTGTTCTGCCACAATGTGTGTGAGGTGAACTGGGGCACCTTAATGTATAAGGATCACTGTGGGGGCATAATTTTTTATTATTTTTATTGTTTGACACACTTATATATAGCACCATCATATTCCTACAATGCTTTACAGCCATCATCATCACTGCCCCCATTGGGGCTCCAAATCTACATTCCCTATGAGTTTGTCTTTGGAGTGTGGGAAGAAATGGAGAACCCAGATGAAACCCATGCAAACATGGCGAGAACATACAAACTCTTTGTAAATTTGAACCCAGGAATCCAGCGCTGCAAAGGAACAATGATAACCACTGTACATACTGATACTGGTATTGGGGTCACTGTGGGGCCTCATACTGCATGGGGGTCACTGTATCTGCATCATTATGTGTTGGGGGCACATTGGGTGCTAATACTATGTGTGCGGGTCACTATAAGGGCATTATATTATATTTTGTTGAGGGGCATTATATAAAGTTTGGGGCAATGTATGGTCATCGCAGAGGTAGCAGAGGTATTGAAAATCGCGAGCAGGGTTCATAGTGCATCAACAAACCAAGCAACTTAATACAAGGTAGGCCTTATATACCCCAAGGTAGACGCCACATCAGAGCACGCAAGGCTACTTGCACAGCCCAACAAGGACCCAACAAGGGAGTGGAGCCCGGACCTGGGACAGGTGTCTAACACTTTTATTCATTGCAGCAGCTATGAGGCCAACACACCCTGCTGTTCTGTTAACACCAAAAATACAGGAAGAGCATATTTAATACACCCGCCCCTAGAGAAGGGCGACACAAATAAAAAAATAATAACATTTTTGTTTCTTTTCTACAGACTGACGTCTTATAATAAAACTACATTTCAAATATGATAAAGCTTTCACTTTAAGTGTTGAAGCTCAGTTTCATAGCACGGGGCGGGAGAGGAGTAGGTAGGGTGAGAGTCATGGTCTCCGAATCTACAAGGGCTCACTCCCACCCTCAGACCTTGATCCTGATAACTATGAACCCCATTGGTGGTCGGGCCGGACATTAGTGAGTACATTCTGCCATGGCGCCCGAGCACAGACACGTCGGGTTTAACGTGTCCATTCTATTCTCCAGTTCATACGATTATTGGTTCTGTCGTTGCCATTTTTATTTTTTTTTGCGCCTGGACTGGTTTTCATTTATATGTAGATGGGAGATAGAACAAAAAGAAGACTCCATCCAAGTTTTCTTATTATTTCTTCTCGCAGATTTGATCCCACCCGTATAATGCAGACGTGTCCGCGGACCACTGTAGTCTTAAGTTGCCGGACTCAAGGGAATGTCATGGCTGATTCTGTGATCTTGTCAGCAGAACAAGATGTTTCCTGCACTCCACTACAGACTCACATATGTGCGAGATATCTCACTACTGGTGAATATCGGGTCCAATATGGCGGCCATGCGGTCGAGCAGGTGGGGAATATCAGCAGGAGATTTTATAGGTGAAGCTGCTTCAGGAAAACACCAGTACAGTCATGGCCAAAAGTTTAGAGAATGACACAAATATTATATTTTCACATGATCTGCTGGCCTCTGGTTTTTATGTGTTTGTCAGATGTTTTTATCACATACAGAAATATAATTGCAATCACATTATGAGTAGCAAAAGGTTATATTGACAGTTAGAATGAGTTAATGCAGCAAGTCAATATTTTCAGTGTTGACGCTTCTTCTTCAGGACCTCAGCAATTCTCCCTGGCATGCTCTCAATCAACTTCTGGATCAAATCCTGACTGATAGCAGTCCATTCTTGCAAAATCAATACTTTTATTTTGACTGAATTTGAAGGTTTTTGTTTGTCCACCCGACTCTTGATGATTGACCACAAGTTCTCAATGGGATTAAGATCTGGGGAGTTTCCAGGCCATGGTCCCAAAATCTCTATGTTTTGTTCCCTGAGCCATTTAGTTATCACCTTTGCTTTATGGCAAGGTGCTCCATCATGTTGAAAAAGGCATTGTTGATCGCCAAACTGCTCTTGGACGGTTGGGAGAAGTTGCTCTTGGAGGACATTCTGGTACCATTCTTTATTCATGGCTGTGTTTTTAGGCAAGACTGAGAGAGAGCCCATTCCCTTGGCTGAGAAGCAACCCCACACATGAATGGTTTCAGGATGCTTGACAGTTGGCATGAGACAAGACTGGTGGTAGCGCTCACCTGGTCTCCGAATAAGCCGTTTTCCAGATGTCCCAAACAATCGAAAAGGGGATTCATCAGATAAAATGACTTTACCCCAGTCCTCAGCAGTCCACTCCCTGTACCTCTTGCAGAATATCAGTCTGTCCATGATGTTTTTTCTGGAGAGAAGTGGCTTCTTTGCTGCCCTCCTTGAGACCAGGCCTTGCTCCAAGAGTCTCCGCCTCACAGTGCGTGCAGATGCACTCACACCTGCCTGCTGCCATTCCTGAGCAAGCTCTGCACTGCTGGTAGCCCGATCCCGCAGCTGAAACACTTTTAAGAGACGGTCCTGGCACTTGCTGGTCTTTCTTGGGCGCCCTGGAGCCTTTTTGGCAACATGGGAACCTCTCTCCTTGAAGTTCTTGATGATGCGATAGATTGTTGACTGAGGTGCAATCTTTCTAGCTGCGATACTCTTCCCTGTTAGGCCATTTTTGTGCAGTGCAATGATGACTGCACGTGTTTCTTTAGAGATAACCATGGTTAACAGAAGAGAAACAATAATGCCAAGCACCAGCCTCCTTTTAAAGTGTCCAGTGGTGTCATTCTTACTTAATCATGACAGATTGATCTCCAGCCCTGTCCTCATCAACATCCACACCTGTGTTAATGGAGCAATCACTGAAACGATGTTAGCTGGGCCTTTTAAGGCAGGGCTGCAATGATGTTGAAATGTGTTTTGGGGGATAAAGTTAATTTTCTAGGCAAATATTGACTTTGCAAGTAATTACTGTTAAGCTGATCACTCTTTATAACATTCTGGAGTATATGCAAATTGCCATTAGAAAAAATGAAGCAGTAGACTTTGTAAAAATTAATATTTGTGTCATTCTCTAAACTTTTGGCCATGACTGTAGTCTTTTTCCTGAAGTGGCTTTGCTGGCAACTTTGCGGTCGTACTTTGCAGCAGTTCCGCCGCCGGCGTTGTCTTTTGTCTGCACTTTCCACTATTGTGGAGAACAGATTCCTAGTGGAAGCTGACCACGGAATGAATTTATTTTGTTTTTTGCCACTTCACAATTTCCAAACCCTGAAGTGGTTAAAAGAAGTAACAAAAAGGCTGAACACATGCACAGCAGTGTGACTTTTACATTGCTGCACATTACGTTCCTTTCTAGTGGCGGTTTTCTGGTGCGCTTTCAGGCGGGTTCCAGGTGGAATCTGCCTGAAAAAGTCCTCATCTGCACATACCCTAAGGCTGGTTTCACATTTGCGGACGGAGGAGCTGCGGAGGGCTGCGGACTTCCTCCGTGAAGCTCCACCCCCTGCTCCGCCTCCTCCGGTCAGCTCCGCCTATGGCCGCATACTTCTGCATGCGGCCTGCGTACCCTATATTTAACATTGGGTACGCAGGCTGTGCCGCAGTATGCAGATGCCTCCGCATGTATCGTTTTGACGGTGCGGCGACCTGCGCCGAACGAAGCATGTTAGAATTTGTTTTGTTCTCCGCATCATCAAAACGACGCATGCGGAGGCATCTGCATACTGCGGCACGGCCTGCGTACCCAATGCTAAAGATAGGGTACACAGGCCGCATGCAGAAGTATGCGGCCATAGGCGGAGCTGACCGGAGGAGGCACGGCAGGGGGCGGAGCTTCAAGGAGGAAGTCCGCAGATCCTCCATACGCCAATGTGAAACCAGCCTAAGCGTGCCTTCATGCAGAGCTTTTTTTTGTAAAATCGGCATTTTTCTTCTTCACTAAAGTAATGAGTACGAAAATTTGTCTTTCGGTCTTTGGTGCAATTTTGTTGCTTTTTTTTCACATTTTAAATCTTGTGACTCTAAGAGGAGTCTATGAATCACTTGATTTAGAATGGGAAAAAAAATGATAAAAAAGGGTAATTAATAAAAAAAAAAGCAAAACCAGCTAAAAAAAAAAATATGAAAAACTCACATGCCTTTAACAATAATGCGATGTGTACACAGGCTTTTTGGTGAGTTTTTGTGCTGGAAATTGAAGGTTTGAGGATGATTTGATGAGTTCCCGCTCAGTCAGTTTCTGCTCCAAAGACTCCTGAAATAACTGAGTGTGAAAATAGCCTAACTATGAAGTTTATACATATGTTTTTCTGAAAGAAAAAAAGTCTTAGGGTGTGAATTTTTTAGGAGAAAATCCGCCAAAAAAAATTGCCTGAAAAATCATTTGAACGCTTGTTCACATATTCAGTCTTTTGAGGGTTTTTTTTTTCTCGCTTCAGGTTTTTGAAAAATGCCTGATGGTGATGGGAGAAAGGAAAAAAGAAACTTCCAAAATGCTTCAATAACGCTTCAAAACAGCCTCAGGAAACAACGAAAAAAAAAATGCTTCCAAAATTTCCTTTAGTAGTCTCCGCTGGAAAAATAAAAATTGGGGGTAAAAAAAACCTCTTAACCTAAGAGATTCAATAATGGCAATGAACAAAGAGCAGTCCATGCTGCCATGAGGAGGGTAAAAAGCCGGGTCAATTACTTGTTTGCTCACCTGTTAATAATTTTATTTGTTTTTGATCAGAGATAAAAATTTGGTAGAAGTTTCGGCAAATATACGGGTGGAGAACTACCAATCTACAGGATCCGTACACTTCGTTATACGAGATTCAGGAAAGGAAAGTAACATCCCCCCTCCACCTCAGATGACCCCCGGCTATAGATTTCACAGAAAGGAATGTTCTAGGAAGGTCATGATCTGAAGACTGGAGGATAGGAAGAAGTGCGTCTGCTAATGTGTTTTATTAGGATATTATCTACCGTATATCTCTTTTATTAAGCGAGGCTGAGGTCGATAAGACGATCGCAGCGATCAGCTATAATCTGCCAGGAATCCCAGTAACAAGAGTTCAATTTCCCTGCAGCACAACCGCAGGATAGACAAGGTATTACACCATAAACATGGGGATGTCCATAAAAGTATTTCTTAAAGGTGTTGATTAGCCAGTTGTTTTATATCATTCATTTTCCAACAAATTTAGACAATAGGATGACACCTTCTATTCCTTAATTGAAAATGGAAGTACATGTACGCTGATGCCAGGGTGTGCATTTATGGAGTGGGAGGAGGAGTTGTGTTACATAGTCTCTATCTGCCTGTAACCAGCAACGAATCGCTACCGATCGCTGCTGATTAGCCATTTAGATTCTGCAGTCAATCACCGGCAGCGTCAATAAAATAGAGCGGTCTGTGAGTTGGGGGTGGGTTCAGTGCTGGGACCACTAGTATAAGTGATTAGAAGTTCAAATCTCCTATGAGGAACTTAAAAAAAAAAGTTTAAAAAATTTAAAGTTCAAATTACCCAATCGAAAAATAAATTGAAAAAATAAACAAACAGGTTCGATTTTGTTGTGTCAGTAAAAGCTCAATCTATTAAAATAAAAAATTACTTAAAACTGTATAGTAAAAGATGGTAAAGAAAAAAACATATCCCCCATACAGCTAAGTCTATAAAAAAAAATTATGGTGCTTGGGGAAAAAAAAGGAAAGAAAAAAAACAATAGTACAGAAATTAAAAATTGGCTTCTTCAAGAAGGGGTTAAAGTCACTGCTCTTATGTACGATTATATTACTACCACTGTCTAAGGAGACTACATAGTTGTGTGCTAGATTTTATGCTCTTGTTTGTAGTAGATGTAGCTGAAACAATCAAACTCAATAATTATGTAGGGGCTCACGTCCTTTTAGACATTAAGTGCATTTTTCTAGCTGTCAGAGTTCCTTTTTCTTATAATATTCTGGCTGGCACCACTAGAGGGAGCAGAGGAGCCGACTGAATACAATTATGTAACTGAGTTCAGTGTATATACTGTATGCGATAAGCTCATAGGCTCCCTCTAGTGGTGGTCACAGGCATACAGAATTTTATCATTTGCATGAGATTCGGAGCTCCGACCGTTATATTAGGAAATGAATCAGCACAGACTTTTATTTGTCGTGTTCAGACAGATGAGGAAAAGACAATTTATGGGTCGATACTATGAGTATTCTCCAATAACGCTTTCTTGTTACTCACCTCCATCACTGGTCAGGCCGTTTTCTTTCCCTAGTGTCTGGCTTTCTCTGTTTCTGTGTGTACCGGGTTACTATGATAACCTAGCTTATAAAATTTTATAAAGATGCTCAGGAGTATTCAGGTAGTTGGCATGCACGCCACTACCGAGGATCTCCACCATTGGTTAGTTCTTCTTGGATTCTCCTGACATACCTAGCTCTGCGGCTCTGCTACACGGCTCAGTTCTGCTACTGAGATACCTTCTGATGTACCCTGCCCTGCCACCATGCTTGGCTTTGTAACACTGTTCCACTCTGCTGCTGTGCTGCCTCCTGACACAGCCATCTCTGTTGAAGAAGTTGTCTACTACTTGGACAACTTCCTCTCATACCCCTCACTTGGCCTCTATAAAATCATAAAGCTTATACTCAACCTCCCATGTCGTCAGAGCCCCCGCGGTATCAGCAGTCGCAGTCTTCCTGATGCTGTGGAGTAGTGTTCTGATACGTGACGCTGGCGCCGAGTCAGCACTGGCATCACTGTCTCCACCTTCGGACAAATCGTACATGAAGAGGAATTCGAAGATCAGCTGCAGCCCGGATTTTCTCTTCATGTTTGATTTGTCCGAAGGCGGAAAGAGTGATGCCAACGCTGAGGCCAGGGGTGTAACAACTGAGACTTTCACATCCTAAGTGGGCTACTGCTTTCCTCCTGCCCTCAAGTCTCTACAGCCTTGTTCCAAATGGCCCATCCTGCTACTTCAATGTCCCTAGTCCGTACTGTACTAAAACCGCACATCCGGACCATGGGCTTTGAGAATCCATCTCACCAGGTGAGACATAACATTCATGACTAAGATGGTGATCAATGCCATCATTATAATCCCAGTCTTTTACCATGGATTACTGCCCCCACAGTGCCATAAACACTTCCAATAGTATTCAATTCATGTAGACTCCATCCATCATCATGGAAACTTCTATCATGAGTTCCGTGAAGTTGCAGTCACGTGACCTTCCTGGAACCTTTCCAGAAACAACTCCAATAATTAGATATCATAATAATTCTCCTGTCGTGATTTAGTTTAAGTCCTCCTGGATATTTTAACAAGTCTGATGTGTGTGTTTAAGGATAACGCTTAATTGAAACCTCTTACATACCATCTGCGTCTTTAGCGGGACGCGAATCTCACACATGTGGAAAACATTTGCCTCTTCTTACCTACGATCAGCAAAGTAGATTAAGGCAAAGCAGATTTTCCTCAACTTCTAAAATAGTAATGGGATTTCAGCCATGTTTTTTTTTCCATGGCTTTTTTTTTTTTTCTGGTGGTGGTTGCTCGTCTAAAAACGGTGCGAAAAAAGTTCACAGTTATAGTTGATGCACACAACCATATTCATGTGGCAGCACCTACAGAATGCTATATGTTCATATTGTACGCCCTCACATACTGTAGTATGAAGGTATTCAGCCCTTGGATTGTTTCTAAGGAGAAGGCAACGAATGGCGGTTCACAGAGTAGATATTAGCTATGAACACAAAGTTTATTGAGACTTTTAAAAACAAATGCTCACAGCCCAACACCGTGCGGCCCTCCAAAGAAATGCCACCTCACACCATTACTGACCCACTGCCAAACCGGTCATGCTGAAGGATGTTGCAGGCAGCAGATCACTCTCCACTGCGTCCAGACTCTGTCACATGTGCTCAGTGTGAACCTGCTTTCATCTGTGAAGAGCACAGGGCACCAGTGGCGAATTTGCCAATCCTGGTGTCCTGTGGCAAATGCCAAGCGTCCTGCACGGTGTTGGGCTGTGAGCACAACCCCCATCTGTGGACGTCGGGCACTCAGACCATCCTCATGGAGTCGGTTTCTAACCATTCGTGCAGACACATGCACATTTGTGGCCTGCTGGAGGTCATTTTGCAGGGCTCTGGCAGTGCTCCTCCTGTTCCACCTTGCACAAAGGCTAAGGTAGCGGTCCTGCTGCTGGGTTGTTGCCCTTCTACCACCCCCTCCATGTCTCCTGGTGGCTACAGCCTCTGGACACTATGCTGACAGACACAGCAAACCTTCTTGCCACAGCTCGCATTGATGTGCCATCCTGGATGAGCTGCACTACCTGAGCCACTTGTGTGTGTATTGTAGAGTCCGTCTCATGCTACCACGAGTGTGAAAGCACAACCAACATTCAAAAGTGACCAAAACATCAGCCAGAAAGCATTGGTACTGAGATGTGGTCTGTGGTCCCCACTTGCAGAACCACTCCTTTAATGAGGGTGTCTTGATAATTGCCAATAATTTCCATCTGTTGTCTGTTCCATTTACACAACAGCATGTGAAATTGATTGTCAATCAGTGTTGCTTCCTAAGTGGACAGTTTGATTTCACAGAAGTTTGAATTACTTGGAGTTATATTCTGTTGTTTAAGAGTTCCCTTTATTTTTTTGAGCAGTGTATTTAAAAAATGTCCTTGTAAGGCTATGTGACCACGTTGCGTGTTAAAACGCACACTGAAAACTGGACTCCTTCCCAGAAATTGCGCGTTTTTTTCCGCGATTTTGCCTCGATTTTCTCAAGCACTTTCCAAGCGATTTGAAGCATCGCTTGGAAAGTGATTGACAGGTTGGTCACACTCATCAAACATAGCGTTTGACAAGTGTGACCAGCTTTTTACTATTGAGGCCGCCTATTCGGCCTCAATAGTAAAAGAAAAAATGTTAAAAGTGATAAAAATAATAAAAAATCGGGGTATATTTACCTTCCGGCGTCCCGCGCTGCATTCTCGGGCCTCAGTGTTCCCAGCGATGCCTTGCGAGACCACGTCATTACAGGGCCTTGCCGCAAGGCATTACTGGGAACGCTGAGGCCGGGAATGCAGTGCGGGACGTCGGAAGGTAAATATACACCGATTTTTTATTTTCTATTCTTTTTTTTACAGGGGTATGGTACCCAGGGCCTGGAGGACAGTCTCCTCTCCTCCACACTGTGGGTACCAACCGCGCATGAGACGCTTAACTTCCGGCATGGTGGGCATAGCCACATGCGGGAAGTAAGCGATTCTCATGCATTCCTATGGGTGCGGAATCGCGGCAATTCTTTGCGATTCCGCACAAAAGAATGAGCATGCTGCGATTTTTTCCGCGATGTGATTCCGCCATGGAAAAAAGCGCAGCATTAGCACAGCATGTGCAGAATGCCATAGGAATGCATGGGGGGGCGGTCTGTACACGATTTTTAAACGTTTTCGCGCCAAAAATCGCGGCAAAAACGCTTAAAAATCGCATCGTGGGCACACAGCCTCAAGAAGATATCATGATTCCCTGAGGAAGCCCATACAAAACACGCGTCGAGGTTGCATGAACTTGGTATTTACACATGGAGTAATGGATAAGCAGCAATCCTTTGACTATGCTTCATAGTTGTTAAGTGTTTACCATTCAGCACTACTATTTTGACCTTACTTCGTTATCTATGGACTTGAAATCCACATGGGTCTATTATGGTCCATTTGTTGTTGTTGTTTTTTTTGCACCTCCATATATTGTGTCATCTACCATGGTGTTGCTAGCTTGAGTTTTCACCTTTGATTCGGATTTTATCAATTTATGAAATTCATGGAATTTGTGCTCTTTTGAATAAAATTTGTACTTTTTACATAGTTGGTGGCTTTTATGGCTCCTTGCTTTTGTAGGATCTATGTAACTCTTTGGGAGGTTGTAGAAAACTTTGTTTTGGTTCTTAAAAAGAAAAAACTCTTCAGGAAAAGCTTTAAGAATTTTTTGCAGCCTTTTGGTTGGATATTGCCTAATTTGGAGCAGCTTTGATACAGATTTTAGTTGAGTTTTTGGAGTAGAAACTGAGTGTAAACTTAATGTTTTTGAGGAGTTTTGTGTATCTACTCCAAATACACTTTTTACAAACTCTATGTGAACATAGCCTCTAAAAAAAATTCATCTTCGAAATCTCAAAACTCATCAAAGCTTGAGTGCAGAAGAAGTGGCTATGCGAACAAAGAAGCTTTTCTAGGAGTTGTGGAGAAATTGAGTGGAAACGGAGTAAAAATGCAAACCATTGTAAAACGTTTGCGTTTCTGCTCACTTTCCTCTAAGAGAAACTCAGCAAAAATACTCTGTGATCACTTAGGCACTTTCTGCTCCTTAAAGTCAGCACAAAGATTCAGTGTGCTCATACCCTTTAAGAGCACACAGAGATTCTTTTCCAAGGTTCTAAAGCAGAAACTACTCAAATCCTCCTCCAAAACTCAAAACTGCTCCAACAATGTAAATTTCTGCTTCGAAAACTGTGAAGACACAAAGTCTTTTTCTTACATAGTTTTTTTTTTTTTAGTGGAAACACCACATTTTCAAGGGTTTTTAAAATGGATTCTGGGAGAATTTCCACTTCATTTCCGAGCCAAAAACCTCAACAAAAAAAAAAAAAAAAAGAGACCCAGTATGAACATACCCTTACAATGGATGTCACATCCTGCTGACACTCTTTCCCTTACACAGTGGGCGATTCTGCAGTGGGAAAAATAAAAGCTTCTCCATACACAAAGTAATCTAATACCAATGCTATACATTCATTTTTCCCCCAACAGATCTTGATTATCTGGAGTGGTCTTGAATTTTCAGAAACATCCCAGGCAAATTTTTCCAGGCAGATAATAGACATTCCTGAGTGGTATTATGGGGCAGGACAAAAATTACCCCAAATCGCCAACAGCAATGTTGGAAAACTATGATCAAATTTAAAATCACGCGGGAAGGTTAACTTTTTCTCAGGGATTTTGCCTTAAACCATGGGTTCGTGGACCTCTCTAAATGTGCAGTACTTTTCTGGCTTTGGTTTGTTAGCTTCCAGTAAAGGGTTAATACTTATGTATTGTGCTGGGAGAGGACTGTTGTATGTCAGTCTGACCGCTCTTATCAGTAATACCAGGAATGGTTGCTGCAAATGAAAACTTACCAAAATCCATCTTTAATGAGGTGAAATCTAAAAACGCCGCCTGGACAGACACGGAACATTCTTTTGATAGAAGAAAGCCTGGGTTCTATAGATATGAATCAGGGGAACAGGATGAACATAAGATAAATGCAAGAACGGCAAACTTGCTTCCATACATAAAGACTAGTCTTTAGCATACGTATTATGGCCATGATACCCCCCTGCCAGTTTTACCTAAGTGGACATAGATCATTGTTTAGTTCTTCTTTGGTGATCTCACTTCTGTCCCGAAAAAAAAAAATCACATGATTTAGAACGGATAGACACTTGGATGTCGGTGCCTGTGTTATCAAACAAGTGCTGATCTTGACTTTTAGGCTGTGTGCACACGCTGCGGATTCTGCTGCGTTGTACAGTACCTTTATTTCCTATGGAAATGAAAAAAACGCAGTGCACATGCTGCGGATTTTTCCGCAGGTTACAATCCGCAGCATGTCAATTCTTTGTGCGGATTCTGCTGCGGTTTCCTAACTTCACCATTGTGAGGTGAGAAACCGCAGGGCAAAACCGCAGCCTAATCCGCAGGTAAACCGCGCATTTACCTGTGGATTTTACAACATCTGCAGGGAGAAATCCGCAGCACAAAAAACTACGTGGGCACACAGCCTTATTCATGGACCCAGAGAGATGATGATTTAAAGGGTGCCCGTCAGCACTTTTTTACATATGGCAGAAGTGGTATGGTTGGGTAGGTGCTTGTCCCCCAATAAAAATGATACCTTTTTTGTGGAGATCCAATGTGCCAGTCATGAGAAATCTAACATAGAAGACATATGTAAATTCAACAGGAAGTTGTTTTTTTCTTTTTCAAGCACATTGACACGCCCCCCCAGTGCACTTCCTGTCTGAATTGCTTCTATGCTACAGTTCTCATGAGTGCCACTATGGATTTCTACACAGTCTATGAATGAGGAAGATAGGATATTGCACGGTGTGGGAGCGAGAATACGTGAGTAAATTAATTTTTTTTTTACTGTGTTTGTGAAGAGCAGCAAGATGAAGGACATTATTACAGGAAGAAGCCAACAAGAACAACATTGTTACACGATATGGGCTAAGGTATAGGATATTATTACAGGATGAGGCCAGGATGGGGAGTGTTCATTATTAGATTGTAGGGGCAAGTGGGGGCCATAATTACTGTATGGGGCAATACTGCTGTAGGGCCAACTGGAGGGGAAAAAAAATGATAAAAACTAAAAAGGAAATTCAAAATAAAACTATGAAAAAATAACAAAAATATTTTGCCACTAGAAATGCTGTTGAAAAAAATAGAAGCGAACAAAAAAAAAGTACATTTAGTATCACTGTGTCCAAGCTATCAAACTGTACCATAAACCATGTGATGAATACCATAAATACACCAAAAAAGCACAAAAAAGTGAACAAAAAGTTGTAATGAAAAAAAAAATTATTACTCAAAATGTCATCTCATCCCGCAAAGAATGAGGCCCGGGCACTTTAAATTTTGTCTTTTGAGCGGCCCATTTATCCAGCTGAGTTTTGAGACCCCTGGTTTAAATATTAGATTGGTGGGGGGGGTCTGATACTCATCATCTCCACTAATCAGCTATCAGCCAAAGCCAAGTACTGTACTTCAGCTCCAAGTCAAGAGGCATGATAACAGCTGATTTTTGGGGGGTGTAAGGCCAGATCATCAATATGATAGAACTGGCAACTCCTTTAAAGGCTAATTCCTAAAATAATAAAGTTGTATACCATTCTTTGAATAGGGAGTAACTTACTAATCGCTGGTGGTCTGATCAATGGGCCCCCCAATTATCCCAAAAACAAAAACAGTGTTAAAAACAGACAAGTGCAATCCAATAAAAATCAGATTGCACTCTGTTATTCAATGATTCCTTGCTGACCTGCAATTTTTTTCCTCAGTTCAGGTCGGACAGAGAAAAAAAATCGCAGCATGTTGCGAGTGGCCGCGTATATCGAACAAGACTCGCCAATACAAGTCAATGGGTGTGAGAAAAAAAAAAAAAAAAAAAAAAAAAAAATCGCATGGCACACAGACCATGTGTGTGCCGTACGATTTTTATGAACCCATACCTTAGGAAGCCGACATTTCATCATCCGAGTACAATTAATTCACAACTAAAATTCTCAGGATAGAAGAATTATGTGCTGGTCCCCCAAATTTTGAATAACCAGCTGAGGGAAAGCTGACAGCTGGGGGGGGCTGATGTTTATAGCCTGGGAAGGGGGTAATACACATGGAGCTTCCTAGCAGGAGCGTAACTACCACGGTCACAGCAGTCTCCACTGCGCCGGGCCCGGGGGGGAGTCAGGGGTCCGGCAGGTCAGACGCACGCCACCAGCAAAAAGTTAAAATCTGTTGCCGTGCAGGAGATTCCTCCCACATGGCAAGACAGACCTGCCCTCCACCTGACCTGCTGGGTGCACACAATTCAGCACAGCAGCGGACTCCTGAACTAAGGTAGAGCTGAAGGACCTGTGGTGACATCATTATCACAGGCCTTCACCATTAATCAGCTCCGCCCCCTGATCACATGATGATATCACCACAGGTCCTTCAGCTCTCAGTGTAGCAGCTCATGTTCTCAGGTATCAGCCAGCAGCAGATTTCCGGTTCCCGCCATTCCAGTGAGAATACAGGAGGGTTTGGTAGAGTTTTGGTGCTTGTGGTAAATCTGTGAGTGTGGGTTGAGATCAGAGCCGTTCCTGTGGAGGCTCCTGCTCCATGTGACTGCGGCTCTTCAGTATTTTGGACGTGCAGCATTGTATGGCTAGTTTCACACTAGCGTTTATGAGCGCAGCGACGGCCTGCGCACGGCCGCCGCTAAGCCCCGCCCCCTGCCGCACCTCCGCTGGTAGCTCCGCCCACCGGCGCATGACGCTGCATGTGCCCTGCGTCCCCTATCTTTATCACTGGGGCGCAGGCCGTGCGCAGTATGCGTTTGGTGGCACATGCGTCCTTTTGACGGTGCGCCGACCTGCGCCAAACGCAACCTGCTGCAGTTTGGTTGCATCAGCACACCGTCAAAAAGGCGCATGCGCCGCCAAACGCATACTGCGCATGGCCTGCGCCCCCTGTGATAAAGATAGGGGACGCAGGGCGCATGCAGCGTCATGCGCCGGTGGGCGGAGCTACCGGCGGAGGCGCGGCAGGGGGCGGGGCTTAGCGGCGGCCGTGCGCAGGCCGTCGCTGCACTCATAAACGCTAGTGTGAAACTAGCCTATGGGACTGCACATGATGAAGATGGGGAAAGGGGCAGAATGTGGAGACAGATCATTATACTATATATGACTATGGGGTGCACAATACTTTATAGGAGGACTATGAGGTACATTTTGCTACTATGGACTGTGCATTATACTTTATGGATGACTATGGAGGTGCATTTGATTATACTACATGGATAATTATGAACTGTGCAGTATATTATATAGAGGACTATGGGGGTGCATATTATATGGAGGACTAAGGGAGTGCATTATACTTCTTATATGGATCCCCATGACTTCTATGTAAGTCCCTGATGAGTATAATAGTTTATTTTCTTTTATACATTACAGAACGACAGTACGAGGGACAAATATATACCAGGATGGGGCACCGGATAGTTTGGCATGGGGGGCCCCCATGTAAAAGTTCGCACCAGGTCCCATAACTTTGTAGTTACGCTACTGCTTCCTAGGCTATTAATATCAGCTCACAACTGTCTAATTAGCCTTTACTGGTTATTAAAATGGGGATCCCCTATAAATAACCAGCAAAGGCTAAAGCGACAGCTGAGGGTTGATGCCCCATTACTGACTCCATAGTCATATTGTAAAAAATACAGAGCAAAACAAAGTCCTTTACGGTAATTGGAAGAATTTCTCAGATTCCTGTATTTTATATAAATACTCCCCGCCCCTCTTCCCATTTATTACGGTAAAATTAAAAATAATAAACCACCATATTCTTCACCTGTCCGACGACAATCCATTTGTCCCACGAAGAACTCCAGCTCAGCTACACATTGGTGGTTTGCTGAGCGGTGGCATGATGCGACTGCTCAGCAAGCCAGCCAAAGCACACTGAGACAGGAGCGTGATTACTCTCCTGCAGTGTGTAACACTGAGGTGAGAAAAGTCACCGGAGTTCATAGCTGATGAACCCCGGTCACCTCACTGATGTTCCCGCTCACTGCGTGAGGTTAGGGTTTTTGCTTAGACTAAAAAAAAAATAAAAATTGGCATCCCTCTTTTTCGTCTTTAAAAGTTGGGCACTAGACTGTAATGTACCAGGTAGCGCATGATGAACCATCGTATAAGCACCGTCCAGACCGGGATTTTACAGTACGTGAGATATATGTGAAGTGACTCCGCTCTGTAAATCATCAGCACTCAGTCTATACAGAGCTGCGAGCGCAGGATATTCTGCGCCTTTGTTTAACCTCTTATTTCCCGCCGAGTTTCTTCTCCTTAGTGACACAGTCGTCTTTCATCGGCTGCTGTAAATCGTGCTCACTGCGACACATTTACCTCTATATTTATATACTGTAGATTTTCACGACGCCGCAGGGATTTAGGTCACATTCAGTTCAGTGCGAGCGTGTTAATAGAGCGGCCCCACGTGCGGAGCTTCTGGGAGGAATTTATCATTTCATGCTGGGCAACATCAGTCCGAAAGGAATGTGAGGCGAATAAACAGGGAATAAGACGTCTTCACTCCCAGAAGCTACTTACGTGGGCGCAGCCGCTGGTGCCAACCTGAGCAAGGCATCCTGAATGGGTCAGGCATCCTTTATCGCCAGACTAATGTACTAAATACATCACATCAAGAAATGAAGAAACATTTTCCGCACAGTTTATACTTGACCTGTCACGCCATAAATGTGTTTTTTTTTTTACTTGGTGTAAATGCCGCTGTTCTCTTAAATCTGGGTTTGTTTTCTTTTTGTTCCTTCCCTGAGATATGGCCTCCACTTCCCCATATATAAATTTAAGCTCTGGTTCATCAAAGCAATTTCGCCAGAATGCTGGAGTAAATTACTTTGGAAAATCATACTTTTTTTGCGCCACTTCATCATTATTGTGACTTTTGGCATTTCCTCACCAGTTTCTCCAAGCTCCTCAGGAGAACAACAGAATAAACACCAGGTTAAAAAAAACCCCACAAACACGCTCATGGCAAGTAACAGGAAAGGAATGTCCATATGATAATACTCCTCTTCCCCCACCGGTCCTGCAAGTTCTCACTGGTCCATCTCCTTATCCTGGGTAAAGACAACTCAGGTCTAGTTGGCCGCCCATGGGTGTACATAAAAGTGACGCAGAACTTATAATAAAAATGGGGATCCTCCTCCTTAATAAACACTTGTTTTCGTTATAGGAAATAAAGTGTAGCTTGACCATAGAAGGTATCCTCATTATGGAGCACGGTCTAAGGAGACGGTTAAAGGGGACCCTTCGTCTTTACTGTCTATATACTTTGTTCAGTGTTAGAGATGGTAGTAAGGAGTGGGCGGAGATGGAAACAGAGCTCCATAGTGTAGAGGGGAGAAAGTATCTACAGTCTCAGGAAGGACAGAGAAATCAATCTCTAGACAAGGAGGAAAAAATTGCTGGAAAGAGGCACATAAGACAGAAGAGAAGCTTCCACAAGAGAAACATGAAATGTGGAGAAGGCTGCAAACTTCATGTCAGGTGGGATCTCAAAATGAGTGAAGGAGAGACGTTTGCAGACTAAAACGTACTGAAATTTTATTAACTTAAAGGGGTTTTCCCACGAACAAAAATTCATTTAACTTCCACAATTGGATGTGTTTAAATAAAATGTTCCTGTGCTGAGATAATCTTATAAATGTGTCCCTGCTGTGTACTGTGTAATGGCTGTGTCTGACAGTGCAGGAACATAGTGTGATCATACCACATCTCCTGGTCAGGGGAAAAAAAGCAAAAAGAGTATACAGACATTACAGCACAGGATCACAAATGATTCTTTTAAGTAAAACATTGTTTAAAAACAGGCAGGGAAATGTTTTACCTCACAAGAAGAATCTTCTGTGATCTCATACTGTAATGTCTGTTACTCTCTTTTGTTTCCTCCCCTGTGCATGAGACGTGGTATGATCAGACCTTGCTCCTGTACGGTCAGACACGGCCATTACACAGTACACATTTATAAGAACACATCCAATTATGGAAATTATTATTATTCCAAAATCTATTAATTAAAATCAACTTTAGTTTGTGGGAAACCCCCTTTAAGGTAACCAATAGCATAGGTAAAAAAAAAAAAAATTTTTCCATATCAAAGAAGTCCAGATAGGGGTGGGATGTCTAAATGGGGACATTGTCAGTTTGAGTACTCTGTAATGTTTAAAAAACAAGTGTAGTTTTAGAGACCTCCACCTACCATACAATGAAGGGTAGCAAGCAGGGAGTCAAGACTGAAGGGGGGGGTCAATAATAGTTCATGATCAGTCTCAAAGAAGGGCAGTTCTCTTCTCAATGCTTGCTCCACTTCGTTTAAGTGATTCTTAGAGAAAATTTTCTAAAAGTGCAGTTCGTCCATAGTTGAAGAATTCAAGTGATCCTCAAGTGGGATCCATGACTTATTGGTTAGTCGAGACCATCAGGGTCAGGGTCAGGTGTCGAAGATCACTCTCAGTCCAACCCTGCACCCATTGCAAGCTGACAGCTTCCCATAAAGGAGGATCCTGCGTTCCTCACAACACTCGTGATGACGATGGTGGACAGTTGACTTTGGTGATGCCACTATGAATCAGGTGAAGCACAAGCAATCAAGGTTGGGTCACAGCTGCAATAATGATTGGGGAGCAGGGTTCTTACTCTATTTAGCCAGGAAATTTGCCATCTCCCCCAACTATCCTGTTCACCACTACTTTAAACATTCGATGAATGGAGCCGCTCTCATGGAAAAACACATTTCAGCCCGAGGCATCATACAAGCTGTACCTGTATAAATTTTAATTTTGTGGTCTTCTCGAAGACGGTAGATTGCTTTATTTTTGGGCGTTTTAGGTATCACTTCATAAATACAATGCCCATTGTGTCATCTGCTGGCTACCTCCGATTACTTGTACTTTACATAAGTCTGTGCCATAAATAGCATGACTGGTACAACCTTTGGAAAAAGGGTCAGCATTGGAGTCCAACCAAAGTAGAAGAGGTTTCCCTAAATCTCAAAGTAAGAGCTGCACACCTGCAGGACCATTGCTCTACTTGGTCTTCTCTTCTAAAACCCCATAGGTGAAATGTCTAAAATCAAGCCACAGGCAGCGAGATGACAGCTTTCTTCCAAAAAAATAGTGCACCCACCTGTCTGAGGGTTGTGTGGTGTTGCATATCAGCTAAAATTAACGGAGCTGAACTGCAATAGCATTCATCGCCTGGGGAGAGGAGATGTGGTGTTTTAGGGTATGTTCACACACAGCGCTTTTTGAAGGAATCCTCTCCAAAATCCTCATTAAAAAAACATTAAAGGGAAGTTGGCGGCCTATGTAAATGTCCTGTGTCCGGTCCGGTGGTCGTGTTTCTTCTTCTTTCCCCACCCCATCCGTGGCCCCCGTCCGCGATCTTTGCCGGTATTAGAGTTCAACTCTAGTTCGCACGTGCGCAAAGCAATCTTGCTTCGCGCATGCGCAGTATGCTTTGCCCAACTGCGGACAAAGCCGAAAATCATTACTGCGCATGCGCCGGTACACTATGTCCCGAAAGTATTTCGCTGTGTTCCGGGCCACGGATGGGGTGGAGAAAGAAGAAGAAACACCGCCCACTGGACTGGACACAGGCCATTTACATAGGCCACCAACTTCCGGTAACAGATACCCTTTAAGAAAAAAAAGAAAATGGAAAACTCATCCCAAAAATTTCTATGGGAAATCAATTTTATTGTTTGAATAAGAAGTTGTTTGAGCTTTTTTCTTTCCCCAAATTAATTTTGAATTACGAATGGTAGAAAGAATAAAGCACAAAGCCGATTCTGACGGAAGCCTCTCCAAATCAGGCGCTGTCCAATCAAAAGACAGCGAAAAGAAAAAAAATCTGCCATCACTCTTTAAAACTTCTTCAGGAGCAGTAAAACTTATCAAAAAAACTCCCCAAAAAAAGTTTATTGAAACAGTTTCTACTGGAAAAACTCAGTGTTTGAATGTCTCCAAAAGCTATGTGCACTTTTGGAAGAAAGCTGCCATGTCTTACTAATCCTGAACAATTCCTTTAAGTATATTTTGAGAACTTAATTGGGAATGACGCTGACACCGCGGTCAGAAGTGATACATCAGACAGGAGAGGACAAGGCTGGTTTCATTACTTTATTATTTTTTTTTTTCATAATATCGCTCCAATATTTCCAAAAAAGTCATGAAAGCGCCCGCAGGTAAACCACGGAGGATCATTAATTGGCCGCCGCGGATATCGAAAGTCCCCACTTACAGACTGGAATCTCTTGTGTCAGTGGAGAGGGGAAGAGACGAAAGTTACAGCACAAAAGTGCACAGTGTCACACACAAAGGTCAGTACACAACGCGACGTCACAGAGGCCAAAGAGAACGGGCACAAAAATATTGCGGGGTCGATGAATGCAGTAAACAGGACGCGGGAGAAACATTTATAAAAGGGCAACATATTCTAGGCAGCAGGAAAACAGCGCGGCGACCACATCTTCTTTTCCAAAACCACAGCACCATTCGGACTAAAGGGGAGCTCTATATCACACAGACGGGTCAGAGCATAAGGCAAAGGCACTACTTCTAAACAAATCTAAAAGTGATTTCAAGAAACCAAGAATTTCAATCAAATCCTGCCAAACAATCCGCACGTAATACAGCCATTCGGTGCATACATAATACAGTAACACAAAGCCTAAATAGTACATTACATCAATGTTATAGAGTGAAGGGTCGCTGGGTTCTGCTATCGTATCACTGGTGGGGGTTCAACTTCAATCTCTAGAATGACGGTGCAAAAACTATGATTTAGTTATGTACATAGCAGCAGTATTATAGTAGTTATATTCTTGTACATAGGGGCAGCATTATAGTAGTTATATTCTTGTACATAGGGGCAGTATTATAGTAGTTATATTCTTGTACATAGGGGCATATATTATAGTAGTTATATTCTTGTACATAGGGGCAGTATTATAGTAGTTATATTCTTGTACATAGGAGCAGTAATATAGTAGTTATATTCCTGTACATAGGGGCAGTATTATAGTAGTTATATTCTAGTACATAGGAGCAGTATTATAGTAGTCATATTCTTGTACATAGGAGCAGTATTATAGTAGTTATATTCTAGTACATAGGAGCAGTATTATAGTAGTCATATTCTTGTACATAGGAGCAGTATTATAGTAGTTATATTCTTGTACATAGGGGCAGCATTATAGTAGTTATATTCTTGTACATAGGGGCAGTATTATAGTAGTTATATTCTTGTACATAGGGGCATATATTATAGTAGTTATATTCTTGTACATAGGGGCAGTATTATAGTAGTTATATTCTTGTACATAGGAGCAGTAATATAGTAGTTATATTCCTGTACATAGGGGCAGTATTATAGTAGTTATATTCTTGTACATAGGAGCAGTAATATAGTAGTTATATTCCTGTACATAGGGGCAGTATTATAGTAGTTATATTCTAGTACATAGGAGCAGTATTATAGTAGTCATATTCTTGTACATAGGAGCAGTATTATAGTAGTTATATACTTGTACATAGGGCAGTATTATAGTAGTTATATTCTTGTACATAGGGGCAGTATTATAGCAGTTATATTCTTGTACATAGGAGCAGTATTATAGTAGTTATAGTCTTGTACATAGCAGCAGTATTATAGTAGTTATATACTTGAACATAGGGCAGTATTATAGTAGTTATATTCTTGTACATAGGGGCAGTATTATAGTAGTTATATTCTTGTACATAGGAGCAGTATTATAGTAGTTATATACTTGTACATAGGGCAGTATTATAGTAGTTATATTCTTGTACATAGGGGCAGTATTATAGTAGTTATATTCTTGTACATAGGGGCTGTATTATAGTAGTTATAGTCTTGTACATAGCAGCAGTATTATAGTAGTTATATTCTTGTACACAGCAGCAGTATTATAGTAGTTCATGTACATAGGGGGCAGTATTATAGTAGTAATATTCTTGTACATAGGGGCAGTATTATAGTAGTTATATTCTTGTACATAGGAGCAGTATTGTAGTTATATTTTTGTATATAGTAGCAGTATTATAGTAGTTATAATGCTTGTACATAGGAGCAGTATTATAGTAGTTATATTCTTGTATATAGGGGCATTATTATAGTAGTGATATTCTTGTACATAGGGGCAGTATTATAGTAGTTATATTCTTGTATATAGGAGCAGTATTATAATAGTTATATTCTTGTACATAGGAGCAGTATTATAGTAGTTATATTCTTGTATATAGGAGCAGTATTATAGTAGTTATATTCTTGTACATAGGAGCAGTATTATAGTAGTTATGTTCTTGTACATAGGGGCAGTATTATAGTAGTTATATTCTTGTACATAGGAGGCAGTATTATAGTAGTTATAATCTTGTACATAGGAGCAGTATTATAGAAGTTATAGTCTTGTACATAGGAGCAGTATTATAGTAGTTATATTCTTGTACATAGGGGCAGTATTATAGTAGTTTAATACTGTCCCTATGTACAAGAATATTAGTAGTTATATTCTTGTACATAGGGGCAGTATTATAGTAGTTATATTCTTGTACACAGCAGCAGTATTATAGTAGTTCATGTACATAGGGGGCAGTATTATAGTAGTAATATTCTTGTACATAGGGGCAGTATTATAGTAGTTATATTCTTGTACATAGGAGCAGTATTGTAGTTATATTTTTGTATATAGTAGCAGTATTATAGTAGTTATATGCTTGTACATAGGAGCAGTATTATAGTAGTTATATTCTTGTATATAGGGGCATTATTATAGTAGTGATATTCTTGTACATAGGGGCAGTATTATAGTAGTTATATTCTTGTATATAGGAGCAGTATTATAATAGTTATATTCTTGTACATAGGAGCAGTATTATAGTAGTTATTTTCTTGTATATAGGAGCAGTATTATAGTAGTTATATTCTTGTACATAGGAGCAGTATTATAGTAGTTATGTTCTTGTACATAGGGGCAGTATTATAGTAGTTATATTCTTGTACATAGGAGGCAGTATTATAGTAGTTATAATCTTGTCCATAGAAGCAGTATTATAGAAGTTATAGTCTTGTACATAGGAGCAGTATTATAGTAGTTATATTCTTGTACATAGGGGCAGTATTATAGTAGTTTAATACTGTCCCTATGTACAAGAATATTAGTAGTTATATTCTTGTACATAGGGGCAGTATTATAGTAGTTATATTCTTGTACATAGGGACAGTATTATAGTAGTTATATTCTTGTACATAGGGACAGTATTATAGTAGTTATATTCTTGTACATAGGAGCAGTATTATAGTAGTTATATTCTTGTACATAGGAGCAGTATTATAGTAGTTATATTCTTGTACATAGGGGCAGTATTATAGTAGTTATATTCTTGTACATAGGGAGCAGTATTATAGAAGTTATATTCTTGTACATAGGAGGCAGTATTATAGTAGATATAATCTTGTACATAGGAGAAGTATTATAGAAGTTATATTCTTGTACATAGGAGTAGTATTATAGTAGTTATATTCTTGTACATAGGAGGCGTATTATAGTAGTTATATTCTTGTACATAGGAGGCAGTATTATAGTAGTTATAATCTTGTACATAGGAGCAGTATTATAGAAGTTATAGTCTTGTACATAGTAGCAGTATTATAGTAGTTATATTCTTGTACATAGGAGCAGTATTATAGTATATTCTTGTATATAGGAGCAGTATTATAGTAGTTATATTCTTGTACATATGGGGCAGTATTATAGTAGTTATATTCTTGTACATAGGGGCAGTATTATAGTAGTTATATTCTTGTACATGGGGCAGTATTATATTAGTTATATTCTTGTACATAGGGACAGTATTATAGTAGTTATATTCTAGTACATAGGAGCAGTATTATAGTAGTTATATTCTTGTACATAGGAGCAGTGTTATAGTAGTTATATTCTTGTACATAGGGGGCAGTATTATAGTAGTTATATTCTTGTACATAGGGGGCAGTATTATAGTAGTTATATTCTTGTAAATAGGGGCAGTATTATAGTAGTTATATTCTTGTACATAGGGGCAGTATTATAGTAGTTATATTCTTGTACATAGGGACAGTATTATAGTAGCTATATTCTAGTACATAGGAGCAGTATTATAGTAGTTATATTCTAGTACATAGGAGCAGTATTATAGTAGTTATATTCTTGTACATAGGAGCAGTGTTATAGTAGTTATATTCTTGTATATAGGAGCAGTATTATAGTAGTTATATTCTTGTACATAGGGGCAGTATTATAGTAGTTATATTCTTGTATATAGGGGCAGTATTATAGTAGTGATATTCTTGTACATAGGGAGTGTGGCGCTCCTGAGGTTCAGTCGCCACAGAGGTACTGCACCTCCTCCTGAGGTGTGGTACCCCACCATCCAGGTAAGGTGGACACCTGACCACACTCCAACACCTGCACCCCACACCACAAAGTAGTGTAGCAAAGCACCTTTGGCGGCTCCCTGCTTGGAACACGAAACGTGCTGGGAGGTGGGTGGATTTTAGATCACATAAAAGAGCGGGAAGAGTTGAGTCAGTCATTCATTGAGTCAGTGAGTGAGGATGTAGAAGGACAGAGAGTGAGACAGAGAAGATCCCCGGGAGAGGGATGGAAGAAGGAAGTGCTGCAGCAGGCCACAGTGATCTGGGTCTGCTGGCACAGGAAAGAGACAGAGAAAGGAAGCTTGATTCTCCATTGGGAAGAACGATTAGCACGGAACGTAAGGAGAATAAGAGGACTAAGGATCAGGGTTGGAAGAGAGAACCCTTCCCAAGTGCTGAGCGCAAGGCCGGGGTCCGGTCCCCGAGGTTGTATGGATACTAATGGTCCTGCAGCAGACACCGGAGGAATAGAAGTAGTGACCACTTTATTCCCACACAAGACTTGAGGGCACAACAGCAATGATAGTGATCCAGGACTTGGTAGGAGTCCCCGACGCAGGCTACAGCTGTCTGCCGTACAAGTAGAGTTCATAGGAACATCTGACAGGAGGAACTCCAGTGTAACTCAGTACTAGGAGTACTTCACTCAAAGGCTCTATAAGAGGAGACGTTCAGAAAAGGCACACATGTTGACGGAGTATTGGAAAGGAGGACTTCATCTTGCCTGGAAGTTGGCTGAGCTCCTGACGCGGAGCACACGGCACGGATGCGGCCACCTGTACCTGCAACAGACTGTGAGTAAAGCTTTGAAACTACATGCCCTGGTGTCCTCCACTTATTCCTGCGCCAACTCACCCAGCACTGCTACATCCCTTGCGCCCGACACTACACCATCTACAGTTGTGGCCAAAAGTATTGACACCCCTGCAATTCTGTCAGATAATACTCAGTTTCTTCCTGAAAATGATTGCAAACACAAATTCTTTGGTATTATTATCTTCATTTAATTTGTCTTAAATGAAAAAACACAAAAGAGAATGAAGCAAAAAGCAAAACATTGATCATTTCGCACAAAACTCCAAAAATGGGCCAGACAAAAGTATTGGCACCCTCAGCCTAATACTTGGTTGCACAACCTTTAGCCAAAATAACTGCGACCGACTGCTTCCGGTAACCATCAATGAGTTTCTTACAATGCTCTGCTGGAATTTTAGACCATTATTCTTTGGCAAACTGCTCCAGGGTCAGTATTATAGTAGTTATATTCTTGTACATAGGGTCAGTATTATAGTAGTTATATTCTTGTACATAGGGTCAGTATTATAGTAGTTATATTCTTGTACATAGGGGGCAGTATTATAGTAGTTATATTCTTGTACATAGGAGCAGTATTATAGTAGTTATATTCTTGTACATAGGGGGCAGTATTATAGTAGTTATATTCTTGTACATAGGAGCAGTATTATAGTAGTTATATTCTTGTACATAGGTGGCAGTATTATAGTAGTTATATTCTTGTACATAGGAGCAGTATTATAGTAGTTATATTCTTGTACATAGGAGCAGTATTATAGTAGTTATATTCTTGTACATAGGGTCAGTATTATAGTAGTTATATTCTTGTACATAGGGGGCAGTATTATAGTAGTTATATTATTGTACATAGGAGCAGTATTATAGTAGTTATATTCTTGTACATAGGGGCAGTATTATAGTAGTTATATTCTTGTACATAGGAGCAGTATTATAGTAGTTATATTCTTGTACATAGGGTCAGTATTATAGTAGTTATATTCTTGTACATAGGGTCAGTATTATAGTAGTTATATTCTTGTACATAGGAGCAGTATTATAGTAGTTATATTATTGTACATAGGAGCAGTATTATAGTAGTTATATTCTTGTACATAGGGGGCAGTATTATAAGTAGTTATATTCTTGTACATAGGAGGCCGTATTATAGTAGTTATAATCTTGTACATAGGAGCAGTATTATAGAAGTTATATTCTTGTACATAGGAGCAGTATTATAGTAGTTATATTCTTGTATATAGGAGCAGTATTATAGTAGTTATATTCTTGTACATAGGGGCAGTATTATAGTAGTTATATTCTTGTACATGGGGCAGTATTATAGTAGTTATATTCTTGTACATAGGGACAGTATTATAGTAGTTATATTCTAGTACATAGGAGCAGTATTATAGTAGTTATATTCTTGTACATAGGAGCAGTGTTATAGTAGTTATATTCTTGTACATAGGGGGCAGTATTATAGTAGTTATATTCTTGTAAATAGGGGCAGTATTATAGTAGTTATATTCTTGTACATAGGGGCAGTATTATAGTAGTTATATTCTTGTACATAGGGACAGTATTATAGTAGTTATATTCTAGTACATAGGAGCAGTATTATAGTAGTTATATTCTAGTACATAGGAGCAGTATTATAGTAGTTATATTCTTGTACATAGGAGCAGTGTTATAGTAGTTATATTTTTGTATATAGGAGCAGTATTATAGTAGTTATATTCTTGTACATAGGGGCAATATTATAGTAGTTATATTCTTGTATATAGGGGCAGTATTATAGTAGTGATATTCTTGTACATAGGGGCAGTATTATAGTAGTTATATTCTTGTATATAGGGGCAGTATTATAGTAGTGATATTCTTGTACATAGGGAGTGTGGCGCTCCTGAGGGTTCAGTCGCCACAGAGGTACTGCACCTCCTCCTGAGGTGTGGTACCCCACCATCCAGGTAAGGTGGACACCTGACCACACTCCAACACCTGCACCCCACACCACAAAGTAGTGTAGCAAAGCACCTTTGGCGGCTCCCTGCTTGGAACACGAAACGTGCTGGGAGGTGGGTGGATTTTAGATCACATAAAAGAGCGGGAAGAGTTGAGTCAGTCATTCATTGAGTCAGTGAGTGAGGATGTAGAAGGACAGAGAGTGAGACAGAGAAGATCCCCGGGAGAGGGATGGAAGAAGGAAGTGCTGCAGCAGGCCACAGTGATCTGGGTCTGCTGGCACAGGAAAGAGACAGAGAAAGGAAGCTTGATTCTCCATTGGGAAGAACGATTAGCACGGAACGTAAGGAGAATAAGAGGACTAAGGATCAGGGTTGGAAGAGAGAACCCTTCCCAAGTGCTGAGCGCAAGGCCGGGGTCCGGTCCCCGAGGTTGTATGGATACTAATGGTCCTGCAGCAGACACCGGAGGAATAGAAGTAGTGACCACTTTATTCCCACACAAGACTTGAGGGCACAACAGCAATGATAGTGATCCAGGACTTGGTAGGAGTCCCCGACGCAGGCTACAGCTGTCTGCCGTACAAGTAGAGTTCATAGGAACATCTGACAGGAGGAACTCCAGTGTAACTCAGTACTAGGAGTACTTCACTCAAAGGCTCTATAAGAGGAGACGTTCAGAAAAGGCACACATGTTGACGGAGTGTTGGAAAGGAGGACTTCATCTTGCCTGGAAGTTGGCTGAGCTCCTGACGCGGAGCACACGGCACGGATGCGGCCACCTGTACCTGCAACAGACTGTGAGTAAAGCTTTGAAACTACATGCCCTGGTGTCCTCCACTTATTCCTGCGCCAACTCACCCAGCACTGCTACATCCCTTGCGCCCGACACTACACCATCTACAGTTGTGGCCAAAAGTATTGACACCCCTGCAATTCTGTCAGATAATACTCAGTTTCTTCCTGAAAATGATTGCAAACACAAATTCTTTGGTATTATTATCTTCATTTAATTTGTCTTAAATGAAAAAACACAAAAGAGAATGAAGCAAAAAGCAAAACATTGATCATTTCGCACAAAACTCCAAAAATGGGCCAGACAAAAGTATTGGCACCCTCAGCCTAATACTTGGTTGCACAACCTTTAGCCAAAATAACTGCGACCGACTGCTTCCGGTAACCATCAATGAGTTTCTTACAATGCTCTGCTGGAATTTTAGACCATTATTCTTTGGCAAACTGCTCCAGGGTCAGTATTATAGTAGTTATATTCTTGTACATAGGAGCAGTATTATAGTAGTTATATTCTTGTACATAGGGGCAGTATTATAGTAGTTATATTCTTGTACATAGGGTCAGTATTATAGTAGTTATATTCTTGTACATAGGGTCAGTATTATAGTAGTTATATTCTTGTACATAGGGGGCAGTATTATAGTAGTTATATTCTTGTACATAGGAGCAGTATTATAGTAGTTATATTCTTGTACATAGGGGGCAGTATTATAGTAGTTATATTCTTGTACATAGGAGCAGTATTATAGTAGTTATATTCTTGTACATAGGGGGCAGTATTATAGTAGTTATATTGTTGTACATAGGGTTAGTATTATAGCAGTTATATTCTTGTACATAGGGGGCAGTATTATAGTAGTTATATTATTGTACATAGGAGCAGTATTATAGTAGTTATATTCTTGTACATAGGGGCAGTATTATAGTAGTTATATTCTTGTACATAGGAGCAGTATTATAGTAGTTATATTCTTGTACATAGGGTCAGTATTATAGTAGTTATATTCTTGTACATAGGGTCAGTATTATAGTAGTTATATTCTTGTACATAGGAGCAGTATTATAGTAGTTATATTATTGTACATAGGAGCAGTATTATAGTAGTTATATTCTTGTACATAGGGGGCAGTATTATAAGTAGTTATATTCTTGTACATAGGGTCAGTATTATAGTAGCTATATTCTTGTACATAGGGTCAGTATTATAGTAGTTATATTCTTGTACATAGGGTCAGTATTATAGTAGTTCTATTCTTGTACATAGGGTCAGTATTATAGTAGTTATATTCTTGTACATAGGGTCAGTATTATAGTAGTTATATTCTTGTACATAGGAGCAGAATTATAGTAGTTATATTCTTGTATATAGGGAGCAGTATTATAGTAGTTATATTCTTGTACATAGGGGACAGTATTATAGTAGTTATATTCTTGTACATAGGAGCACTATTCTAGTAGTTATATTCTTGTACATAGGGTCAGTATTATAGTAGTTATATTCTTGTACATAGGGTCAGTATTATAGTAGTTATATTCTTGTACATAGGGGACAGTATTATAGTAATTATATTCTTGTACATAGGGTCAGTATTATAGTAGTAATATTCTTGTACATAGGGGACAGTATTATAGTAGTTATATTCTTGTACATAGGGTCAGTATTATAAGTAGTTATATTCTTGTACATAGGGTCAGTATTATAGTAGTTATAATCTTGTACATAGGAGCAGTATTATAGTAGTTATATTCTTGTACATAGGAGGCAGTATTATAGTAGTTATAATCTTGTACATAGGAGCAGTATTATAGAAGTTATATTCTTGTACATAGGAGCAGTATTATAGTAGTTATATTCTTGTATATAGGAGCAGTATTATAGTAGTTATATTCTTGTACATAGGGGCAGTATTATAGTAGTTATATTCTTGTACATGGGGCAGTATTATAGTAGTTATATTCTTGTACATAGGGACAGTATTATAGTAGTTATATTCTAGTACATAGGAGCAGTATTATAGTAGTTATATTCTTGTACATAGGAGCAGTGTTATAGTAGTTATATTCTTGTACATAGGGGGCAGTATTATAGTAGTTATATTCTTGTACATAGGGGGCAGTATTATAGTAGTTATATTCTTGTAAATAGGGGCAGTGTTATAGTAGTTATATTCTTGTACATAGGGGTAGTATTATAGTAGTTATATTCTTGTACATAGGGACAGTATTATAGTAGTTATATTCTAGTACATAGGAGCAGTATTATAGTAGTTATATTCTTGTATATAGGAGCAGTATTATAGTAGTTATATTCTTGTACATAGGGGCAATATTATAGTAGTGATATTCTTGTACATAGGGAGTGTGGCGCTCCTGAGGGTTCAGTCGCCACAGAGGTACTGCACCTCCTCCTGAGGTGTGGTACCCCACCATCCAGGTAAGGTGGACACCTGACCACACTCCAACACCTGCACCCCACACCACAAAGTAGTGTAGCAAAGCACCTTTGGCGGCTCCCTGCTTGGAACACGAAACGTGCTGGGAGGTGGGTGGATTTTAGATCACATAAAAGAGCGGGAAGAGTTGAGTCAGTCATTCATTGAGTCAGTGAGTGAGGATGTAGAAGGACAGAGAGTGAGACAGAGAAGATCCCCGGGAGAGGGATGAAAGAAGGAAGTGCTGCAGCAGGCCACAGTGATCTGGGTCTGCTGGCACAGGAAAGAGACAGAGAAAGGAAGCTTGATTCTCCATTGGGAAGAACGATTAGCACGGAACGTAAGGAGAATAAGAGGACTAAGGATCAGGGTTGGAAGAGAGAACCCTTCCCAAGTGCTGAGCGCAAGGCCGGGGTCCGGTCCCCGAGGTTGTATGGATACTAATGGTCCTGCAGCAGACACCGGAGGAATAGAAGTAGTGACCACTTTATTCCCACACAAGACTTGAGGGCACAACAGCAATGATAGTGATCCAGGACTTGGTAGGAGTCCCCGACGCAGGCTACAGCTGTCTGCCGTACAAGTAGAGTTCATAGGAACATCTGACAGGAGGAACTCCAGTGTAACTCAGTACTAGGAGTACTTCACTCAAAGGCTCTATAAGAGGAGACGTTCAGAAAAGGCACACATGTTGACGGAGTGTTGGAAAGGAGGACTTCATCTTGCCTGGAAGTTGGCTGAGCTCCTGACGCGGAGCACACGGCACGGATGCGGCCACCTGTACCTGCAACAGACTGTGAGTAAAGCTTTGAAACTACATGCCCTGGTGTCCTCCACTTATTCCTGCGCCAACTCACCCAGCACTGCTACATCCCTTGCGCCCGACACTACACCATCTACAGTTGTGGCCAAAAGTATTGACACCCCTGCAATTCTGTCAGATAATACTCAGTTTCTTCCTGAAAATGATTGCAAACACAAATTCTTTGGTATTATTATCTTCATTTAATTTGTCTTAAATGAAAAAACACAAAAGAGAATGAAGCAAAAAGCAAAACATTGATCATTTCGCACAAAACTCCAAAAATGGGCCAGACAAAAGTATTGGCACCCTCAGCCTAATACTTGGTTGCACAACCTTTAGCCAAAATAACTGCGACCGACTGCTTCCGGTAACCATCAATGAGTTTCTTACAATGCTCTGCTGGAATTTTAGACCATTATTCTTTGGCAAACTGCTCCAGGGTCAGTATTATAGTAGTTATATTCTTGTACATAGGAGCAGTATTATAGTAGTTATATTCTTGTACATAGGGGCAGTATTATAGTAGTTATACTCTTGTACATAGGGTCAGTATTATAGTAGTTATATTCTTGTACATAGGGTCAGTATTATAGTAGTTATATTCTTGTACATAGGGGGCAGTATTATAGTAGTTATATTCTTGTACATAGGGTCAGTATTATAGTAGTTATATTCTTGTACATAGGGTCAGTATTATAGTAGTTATATTCTTGTACATAGGGTCAGTATTATAGTAGTTATATTCTTGTACATAGGGGGCAGTATTATAGTAGTTATATTCTTGTACATAGGGTCAGTATTATAGTAGTTATATTCTTGTACATAGGGGGCAGTATTATAGTAGTTATATTCTTGTACATAGGAGCAGTATTATAGTAGTTATATTATTGTACATAGGGGGCAGTATTATAGTAGTTATATTCTTGTACATAGGGTCAGTATTTTAGTAGTTATATTCTTGTACATAGGGTCAGTATTATAGTTATATTCTTGTACATAGGGTCAGTATTATAGTAGTTATATTCTTGTACATAGGGGGCAGTATTATAGTAGTTATATTCTTGTACATAGGGTCAGTATTATAGTAGTTATATTCTTGTACATAGGGGTCAGTATTATAGTAGTTATATTCTTGTATATAGGGAGCAGTATTATAGTAGTTATATTCTTGTACATAGGGGTCAGTATTATAGTAGTTATATTCTTGTATATAGGGAGCAGTATTATAGTAGTTATATTCTTGTACATAGGTGACAGTATTATAGTAGTTATATTCTTGTACATAGGAGCAGTATTATAGTAGTTATATTCTTGTACATAGGAGCAGTATTATAGTAGTTATATTCTTGTACATAGGGTCAGTATTATAGTAGTTATATTCTTGTACATAGGGTCAGTATTATAGTAGTTATATTCTTGTACATAGGGTCAGTATTATAGTAGTTATATTCTTGTACATAGGGGGCAGTATTATAGTAGTTATATTCTTGTACATAGGGTCAGTATTATAGTAGTTATATTCTTGTACATAGGGTCAGTATTATAGTAATTATATTCTTGTACATAGGGTCAGTATTATAGTAGTAATATTCTTGTACATAGGGGACAGTATTATAGTAGAATCATAGAATCATAGAATCGTAGAGTTGGAAGGGACCTCCTGGGCCATCTGGTCCAACCCCCTGCTCAAAGCAGGATTCGCTAAATCATCCCAGTCAGATGTCTGTCCAGCCTCTGTTTGAAGACTTCCATTGAAGGAGAACTCACCACTTCTCGTGGCAGCCTGTTCCACTCATTGATCACTCTGTCAAAAAGTTTTTTCTAATATCTAATCTGTGTCTCTTCCCATTCAGTTTCATCCCATTGCTTCTAGTCTTTCCTTGTGCAAATGAGAATAAAGTTGATCCTTCTACAATGTGACAGCCCTTTAGATATTTGTAGACAGCTATTAAGTCTCCTCTCAGTCTTCTCTTTTGCAAACTAAACATTCCCAAATCCTGCAACCTTTCCTCATAAGACAGGGTTTGCAGACCGGTCACCATTCTGGTCGCTCTTTTCTGAACTTGCTCCAGTTTGTTGATGTCTTTTTTAAAATGTGGTGCCCAAAACTGGACACAATATTCCAGATGAGGTCTGACCAAAGAGGAGTAGAGGGAAATAATGACTTCACGTGATCTAGACTGTATGCTTCTGTTAATACATCCTAGAATTGCATTTGCCTTTTTTGCTGCTGCATCACACTGTTGACTCATATTCAGTCTGTGATCTATTAGTATACCCAAGTCTTTTTCACATGTGCTGTCACTTAGCCCTATCCCTCCCATTCTATATATGCTTTTTTCATTTTTATTGCCCAGATGTAGTACTTTGCATTTCTCCCTGTTAAAAACCATTCTGTTAGTTGCTGCCCACTTCTCCAGTTTATTTAAATCTTTTTGAATCCTCTCTCTCTCTTCTCTAGTATTAGCTATCCCTCCTAGCTTTGTGTCATCAGCAAATTTAATCAGTTTACCCTCAATTCCTTCATCTAAATCGTTGATAAAGATGTTGAACAATACAGGGCCCAGGACAGAGCCCTGTGGTACCCCACTTGAGACATTCTTCCAACTGGATGTACAGCCATTTACGACCACTCTTTGGGTCCGATCACTAAGCCAGTTATGAATCCACCTAACAGTTGCCTTGTCCATTCCATACTTAGTCATTTTTTCAATAAGGATTGTATGAGAGACTTTGTCAAATGCTTTGCTGAAGTCAAGATATACTATATCTACAGCATTTCCTTGATCCACCCAATCAGTGATACCGTCATAGAAGGAAATTAAGTTAGTCTGACATGACTTATTAGTTAGAAACCCATGCTGACTCTGTTTAATCACTTCATTCTTATCCAGGTATTGACATACATGTTGTTTAATAATTTGTTCAAAGATCTTTCCTGGTATAGAAGTCAGACTCACCGGCCTATAGTTGCCTGGGTCCACCTTATTCCCCTTTTTGAAGATAGGAACAACATTTGCTCTTCTCCAGTCTTCTGGCACTTCTCCTGTTCTCCAAGAATTTTCAAAGATTATGGAGAGGGGTTCAAAAATTTCTTCTGCTATCTCCTTCAGTACTCTGGGGTGTAATTCATCTGGACCTGGAGACTTGAATTCATTTAGGTTAGCTAAGTGTTTCCTCACTATCTTTCTGTTTATAGATATCCTGGATTCTTCTATTCCCTTAATAATAGTAGTTATATTCTTGTACATAGGGTCAGTATTATAAGTAGTTATATTCTTGTACATAGGGTCAGTATTATAGTAGTTATATTCTTGTACATAGGGGACAGTATTATAGTAGTTATATTCTTGTACATAGGAGCAGTATTATAGTAATTATATTCTTGTACATAGGGTCAGTATTATAGTAGTTATATTCTTGCATATAGGGAGCAGTATTATAGTAGTTATATTCTTGTACATAGGGGGCAGTATTATAGTAGTTATATTCTTGTACATAGGAGCAGTATTCTAGTAGTTATATTCTTGTACATAGGGTCAGTATTATAGTAGTTATATTCTTGTACATAGGGGACAGTATTATAGTAGTTATATTCTTGTACATAGGAGCACTATTCTAGTAGTTATATTCTTGTACATAGGGTCAGTATTATAAGTAGTTATATTCTTGTACATAGGGTCAGTATTATAGTAGTTATATTCTTGTACATAGGGGACAGTATTATAGTAATTATATTCTTGTACATAGGGTCAGTATTATAGTAGTTATATTCTTGTACATAGGGGACAGTATTATAGTAGTTATATTCTTGTACATAGGGTCAGTATTTTAGTAGTTATATTCTTGTACATAGGGGACAGTATTATAGTAGTTATATTCTTGTACATAGGGGACAGTATTATAGTAGTTATATTCTTGTACATAGGGTCAGTATTATAGTAGTTATATTCTTGTACATAGGAGCAGTATTATAGTAGTTATATTCTTGTACATAGGAGCAGTATTATAGTAATTATATTCTTGTACATAGGGTCAGTATTATAGTAGTTATATTCTTGTATATAGGGAGCAGTATTATAGTAGTTATATTCTTGTACATAGGGGACAGTATTATAGTAGTTATATTCTTGTACATAGGAGCGGTATTATAGTAGTTATATTCTTGTACATAGGGGCGGTATTATAGTAGTTATATTCTTGTACATAGGGGCGGTATTATAGTAGTTATATTCTTGTACATAGGGTCAGTATTATAGTAGTTATATTCTTGTATATAGAGGACAGTATTATAGTAGTTATATTCTTGTACATAGGGGCAGTATTATAGTAGTAATATTCTTGTATATAGAGGGCAGTATTATAGTAGTTATATTCTTGTACATAGGGAGCAGTATTATAGTAGTTATATTCTTGTACATAGGGCAGTATTATAGTAGTTATATTCTTGTACATAGGGGCAGTATTATAGTAGTTATATTCTTGTACATAGGAGCAGTATTATAGTAGCTATATTGTTGTTTATAAGATATAGCTTTTACCACAATACAGATATTTTAGAATCTATAACTACAGCACCGTGCCATATGTCACATTACAATGCCATGACCTGTTGTCCTCCACCCTTCATATTTTGGTGACAGTGGAAGTCCACTGTCAAAATAATGTCATAAAGAAATATTACTTCCTGTTGTTTGGACATATCTTGTCTCCTAGAGCCGGTAATCAGACGACATCGGAAGGAAGGATCCAGCATGAAGTTAAACGAGTCTGAAAGGAAAAGAATTGTCACATGGACGCCGGCGTAGGATCTAGATAAAATCTGGAATATTTGCATAAAGCAGGAAACAGGGATGTTTGGTATAAATAGAAACCAAACATGCGATAAGTTAGTTTCCTCTGACAGTCACAAGAATTAAGTTTATAAATAACGGCACATACTGGCACAGGGGTGAGGGGGCAACCAGTCCGGTAAAATGCTACCAGATTTCCTCAAAGCCTTTACCATAACACTGCTGTTCTACTGTAGATTGTGAGCCCTCGCGGGCAGGGTCCTTTCTCTTCCTGTAGCAGCCAGTGATTTGTGTAATTTCAGATTATTGTACTCGTTTTTATAATGTATGCCCCTTTTCACATGTAAAGTGCCATGGAATAAATGGCATTATAATAATAAATAATAATCTACCTATCTACATACCAAAAAGTGCAGCAGCCACCGTAGGCTCCACAATATGCCCAAACATTAACTGTTAGGATTATGTCACCGAGGAGGAAAGCCGGGAAATAAGCTAGGCAACCAGATAGGTTGGTAGCTAAGCGGATTGCAGACCCCAAAAACTAAGAACACAACTAGAATTAACCGTGGGACGTACCTACGATGCCCTAGATGCCTCGGCAGAGCCACAGAATTAACTAAGCCTAAAGCAAGAACGGGGAAATCTAAACTGCCCTGGAGTAGACCCCCAAAGGAATAGATAGCCCCCGAACATATATTGCCGGTGAGACAAGATGAGGCACAAACACAGGCAGAAAATAGAGTAAGCAAATGATGGGGCCCAAACTGTCTAGATAGAACAGGACAGGAAAGATACTGTCTGCAATCACACAAAAAACCCTAAGAAAAATACAACACGTCTGATATGCAAAAATACTGAGGCCACATGACCTCTCCCACACTAGATCAGAATTCTGGTGTGAACTGGAAGCAAAACAAAAGAACACTGACATAACAGAGGATTAGCAATACTGAACAGACTGACCTGAGCTGTGGCATATGGAGCGGGGTCCAGCACAGATCCCAACAGGGAACAATGCTGAACCCACGCCAGCAAAGCAGAAATTAGAGAAAGTCCAAAACGGAATCAAATGCAAAAAGCTTCAGCAAACAAATAACTTATCTGAACGATGCAGCACCAAGCAGGCAAGCAGATTCCAAAAATACACAGGAGGAAAACAAACAATCACCAGCAACAACTGATGGAAGGCTGCTCACTTAAATCTTCCCAGTCTGTAACACCTGACCTCCAATCATCCTCTTCAGGTGATTCACCTCTGTCAACCTGACCAGCTCCATTACCCACAGCAACCACCAGAGGGAGCCCAAACTCAGAAGTCAGGTCGCAAGTGTTCACAACAATTAGCTATATGGATTGACATCTGCATTGTTGCCACAAACTATACTTCTAAAATGAAGGTACTTAATTGTCCAGTTGTCAATTATGTGTGCCCACTAGCCACAACATGACGACCTCTCTGTGATGTGTCCCTATTAGACTTCCTGTAAATGTAATGGGCATATACAGTCATATGTTAAAGTTTGGGCACCCCTATTAATGTTAACCTTTTTTCTTTATAACAATTTTGGTTTTTGCAACAGCTATTTCAGTTTCATATATCTAATAACTGATAGACTCAGTTATATTTCTGGATTCAAATGAGGTTTATTGTACTAACAGAAAATGTGCAATCTGCATTTAAACAAAATTTGACCGGTGCAAAAGTATGGGCACCTCAACATAAAAGTGACATTAATATTTCGTAGATCCTCCTTTTGCAAAAATAACAGCCTCTAGTCGCTTCCTGTAGCTATTAATGAGTTCCTGGATGAAGGTATTTGTGACCATTCCTGTTTACAAAGCAATTCCAGTTCAGTTAAGTTTGATGGTCGCCGAGCATGGACAGCCCGCTTCAAATCATCCCACAGATGTTCAATGATATTCAGGTCTGGGGACTGGGATGGCCATTCCAGAACATTGTAATTGTTCCTCTGCATGAATGCCTGAGTAGATTTGGAGCGGTGTTTTGGATCATTGTCTTGCTGAAATATCCATCCCCTGCGTAACTTCAACTTCGTCACTGATTCTTGCACATTATTGTCAAGAATCTACTGATACAGAGTTGAATCCATGCGACCTTCAACTTTAACAAGATTCCCGATGCCGGCATTGGCCACACAGCCCCAAAGCATGATGGAACCTCCACCAAATTTTACTGTGGGTAGCAAGTGTTTTTCTTGGAATGCTGTGTTTTTTAGCGTCCATGCATAACGCCTTTTTGTATGACCAAACAACTCAATCTTTGTTTCATCAGTCCACAGGACCTTCTTCCAAAATGTAACTGGCTTGTCCCAATGTGCTTTTGCATACCTCAGGCGACTCTGTTTGTGGCGTGCTTGCAGAAACGGCTTCTTTCGCATCACTCTCCCATACAGCTTCTCCTTGTGCAAAGTGCGCTGTATTGTTGACCGATGCACAGTGAGACCATCTGCAGCAAGATGATGCTGCAGGTCTTTGGAGGTGGTCTGTGGATTGTCCTTGACTGTTCTCACCATTCTTCTTCTCTGCCTTTCTGATATTTTTCTTGGCCTGCCACTTCTGGGCTTAACAAGAACTGTACCTGTGTTCTTCCATTTCCTTACCATGTTCCTCACAGTGGAAACTGACAGGTTAAATCTCTGAGACAACTTTTTGTGTCCTTCCCCTGAAAAGCTATGATGAATAATCTTTGTTTTCAGATCATTTGAGAGTTGTTTTGAGGAGCCCATGATGCCACTCTTCATAGGAGAATCAAATAGGAGAACTACTTGCAAGTGGCCACCTTAAATACCTTTTCTCATGATTTGATACACCTGGCTATGAAGTTCAAAGCTCAATGAGGTTACAAAACCAATTTAGTGCTTCAGGAAGTCAGTAAAAAGTAGTTAGGAGTGTTCAAATCAAGAAAATGATAAGGGTGCCCATACTTTTGCACCGGTCAAATTTTGTTTAAATGCAGATTGCACATTTTCTGTTAGTACAATAAACCTCATTTGAATCCAGAAATATAACTGCGTCCATCAGTTATTAGATATATGAAACTGAAATAGCTGTTGCAAAAACCAAAATTGTTATAAATAAAAAAGGTTAACATTAATAGGGATGCCCAAACTTTAACATATGACTATAGCAGTAACTAAAATGAAGCCTAAAGCCATGCGCGCAGTCTTTTTGGTGAGTTACGAGAGCAGAAACTTTTGAAAGTTTTTTTTGAAGAGTTTCTGCTTCAAAAGCTCGTAGAAAAGCTGTGTGTGCACGTATGTATTTTTTATGAGGACTTTCAAGATATACTGTTCAGTTTGGCTTGAGGTGTGCTAGGCCAATCGTCGAGGCAGTCACCATCTCCAAATGTAAGCAATAACAATTAATTAGTGCTGAATCCTACCTAACCCGATTGAAAAAAAAAAAGTCCTATCAAAGAAAGGTACACCTTGTCATGGCTGGTGGGCGCACACAAAATGAACAATTTTTGCGGTGGGCACCATCAGTGCAGTTTACACTTCATATGATGCAATTTTCGCATAAGTCTTAGTGCACACAGTGTCTGCTGTTGGTTTGTATGTAGTAGTAAGGTGATGGCATGTCACTAGTGTATACCGTGTCATCCTGATCACTGGCGGTCAGAGCTCTGAACCCTCCACCTATCCGGCCCCTTGGTAATTTCTTCTTCTGCATGTCTGTTCTTTGGACCTGGACAATGCATGGAAATGTCAGTGGTGGAAGCACAACCTCAGGTCCGAGCTCCGCTAGATCTGCAGCAGAGAAAACTCTGACTGTATCACAACTGCTCAACCCAATAACTGACATATCACCAGAATCAGGGTCTCTGCCCTTACATCAGTCTACTGTCAGATTACATGGCAAGAAACCTGCTGACAGATTCCTTTTAAAGAAAAAAAAAAAATACAAAAAACCATAGAAGATGCAATACTCTATATGGTTTTATTGACATAAACTTTGATATCTCTCTTAATACAGCAGGCACGTTGGCATCAATGTTTGGCATAAGACAATCAAAAGAATTGCACTTTGACCATGAATTACATCACTTTGTGGACAGATTTAGTGTCAGATTCCCATTTTGGTCTAAAAACTGACATTCATGAATTGAAATGCGAGGGACGATGCACACAACTGTTGCACTGACGTGCTGTTTCATTTCCACACACGCTTTACGCCTCTCCCTTTAGTCACATTCCTTCTACATTTCGAAACATTGCTTTAGTGAGCTCAAGTGGCAAAAAAACAAAAAAAATTTATAATTCTGGAAAATATATATAAAAAAAAAAAATTAAATTTTTTTTTATATATATTTCTCATTTTTTTATTATTGTTATCCTTAAAATTCCGAGTCATTCCCTGTTCTCCGAGCCAATAGCAAAACTGATCCACTCTTTACACCTAATGTTGAGGCTCGGAGAACAGAGAATGATTCTGAATTAAAAATAATAGTAATAAAAAAAAAAACAAAAAAAAAAAACATAAAAGAATAGAATGGTCCCCTTAGACCCCACACTGGATGTAACCGTTCAAGTTTTATCTAGCGCGTTCCTTCACAAATTTAGCAGTAGACAGTGGTCACAGAGTTTTTAATTTTTAAAGAACACTCTACAAAAGGAGGAACATGAACCACGCTTGTATAAGGGGCAACAATTCGTAAATTACTACCCACCTGTGGCCATACATAACTGGCCCACTATGGAATGGCTGGGGCATTTCCAAGAACAGGGTTCTAAAGGGTTTTACAGAATTAGAAAAAACATGGCTGCCGTGCCATGGATTGTTCCGGTTATTGTATCTCAACTCCATTACAATGAATAGAGGGGACTCATAACCCCGTGACAGGTTGTGGCGTGCTTATATAAAACCTTTACTATGCTCTCACTCCGCTCAAAGAGGCCAACCCCACTAACGATGAATGGGTTTGACAGGACGATCCCAAAGTGGGCGCTAATCGATGGCTTCAGAATTGAATATTTCTCATGAGGCATAGATGAGAACACCAAGCAATGGACCACAGAGGCATAAGAAAGGTTTGGCTCTACACAGTCTGCCGAGAAGGTTACGCAATGCTGTATGCAATTTGTAAAAGGGTGATGCAAAATTGTGTGCGTAAAGAACACCTCAAGTTCCTTTCTGCAACTTGTCCCTCAAGAGGTGCTACTGTTATGTGATGCTAGAGGTTCCAGTTCATAGTGTTCATGTTCTATTTCTGTCTTTGTACTTCGTGTGTCTATCTGATACTTAGTACTGTGATTCGGCTTGTTTTGTCCCCTTTCAGTGGTGGTTGAGGACAACGCTTGTGAAAAGGCTTTGAACTGTAACTTTTTTGGCAATGGAATCTGACCACATCTTCCTTGGGGCCCCAGACAACGGCACATACATTGAAAAAAGAAGGTAGCAAATGCCCAGCTAATGCACATAATCAACATCATGAAAGTACCCAATTGGGTGTAGGCCAGAACAGTTGAAGGCATCATCATTGCTCCAGCCACAAAGGTTGTCAGTGCAGCCATAGCTATAGCGGAACCCATGCGACTTAGAGAAAATACTACTTTCCCTTCTCGATCTGGATCTGGAGCAAGACGATAGGCGACGCCGTAATGTACGGCAAAATCCACAGATAGACCCACGGCAACAGATATAGTGACAGATTCTAGAACGTTGAGTTCCCATCCGAGAAGAACTAAGGAGCCAACAGTAACAAATATAGTGCCCGCTATGGAAACTATGGCATACAGACTTATGATTATGTTCCACGTAGTAAGTAGCATGACGCTAAAGGCTACGGCAACAGATAATCCCATAGCAATCAAGGTTCCATCGGAAAGGCTGTCTTGAAGATCGTAAAATTCAAGGTTGCTGACAAACCATCCATTGCTGAGCCCAACTGGAGCAGACTGGAGCTCCTTTGAGATCCAAGCATCAACCTCCTTGTAGAAGTGGTGCATCTTTTCATATGCGAAGGTGAAAAGGTAAGAACTTTTAAACTCCAATACCACAGCTCTGATGGTGTCATTAATGTCAAACCTCGGGCCGGGGGTCTTGCTGTCTAAATGGTAACCGGTGCTCCTTTCGAGCTCCATGATAGCCCTTTTGATACAGAGCTCAAAAACCTCTTGCTTATATGGAAATCCTGACTGGCTGCAACAAGGGTAAAGTGAAGGTTCGTCACAGTCCTGATTTTCCATCCATTGTTTAAAGGTCTCGATGAAACAACTGGTGAAGTCCTGTTCATCCGTTTGATAGTAGAAAGTTTGGTTTTTCAACTTTTGGCAAAAATTCAAAATCCATTGTTGAGAGGCAGGGCTGGCAATATTAAAGCTACTGTCCAGTTTGAGCTTGCCCTTGCTTTTTGGATTCAAGGGATCTCCATTGTCTTCTGGAGAGATTCCCCAGACGATAGTAATAGGCATATGAAGCTCTTCCCCATGGTGAACACGCTCAAAAATAAACAGCTTTTTGTACTCCGCATCGTATCGCTCAAATGGATGGGAAGACCTAAACACTTGAAATTCTGAAAGTTCTAACGAAGGGAGTTTCATCTTTGGATTGACGCACACGATATAAGCTCCACCGATAGTTATGGCCAGGAAACCAAACACCCATACATATCTGAATTTGATGACAATACAAGGCAATACCTTCTCAAAGAAAATCCTTGATGCTTCCGAAACTGCAAAGAGAAACTCCTGTACCTTCTGGCACATTACATTCCAACAGTTTTTCTTATTATAAGGTCGTTGTTGAGGACCTTTAAAACAGGTAAAAATGTTGAGGAGGTAACGTTCATGTAGGACAACTACGGCAGGTAGCCATGTGACCATCAGAAGATAATTAACCAAAATAGCGGTGCCAGCATAGACTCCAAAACACCTGATTGCAGTGATGTTGCTGACGTAGTTGGCGTAGAAGGCCGCTGCGGTGGTAAAGCTGGTGACAAACATAGAAAGAGCAGCATGTTGCAGAGTGATACTGACCGTCTCTGAGGTCTCCGCGTGAGGTTTGTCAAATTTTGTGTAATTCCAGACGTCACACAAGACAAAAGCATCGTCCGCCCCAATTCCGACGAGAATGATCAGTGCAGTGAGGTTCATGAAGGGGAAAAACTCGAAGTTAAATACGACACGATAGAGAAAATAAGATACAATCAGTGAACTAATTATGGCGAACATGGTCATCAGCGTGATAAACATTGATCTTGTGTATATACACATGACCAAGAGGACAATTAAAATGGCGATTGCCGGATACACGGTATCCATTAAAAGATAGTCTTGAAATAAGCTGTGTTTGATTCCAAACTCTATTCCCGTGACGATCGTTACACCATCAGAACAATTCCAGTTCTCGAAACGATCTAGATAAATGTTCATCATAGACTCCCCTTTTTCGGTCGGGGAGAAGAGCATACTGTGCCTTAAAACTGGACTAGAGAAATCCACATTCTTTGGGTTGAAGAAGTCTTTGTCTACCAGATAATGGAGAATCTGGTACACGGCGTTATACTTGGTACATTTTCGAGGCACGTTTGTACACTTCAGCTGGTCCTTCCTCTTGGCGGCCGTATCCCAGCAGTCTGGTCCCAACGTTCCGTTATGATAATATTTGGCACAGGTACGAATTAATTTTAACGTGTGAGACACGTCCCGCTCTACAATCTTATGGCATGATGATCTGTTGTTAAGGATGGCAATGTAGTTTCCTAAGGTCCAGCTGGGGCAACATGAGTCTGCGGTGGTCCTCTGGCACAGGTCTGAAAACTGCGGGTGGGATCTGATCTGTAGGATGGAAGAAAAAAAAAATTACAAAAAGAGTTTCGGAAGCTCAAACTAAAAACTTGTTCTGGAGGGTCTAAAGTTGACAAAAACTAACCAAGATTTGGGTGATGGTCATCAGGACCAAAATCTCATTAGTTGACCATGATTTTAAAGACTAGCCCTTGATGTTACTGGTAAATTACCATTGACAAATCTGAATTGGCCAGCAATAAAAATTTCATTATACACGTTGTCCACATGCTGAGTAACTGTACACATCGGGGGGGGTTAAATGCCATGTCTTCCATAATTAGATTACTGCTCCAGCGCCCTCTGTAATGAGGCCGTTTTTACTGCTTGGCGTGAACCATAACTAAAAGGGCAAGAACAGTTTGTATTTCATGTTTAATTGCCTGTGTGTCCTACAGTGATTAAGAAAAGTTAAATTAGGAATGTTCGGCATCTGAATTCCATTAGTGACTTGCCCATAATTACCCAGGCCTGGGAATTCAGCAGTTTCCTCAAGTAGAATAGATCCCCCGCCACTTTATATAATCTACGAGCAAAACCCTATAGATCCTAAAAGCGGTCATACACATTAGATTGGAACAGGATGATGGGTGAACAAACATTGAAAGAACATTCGTCTTGTATACGATCATTATGCCAAGGCAACTATACACATATTTGTCCATTTAGTCAAACCTGCCCATACATATCATGGGTGATGGGGCGAGAGGATCTTTTTTGGAACAGTTCTTTCTTATAAAGATTGCTCATGAACTAGCGCCTACTGAATGAGAATTCTAAACTGCGCTGCGCCACATTCCTGATGGCGCAAGCAAGGTGGGAAGACGCCTTGGGTTTCAATGCGGGATGAAGGATGTAGATCGGCTGTCAGGTTTTTTTTTTTTATATGTGCACTATTCTTTATTTCTATGAATAAATCAAGACCTATTATAATCTATGTGCCTTTTCATATGTCCTTCATTTTTGCGGAACGATTGTCCGCGGGAATGAAAAAAAACGGAGACATGTCCTGCTCGTATCTGTGGTGTAAACCAAATTCACAAATCAATAGCCCCGTGGAAAAAACGGGTAGGAAGAGCTAAGAATTTTTTCTTCTACATTTAGGAAAAAGGAATGCAATGAAAAATGGGTCCAGCACACTCGAAAAAAAAAGCAAAACAAGGTCAATAACGTTGTGAGTTTTACCAAGTGGGTTTTCTGAAACTTTGTTGGTTCCTTTGGGTAACAAACTTTTGTCACCGTATAAAAGTTTTTGCCAAGGCAATATGACAACTGACTTTTCCCCAGTTTTGCCCTATGGAATCATTGAGGAATGCCCACATCCCAGTGTGAATTTCCAGTAATTTAACAATTTATTGGGGTTCCCCAAATCACAGTGGGAACGACACTTGGCACTCAGCTCCTTTCCTAACCCGAGACATATGGGAAGAATTCTAAAGGAAACGGCCATCGACCCTCCCCCCATATTTACTCTCAAACATTATCCATGGGACCCATACGAATAGCAGAGACTATCCAAATATCCCAACCCTACGATGTAGAGACCAGAGTGTTGTGCTTACATTTAAACAATTTCAGGAATGCGTCAAATATTTGACTTTTTTTGGTACTTACTCTTGCATTGTCTATATTGCACATGGACTTGATGGCTTGCAAACTCCATAGACTCGGTCCATTCACTGAGGTAAATACAATTCGAGAATAGTGGTCATCTGAAAGACAAAAACAAAAATCTGGTTAATAAAAAGCCAAAAATTAAAATAGTTAAAAAAAAGTTTGTTGGCTTTACATGTGACTCCTAGTTCTAGCCACACTCCAATTCCAGACCTCACCTCTGCTGGTGCTTGGCCACCATTCCCGCTAATGATTCGCAACCTTCAGTTCCTTGAGGGAACCTTTGAAAAGCAACTTGCTAACCCCCATTTTATGGCCTCTCCTCTATATGTACAGTATTTGTACCACATAATAAGCCAAAATACATATTATTGGTCCAAAATGTGTTCGTAATATCACCATTCAGATGTCCATACACCTTCAATAGCGAGATGTATTTTCAATGGAGAGAAACAGTGTAAGCTGCCGCCATCTATGAAGGGAACTTATGTCCTGGGAGAACACACGGATCAGACATTGATATTCTACAAGTCACTCCCTATCCCCCAACATCATCTATTGGGGAAGAGTCAGGTTGCCCCATACGCTTTAGGTGTGCCACCAAAATTGGTGAGCCTTTCTCTAAGTTGTATGGGGGGCTTTAGAGACTATCAGCATGCGCACCCCTTGACAATCCTCTTAAATTACATGAATATTAACCCACCATTCCCTAAGTGAAGGTCAAGTCTAAGCCTACTTGGATAACACTAGGCAGACAAATCAATGTTCTTGGAAGTTATGGCACAGAATTCAGTCGGGTCAGTCTACAACTTCATTTGCAGTTAAGGTTAAATAATTTTGGGGGCATATTTCATCTCAAACCGCTTGGGACCAAAAAAAAAAAATTATATATTTTTATTTCACAGTTAACCCACCCTTACATGGGAGAGACTTACTTGGCACCGCACAGAAAAAGCTGTCCTTATGGAAGTCCCAGTCTACCTGTCTTTTCTCTCTTTCATAGTGATCTTCTGTCCATCGTTCAGGCTGATGACTGTAACAGAGAATGGGATGAATATAGGCTTCTATCAGAAAAAAAAACTTCCACAGAAACAATTGCCTACATTTTATCAAATACACGCAGATATAATATAGCGTCATCTGCAAATCTATACCCAGGAAATTTCAACTGGACATTGCCCACTGGGATAAGGCGTCTTTTTGGAAATGTTCTCGTAAACTACTGTATACTCTGGATATGGGAGCTGTTGACTTCTTTGTTCTGGACAGAAGTTTTTGTTTGTTCTTCGGCAGCATCCGCCTTGTTTAGAGAAGCTGCCCCCCCCCCCACTGATACTTACAAGCCTCTCTTATTGCAAGACACAGCGTGAATCTAAAGACACTGGAAAAACATTGATATGGCCAAACGTGGACTACAAAAGGGAAGCTTATCATTATGAATTTACTTTGTATCTCAAGCCAGACAAATCCCAGGAGTCAAGTAGCCAATGTCAGTCCGTAGCTTCCCATGCACACTGGAATAATCTTGTTATAGTCAGGACATAGCTTGGATAGTGTCTCTCAAGCCCTGATGCTTACGTAAAGTCAGCCATACACAATAGATAGTGTTGGCCAAAAAATGGTTGGTTGTGTTCTTTACGAGAGGATTGTTGCCAGACTCTTCTGGTGGTGGTGGTTTATCTCACCGAGAAACAAGGATCAGCAGTCAAATTAGAAATGCTTTATCCTTCTCTCCTTCAACATCATCTGTAAAGGAAAGTTGGGAGGTCCCCATACATATTAGACTGTCGTGCGAGCCACAGATATTGGCATGTTTGGTCGACTATAGTTTTACGGCCTCTTGTACACGTTAGACTAAAGGCCCCCCTGTGACATAACCATACACCAAATTATACATTATAGTTGGGGGAACCTAATAAAGATTTTTAATTGAGGTCCAAAGTAATCCAGATTAAACTCCAAGATCTCTACGTGACCGATATTCCAGTCTCCCATCACAAGTTCAAACCTTATGGCGTCCGACTACACCCGTAGACTAAACAGTACTGTATGTTGCCAAGGCCACTGTATGACAAAGATCTTAAGGCAACGATGCTTTTTGGGCATTGTATGGTTGCTTTTTTTAAAAAAAAAAAAAAAAATGTTTTCAAAAATATGGCTGGGTTGGGTATCATCAATGTCTGGCTTTGGCTTTCGGGTGTCAAAATCCCGAAGAGGTAGTCAAAATGAACCCCTAAGATCTCCAATGTTCCAGTCTCACACCACAACTTTGTTCGTTACGGTAGAAGGCTCAAACATAACTATGTTTCCAAGGCCAAGTACACAAAGACCTTCATTCTAGAAGCCTATGCAAAGAAGACTTTGAGTTGTTGTACAATAGCTTAGGCAACATTTTTTGCAAAAACATAACGGCTGCCCTTTAGGGTAAGGGCACACGCTGCGGATTGTGCTGCAGATTTTTCCGCCCGGATTTGGCTAAATCCGCAGGTCAAAAGACCTGCGTTTTACCTGCGGATTAGCCTGCATGATCAGGTGATCGGATTCCGCACAAAGAAGTGACATGATGCGGATTTAAAACCGCTGCAAATCCGCCTGGAAAAATCCGTAGCATGTGCACTGCGGTTTTTTATTTCCATTGAATTTAAAGGTACTTTACAACGCAGCAAAATCTGCGCATCCGCATGGCCAAAAACGCTGCGGATCCGCAGCAGAATCCACAACGTGGAGCCTTATGGTTCCAAGCTATTGTTACCCTAAATTTATTGAAGTAGAGCAAAAAACTAGTATTGTGTTAGCCAGAAAAAACACAATTTCAATTTTTCAAGTTAACTATCGCCAACTATTAAGTTTTTGCAATTAATGACACAGAAAATACATATAAACGACTTAACTATTTTTTTGCTTGCTCATCTGCATATTTAAATGGATAATTGGCTAGTGTTGCCTTGTAACCTGTGTTCTCCACCATGTTATTCCACGTCACTAGTCTTTGGCCGATGGCAGTCCCCCTGGGCTCGAACCCCTGTAAGGTAAGATGAAAGGAATGTCATCAATGACAACAATAGAAACACAAACAAGTTGATGTGCAGAAAGAGGTCAGATCCTACAGGTCAGAGGTTACTGCCTCCAACAGGTGGATGACAACTGATGACTCCAGGCTGGAGATGACACGCTCTGTATATTAAATGCCTTGGGCTACAACTGCTGATCATCTCACATGCTTATTATGTCTCCTCACAGACATCTATTCATTCAGTCATCACCCCCCAAGGACATACAAGACTTCAACATCATCGAAAGTCAACTTATCAATAAATTACTCTCATTGTAAAGCACGGTCATTCATCATCAGCCAACAAGCTCAAAAAGAGCCATTTACTCATCACCAAACAGCAGCCCAAGAATCTGATATCTACTGAGGGTTGACCTCTGGAATGAGGATTCCTCCAAAAATACTTGGAAATCACCGGCCACTTTCAACAAATGTCTATGACTGGTTTAAGGAAATACTGCGCCAACTATGGGATCTCTAAGCAAGAGTGTCAGAGTGACTGCATCTACTTTCTCCATGCTTCTGCTTTGATATCCCTTCTTCACAATGTGATATAACTTGGGAATAGGAACAAATTCACCTTCAACTCAAGCAGGTTCCCAAGACTGACTCCCAAGACCAATCCCAAGCTAGTGAAGGACAAGGGGCAGAGAGCTGCGGTGGAAGGTCAGGTGAGAGACAAGCCTAGGACATGTGAGCAGTGTCATTTTATTATCATTATTTTTTATTTATATAGCGCCATTAGTTCCATGGTGCTGTACATGAGAAGGGGGTTACATACAAAGTTATAGATATCGCTAACAGTAAGCAAATTTACAATGACAGACTGGTGCAGAGGGGAGAGGACCCTGTCCTTGCGGACTTACATTCTACGGGATAGTGTGGAAGAGACAGAAGGTCGGGGTGCAGCAGCTCTGGTGGTGATGAGGCGGCAGCTCAGGCGGTGGTGAGGCGGCAGAATGGTCATTGCAGGCTGTAAGCTTTCCTGAAAATATGGGTTTTCAGGTTCCATTTGAAGGATCCGAGGGTGGTGGATAATCGGAAGTGTTGAGGCATGGAATTCCAGAGGATAGGGGATATTCGGGAGAAATCTTGGAGGTGGTTGTGTGAGGAACGAATAAGTGTGGAGGCGAGTAGGAGGTCTTGGGAGGATCGAAGATTACGTGAGGGAAGATATAATTAGTTCAAAGATCTTTCCTGGTATAGAAGTCAGACTCACCGGCCTATAGTTGCCTGGGTCCACCTTCTTCCCCTTTTTGAAGATAGGAATAACATTTGCTCTTCTCCAGTCTTCTGGCACTTCTCCTGTTCTCCAAGAATTTTCAAAGATTATGGAGAGGGGTTCAAAAATTTCTTCTGCTATCTCCTTCAGTACTCTGGGGTGTAATTCATCTGGACCTGGAGACTTGAATTCATTTAGGTTAGCTAAGTGTTTCCTCACTATCTTTCTGTTTATAGATATCCTGGATTCTTCTATTCCCTTAATAGGACAGTGAATAACAGTTGATGTTACATTTCCTTTCTAAGAGAAAACAGATGCAAAATAGGAATTTAAAAGTTCAGCCTTCTCAACATCCTGTCTTACCATTTCATCATTTTCATCCTGTAAAAATCCTATAGCATCTTTGACTTTTCTTTTACTTTTGACATATCCCCAAAATCCTTTATTATTGCTTTTGACATCTCTTGCAAGCCTCAATTCATTTTCAGCTTTAGCTAATCTGATTTGTGCCCTGCAGGTTCTGCAGACAGCATTATATTCTTCTTTAGATATGCCTCCCTCTTTCCATTTTCTAAACATTTTTTTCTTCCTTTTTAGCATGTGCTTAAGTTCTGTGTTCATCCATCCTGGTTTCCTTAAATGCTTCCTATTCTTCCCTCTTTTCGGAATTGTTAACAACTGTGCTTTGAGAATTTCATTTTTCAAGATTTCCCATCCTTCCTGGACATTTTTGTCTTTAAAGATATCCAGCCATTGGATTCCTCCAATTCTCTTTCTGAATCCCTTAAAATCTGCCTTTCTGAAATCTAACCTTGACGTCTGAGTCTTCACAGGTCTTCCGCCTCTAGTTATCCAAAATTCTAAAATAGCATGGTCGCTACCTCCTAGGGTCCCAGCCACTTTTACCTCCTCAACCATTTCCTCCCTGTTTATAAGGATTAGATCCAAGGTAGCAGTTCCCCTTGTTTTCTCCCTTACCTTTTGGAAGATAAAGTTGTCAGCAAGAGAGGATAAGAATTTCCTTGACCTGTTAGTTTTGCCTGAGAGAGATTCCCAACAAATGTCTGGATAGTTGAAATCTCCCATGACAACTATGTCATATTTTTTGGAGAACTTGGCCATTTGATGCATAAAGAGTTCATCCATATCTTCAGCTTGCACAGGCGGCCTGTAGTAAATGCCTACAATGGTGTCCTTTCCATTGTTCTGTCCTTGTATTCTTACCCAAACAGTTTCCACAGAACTCCCAGTCTCTGAAGCTTCAATCTCTGTGCAGATATACGCATTTCTAACATACAATGCGACACCCCCTCCTCGTTTATCAAGTCTGTTTCTTGCAAATAAGTTGTATCCTTCTAGTCTTGTATTCCAATCATGTGTATTGTCCCACCAAGTTTCAGTGATTCCAATGACATCATATTTCTTTTCCTGTGTTAGTAGTTCCAATTCTCCTTGTTTGTTGCCCATGCTTTGTGCATTAGTATAGAAACATTTTAGTTTGTGATTGGTTTCTCTTTCTCCAATATTTTTATTAATTAGATTCTTTTGTCTTTGTTCTTCCTTTCCACTTCTAATAGAGTTCTCAATAGCATTTGTCAGGTGTATGGCTTTTTCTGGTCTTTTGCTTCCCTTCCCATGTTGTTCTAGTTTAAAGCTCTCCTTACAAGTGTAGCAAGGCGACTTCCAAATACCTGCTTTCCAGTCTTCGTAAGGTGCACCCCATCTCTAGCAAGTAGTCCATCGTATAAGTAGTTCACTCCGTGATCCAGAAATCCAAATCGTTGCCGACGGCACCATCGACGTAGCCAGTTGTTCACCTGCAGAATCTTATTCCACCTCCTTGTTCCATGGCCATCCACTGGGAGGATGGAAGAGAAGACCACCTGCGCTCCCAGTTCTTTCACTTTCTTGCCTAAGTCTTCAAAGTCTCTGCAGATGGTTTCCAGGTCGTTTCTTGCGGTGTCATTTGTCCCCACATGTAGTAGCAGGAATGGGTAGTCATCTGTAGGTCTGAAGAGTCCTGATATCCTGTCAGACACATCTTTAATTTTTGCACCTGGAAGACAGCACATTTCTCTTGAAGTTATATCCGGTCTGCAGATAGCGGCCTCTGTTCCTCTCAGCAGGGAATCCCCCATGACCACCACTCTCCGTTTCTTCTTCACAACATTTTTCTTTCTCCATCCAGGAGGACTCTGAAGGCGTACAAGGTTGCTGCTTGTTGGCAAAGTCTTATCCTGATGTATTTCTTCATCGTTTTCCTGCGTGAGAGCCTGGTACTGGTTTCTGAGCAGTATGGGTGCTGACTGCCTCCTGATCCTCCTGCTTCTCTGGGTCACATGTCTCCATTCCTCTGTTTCTTCAGGTGCACTTCGAATTTCTTCTCTTTCTGTAACATGAAGAGATAATTCTGCTCTGTCTAAGAACTCTTCACCTTCCTTAATGATCTTCAACGTAGCTAACCTCTCTTCGAGATTTTGCAACTTTTCCTCCAACAGGGTCACAAGCTTGCATTTGTGGCATGTGAAGTTTGGCTTTTCCACTGGTAAATCTGTGAACATGTAGCAAGAAATGCAGCTCACCAAATGGCTCCTGGCCTCTTCCATCTTGAGATTTCTTAAAAACGATGAAAGATGAGCCAAAATTTGCGCGCCAAGAGGCGCGCGTTTTTTCCGATTTCCTCTTTTCAGCTGCAACGGCCAAAACCCAGTGATCGTTGAGCTCGCGGAGACTCTTCACTTATCCCAGAAGGCACTGGGAATATGCAAATGATCTCCTCAAGACTCTTCCCTTGGTTTTTGAGAGATTAGTTCAGAGATATAGGGAGGGGATAGGTTGTGGATGGCTTTGGAGGTCAGTGTTAGCAGTTTGAACTGGATTCGTTGGGGAATTGGGAGCCAGTGAAGAGATTTACAGAGGGGAGAGACAGGGGAGTAGCGAGCAGAGAGGTGGATTAGTTGGGCAGCAGAGTTGAGGACAGACTGGAGTGGCGCAAGAGAGCTAGCAGGGAGGCCACAGAGGAGATCATTTTATATTTTTAACCCCTTCCAGTGTCTCCAAGGAATCCAGCGAAATGATGCACAGTTGGCCACAATTTCACTGGCTTTCTGCAAATTAAGTACGGTAAATAATACAAAATCTGCTGAACAGAAATTTTCAGCAATTTCATAATGAATTTGATTCAGTAAAAATCCATTGGCTAATCTCTTGTGGCCATACAATCTAGCTATTGGTTATTATGGGTCATCTAAGTAAAAATACAAGACAAAATCATTGCGCAAGTATGGCACTATATTTTGAAGAAAGTAGCCAAGTTTTCCAAAACTGATTAACACCCTTTAGACTGGTCAAATATATAGAGAAAAAAAAAAAAGTAATTTCTGCCATCAACATTGCACTTTTAACATATAGAGTTTTCCTACAATTAATAAATGCAATTATTTTATGCGATTTGTCATTATTACAATATCGGATTGGATTTCACATATTACTAATTAAAAGTCTAATAAAAGTACACACAACTTTAGAAAGTAATGTGCACAAACATACATACCAGCAGAGGATCTGAAAAGTCTGGGAGATCAGGCACCAAAATGCCAATCAGGGCGCAGACGACGATGAGTACGGTACACATTCCGAGAACCACCACGGGCCAATCCGCTATTAAAGCTGCGTAACTAGAAGAAGTAAAAAAAGAGGAGGTTACCAACGTGATAGTCAATGCTGGCCAACATCAAAAGGTGGTCTTTCTCCAATCAGGACTACCATGGTCTATTTGATCTTTTAGGTTGATTACATATATTATAAAGGGGGTCCTTCCACTCATGACTCCACTCTACGAGACAGAAAGCAATTCCCACTTTGGTGGAACCATATATTACATGGTCATCTATGCCAAGAAGTGGCCTCCAACGATCACTGAGGAGAAGGAAAGCCAGGCCTGCAGCAATTGGAAAATTATTGGGGTGGCTTTATTCTAAGGATTGGACACGTAAATTTGTTCAGAGTCATTTTTCCATAACTAAATTCTATTGATTGAAGAGTTTGTGAGTTTTTTTTTCTTCTCATTTGCACATGGAAACACGAGAAGCTATGGAATTAAAACTGAAAGGGAGAAGATACAGATTACATAGTAGAAAAAAAAACAAACCTTTTTGACAGTGAGGGTCAGGATGCCACGAGAGGTGGTGAGTTCTCCTTCAATGGAAGTCAAGGCTGGACAGACATCTTGTCTGAGAAGGTTTAGTGAATCCTGCATTGAGCAGGAGGTTGGACACAATGAACCTGGTGGTCCTTTCCAACCCCACCATTCTATGAGTTACGTTACATGTATAAGCATCTAAATTTCAAGTGTGACAAACTCCAATGTATCACTAATAACTTCTGGTAAGTCCAATTTCGAGTATCAGAATTCAGCATCTGACGTTATAACAATTGTGTAAGTGAAGCCACGCATGGGTCAAGTGAAATGTTGGATTTAAATCTTTGAAATTTGCAAAGTTTTTAAAAAAAAACTTGAGTTTTTGGAAATTAGTAAAAGTCCAAATTGTAAGGACACTACATATGAAACCACATACAAGTTTTATCGACACTAATATGAACTTCCACTGTTTCGGTTGGTCGGGTGTATCTAAGGCTTTACAAATCTGACTTCAATTAATGTCATCATTTTACCCATTTTCAATAGTATTCTTCTATTTTATATGTGACTAACCACAAAAGAAAAAATATTGTAGTTCAGTAAGGGTCACGTAGAGCGGATCGGTCGCTACTAATTTCCTAATAGTTTGTATGAAATGGGATTTTCAACCCTTTACAGTAAGAGATTCGAGAAATAAGCGTTTTCGGTGAAAGTGATGGTTTTTCCAAATGCTGGAATGACCTGTAGGCAGGTGAAGTATTTGTCTTATGTCCGTCCAGTTTCAGAAAACAGAGCACGACGAGCTGACGGCTGTGCAATAACGCGGCATTAGATCGTGGGGCCGCTGATCTCATCCAGGGATTGTCTGCACACAGCTCGGCGCTAATACACACCGTTATTAAGTAGTCAGAGGTGAAAGCGACAAAATCCAGATGATTGAAATGTGAGGACGGAGCAGCCAAAGTACACGGAACGAGACCCAAATATAGACTAAACAAATACTCAGAAACTAGGGATAAGACTCACTGCCGCCTCCTTCTACAGGAGAGAAATACGGAAGTAGAAGGGTGATCGATAGATAATAGATAGAGATAGATGGATAGATAACTAGAGAAATGATAGAAATAGATAGATAATAAATAGATAATAGATATAGATAATAGATAGATAATAGATATGGGATAGATGATAGATAATAGATATGGGATAGATGATAGATAGAATGTTAAGAGTGAGTTGGAAGGGAGATCGTGAGATTTTGAGTGCAAACCTCCTTCCATCAGCAAGGGCATTGATGATGAAACGTGGCTGGGTCTTTCAACATGACAATGATCCAAAGCACACCGCCAGGGCAACGAAGGAGTGGCTTCGTAAGAAGCATTTCAAGGTCCTGGAGTGGCCTAGTCAGTCTCCAGATCCCAACCCTATAGAAAACCTTTGGAGGGAGTTGAAAGTCCGTGTTGCCAAGCGAAAAGCCAAAAACATCACTGCTCTAGAGGAGATCTGCATGGAGGAATGGGCCAACATACCAACAACAGTGTGTGGCAACCTTGTGAAGACTTACAGAAAACGTTTGACCTCTGTCATTGCCAACAAAGGATATATCACAAAGTATTGAGATGAAATTTTGTTTCTGACCAAATACTTATTTTCCACCATAATATGCAAATAAAAAGAAAAAAAAACAGACAATGTGATTTTCTGGATTTTTTTTTCTCAGTTTGTCTCCCATAGTTGAGGTCTACCTATGATGTAAATTACAGACGCCTCTCATCTTTTTAAGTGGTGGAACTTGCACTATTGCTGACTGACTAAATACTTTTTTGCCCCACTGTAGATGGATAGATAGATGGATAGATGGATAGATAGATGGATAGATAGATGGATGGATGGATAGATGGATGGATAGATGGATAGATGGATGGATGGATAGATGGATGGATAGATGGATGGATAGATGGATGGATAGATGGATGGATGGATAGATGGATGGATAGATGGATGGATGGATGGATAGATGGATGGATAGATGGATGGATGGATAGATGGATGGATAGATGGATGGATAGATGGATGGATAGATGGATGGATGGATAGATGGATGGATAGATGGATGGATAGATGGATGGATAGATGGATGGATGGATAGATGGATGGATAGATGGATGGATAGATGGATGGATAGATGGATGGATAGATAGATGATAGATAGATAGATGGATAGATAGATAATAGACAGCTATATACAAGTAGATAGATAATAGATATACACTCACTGGCCACTTTATTAGGTACACCTGTCCAACTGTGTGTTAAGACTTAATTTCTAATCAGCCAATCACATGGCGGCAACTCAGTGCATTTAGGCATGTAGACATGGTCAAGACAATCTCCTGCAGTTCAAACCGAGCATCAGTATGGGGAAGAAAGGTGATTTGAGTGCCTTTGAACGTGGCATGATTGTTGGTGCCAGAAGGGCTGGTCTGAGAATTTCAGAAACTGCTGATCTACTGGGATTTTCACGCACAACCATCTCTAGGGTTTACAGAGAATGGTCCGAAAAAGAAAAAAAATCCAGTGAGCGGCAGTTCTGTGGCCGGAAATGCCATGTTGATGCCAGAGGTCAGAGGAGAATGGGCAGACTGGTTCGAGCTGATAGAAAGGCAACAGTGACTCAAATTGCCACCCGTTACAACCAAGGTAGGCAGAAGAGCATCTCTGAACGCACAGTGCGTCGAACTTTGAGGCAGATGGGCTACAGCAGCAGAAGACCACACTGGGTACCACTCCTCTCAGCTAAGAACAGGAAACTGAGGCTACAATTTGCACAAGCTCATCGAAATTGGACAGTAGAAGATTGGAAAAATGTTGCCTGGTCTGATGAGTCTCGATTTCTGCTGCGACATTCGGATGGTAGGGTCAGAATTTGGCGTAAACAACATGAAAGCATGGATCCATCCTGCCTTGTATCAACGGTTCAGGCTGGTGGTGGTGGTGTCATGGTGTGGGGAATTTTTTCTGGGCACTCTTTGGGCCCCTTGGTACCAATTGAGCATCGTTGCAACGCCACAGCCTACCTGAGTATTGTTGCTGACCATGTCCATCCCTTTATGACCACAATGTACCCAACATCTGATTGCTACTTTCAGCAGGATAATGCGCCATGTCATAAAGCTCGAATCATCTCAGATTGGTTTCTTGAACATGACAATGAGTTTACTGTACTCAAATGGCCTCCTCAGTCACCAGATCTCAATCCAATAGAGCATCTTTGGGATGTGGTGGAACGGGAGATTCGCATCAGGGATGTGCAGCCGACAAATCTGCGCCAACTGTGTGATGCCATCATGTCAATATGGTCCAAAATCTCTGAGGAATGCTTCCAGCACCTTGTTGAATCTCTGCCACGAAGAATTGAGGCAGTTCTGAAGGCAAAAGGGGGTCCAACCCGTTACTAGCATGGTGTACCTAATAAAGTGGCCAGTGAGTGTAGTACAGAGATCAGTAGTCGGAGTAGTTAGGGCCAGACAGATCTTTACCGGGAAAGCTGGGGGCAACAAGGATCTGCACTGCGGAAGTTGGGGGCCACAAAGATCTGTGCTGGGAGCAGTGGAGGCCACAAAGTTCTGTACCAGGAGTAATGGCCGACACTATAACAGCTTTTATAAAAAGGCTGGAGGCTTTTCTCATAACAAATGGCATTGTGGATTATAAATAATTTCTAGTAAGAAAAATTGCATAACTGGTAGAGAAAGGATGATCTTGATGGACCGGTGTCTTTTTTCAACCTATGTAACTAAGTGACAAACTGAAGCAACTCAGAGTGTAGACCCCGTTATAGAGCGGGGGGCCGAGTGATGAGGAGCAGAAGGCAGAAAAGTCACCAACGCTCTGCTGACCCCATAACTGCAGAGTCCAGACCTCCTCTAGTATTACAACAGCACAAACACTGCGCCCCCGCCGGGAGCTTCATGGCCGAGCAGCTGCACACGGCCGTACATCACCAAGCACAATGCCGAGCGTCGGATGGAGTGGTGTAAAGCCGCCACCACTGGACTCTGGAGGAGACGTGTTCTGTGCAGTGACGGATCGCACTTCTCTATCTGCGTCTGATGGAGGAGTCTGGGTTTGGTGATTCCAGGAGGACGTTACCCCCTGACTGCATTGTGCCCCCTGTACAGATAGATGGTGGAGGAGGATAATGTTATGGGCTCCTGGAAAAGTAATGTGTAGGTGTCCCAATAATTTTGTCAATATAGTTTAGATAGATAGAAAATATATAGATCCAAATTCCTCCATATATCAATATTTAATGCTTTTTCATTACATTAAAGATTGAAAAACTTTTATTTTTGGTCCTACAATCTTCCATAACCCCCTCCACGAGTAGATCTCAGTCTGCTCTACATAGGGCCCTTTGTTTTATGGAGGCCACAAGCCTCTCGGATCCCACACACTGAGCTCCGAGCACAGACCCGGCAGTCACGGCTTACAATCTCTTTTCTGCTCATCAAATAGAACAAATTTCCATCAGGAACTGACATTACTTTATGTCTACAGTTAAAAAGGAGCCGGAAATGTCGGCAAACACGACTCAAAATCACTGAAATCTACGAGGAGTGTCCTGCACTGGAGGCCGCCAATCGTCCCAACATAGAAAAAAAAAGAAAAGCAAGGACTACATACATACAGGGGGACAATAAATAACTAAAATGGGGAAGCAGAATGAGATTAGGCAAGAAGAACCTCAAATTTATTTTCAAGAGGTCATTCAGGACCTTCAAGGGATTGTCATAGAATCCTAGAATATTAAGAGTAGGAAGGGACCCCCGGGGTCATCGTGTCCAACCCCCTGCTCAATGCAGGATTCACAAACCCATCTCAGACAGACGTCTGTCCAGCCGCTGTTAGAAGACTTCCATTGAAGGAGAACTCACCACCTCTCGTGGCAGCCTGTCCTGCTCATTGCTCCCCCTCACTGTTAAAATTTTGTCCACTTTTTACTCTTTTTTGTTAAATAGGAGCTCCATGAAAGCGTGGAGGACTAGAAACACAGAGGACCACATTCATCGAGGCTGTGAGTGTTGATAAGATGCGCTAAATGGAAAATCCACCTCGGCGCACCTTTCAGCTGCCGTGCACCCGTGTAAGAAATATCCGTTTCGGTTATAAATTTTGGCGACCTTTGTAATGGAAGTGATAATGTATATTTCAGCAGCGCGCTCCAATACGCCCCATCCCACTTTTCGAAAAGTTGCCGGAACTGGACAGAAATGGCCTAAAAACACCAAATTTTTCATTTATTTTATTAATTTTTACATTATTTTTTTTTACATTATTTCGAGTTGTGCATAACATTTCACAACAGTTTTACGCCAGAATTCAGACGTAAAAATTCTTCGATGATACATGGACAAACTATATTAGAAAGTTGGAAAACTTTCTTTGTTGAAAAAAAAGTAAAGTTTATAAAACAATAAAAAAAAAAAGAAACTTTGACGTTAATTAACAAGGCGGTGTTCTGTGTCCTGAAAATCGAAAAAATTACATCTCAAGTAACAAGTTGACGCCATAAGTCCGATCCATCCAGGAAAACTATGACAAATGCTGAAATAACATTAGAAATCAGTGGGGGAATGACACGGCCGAGTGTGAATTCCGGTGGGGCATTGGAATGGTTCCCACATAAAACGCTCAGCTGTGACGCCCACTCATGTGGGATACTCTCAGCTGACATTTACGGGCTGCGCCGGTCACGTTACGTTAGTCACAGATCAGCGGCAGGAAAAACAATCGCCCCGGATAGATTTAAGCAATTATTAGCTCAAGTCTCACGTAAGAAAATGTCTCTCCATGATGGAGTGGAAGCGTCACATGTGAATGCTGTGTGCCCAACCTGGGGATCTCCAGGTATGGTAAGACTACAAAGCCCAGCACGCCGTTTCACTAGTGTCTCTGCATAAAGAGTCCACTGATATACAGATAACCCTGGCTAGAGACAAGAGGCGCTGCAGCATCTGCACCACGGAGAGCCAAGAACTGCAAGTGCAACATCTGGGAATCCGCAGATTGGAGACCACGCACCGACACATAATTAGGCAGAAAAACCAAGGACGATGGACAGGCGATGATACTGATAAGCGTCATCACTTGCAGACAAGAGGTGCTGCAGCATCTGTGACAAAGGGTCAAAAGCCACTCGTTGTCAGGGCATGATGGAGGGTCGGAGAGACCAAAGTTAGAGACCACCGATACGCAGAATATTCAATGACGAGAAGAGGAAAGGAAAGCCATCGCTGACTGCAGACAAGAGGTGCCGCAGCATCTGGACTATAGACAGAGTGCTCAAAACGGTCAGGTAGGAGACCACTTTTTCACATAATTATGTAAAAAAAAACAAGCACAGTTGAGATGTAGTAGAAATGATCAGCTTCAGTATCTGCAGAAAAGAAGCGCTGCAGCAGCAGCATCTGAGCTATAAGCCACAAGCTGACAGGGCACATTGCTCTGGTGACAGTTTCATATTAGCTTGGGAGCCAAAAGGTTAAAAACTGCTGAACTACATGTAATATCAAGAGCAACTGACAAACAATGGAAAGGAAAGGCATCGCTGACTAGAGACAAGAGGTGCCGCAGCATCTGTGCTATGTATGGAGGGCCCAAGAGATTCAGGCTGTCAGGTAGGAGATCACATATAATTACGCAGAAAAAATAAGCAGCGGAAATAAAAAGGCAGAAAAGAAGCGCTGCAGCATCCGAGCTGCGAAAAGAAGCGCTGCAGCATCCAAGCTGCGGAGAGATACAAGCCAAGCAATGGGAAGGAAAGGTATCATTGACTAGAGACAAGATTCGCTGCAGCATCTGTGCTATGGAGGGCTCAAGAGCATCAGGCTGTCAGGTAGGAGATCACATATAATTATGCAGAAAAAATAAGCAGCGGCAAAAAAAAGGCAGAAAAGAAGCGCTGCAGCATCCAAGCTGCGGAGAGATACAAGCCAAGCAATGGGAAGGAAAGGTATAACTGACTAGAGACAAGAGGCGCTGCAGCATCTGTGCTACGGAGGGCCCAGGAGCTGCAACAGCTGGGAATCCACCAACTGGAGTCCACCTGTATATAATTCAGAGAAAAACAAGAACTGCCAAACAGTGAAAAGTGTAGACAAGAAGCGCTGCAGCATCTGCACTATGGTGAGCCACGAACGGCAGGGGGTTACGGTTTTGCATAATTTGGAGAGACATGGATTGAAAGCCACGCTTATATAATTATGCAGTAAGAAACAAGGATAGGTGAGAGGCAGAAGAAAGAATAGGTATTACTAACTGCAAAAAAAGAGGTGCTGCAGCATCTGGGGTATTGATAGCTACGAGCGACAGAATGCAAAGCCATGCAGGGGTTGTGGTTTCAGAGGTGATGGGAAGTGAGAGGTTGTTATGATTATACACCTAATGGTCAAAAAACAAAAGTGGAATAAAATGGCATCAGTTACTAGAATAAAAAGAGGCGCTGCAGCATCTGTGCTATATAAAAGCTAGAAAATTTGACAAAAAATAATTAGACGACCGGTCAAGAATTCTACAAGATCTCAATATTCACCAAGGAGATTTATTAATTTATTCTTCTCTTCATCAAAGACATTAACGCCAATAACCTGTCGCAAATTTCACGCAAAGTCAGATTTAGCTTCGCCCCTTAGGATGCACAAACATGTCGCAGCACGAGCTTATAAAAGGAGCGTTTCACTTGCACCATTTTCGGAATGTACGTAACGCCACTTTCTAGATCAGATGCCATAATGAGTATTTTATAAACAGTCAGCAACTGGCCCAGCTGGGCTTGTGACAGCCAAGCATATGACATACTAAAAAGCAGAGTGTACTCTAAACAGATTCAATAATTGCTGCTGCTAAATAAAAAAAAAAATATATAAAATATTAAATTTACCTTTTGGGAAGCTGGAATGGTTTTTCAGTTCTGCAATAAAAAAAACAAACACAAATATTAAGAATATAAAATGTATAAAATAAATAAAATATGGAATAAAACGGTGAATATTAATTACAAAGAATAAAGAGAAAAATATAATTATATTCGTGGCCTACAGGTCTGGATTAAAGGGGTTTCCTACAGGTTAAAAATGGCGTTTAAAAGGGCAGAGACTGGCAAAATAAAAATAAAAGTAGTAATCCCCTTCCTTTACTGATTGTCCTATTTAAAAGGTCAGCCGGTTCCTGATGGACTCTGCTTTCCATTTTTGACTTAATACCCTAGAAATAGCCAGAAATTTCCTCTCTGCCAATCAGTGCTGTGTTCAGTGACCGGCTGCGCAGGCGTCTCCATCTAATTCCGGTATGTCGAGACCAGCGGTGATCACTGGAACGGGAACTGAGAGGGTCTCTGGTGATAAGTAGTACTTCTCATTTATTTTTTCGATTAGTCTTTTTAAATATAATTTTAATTTCTGGAAAACCTGTTAAAAGTTAGTGGGGAGTGCAGCAGACCACCTGTGAGCTGGACTTAAAGGGGGACGTCTCACTGGATATTTTTAGTATCTCCTCCAATTGCCACTGTTCTGCTGATTCTTGAGCAGTTTTTCTTTTTCTTCTGCGCCCCTCCATTCCAATGCTATGCCCCCCTGTAACAATGGTGCAAAATTTTGCTATTCGCCCAACTGGATGTGTACCACAGAACTTATTTGGGCGTGGCCAAATTTTGATTGGCCGGGATTTAGAGGAGAAAAAGTAAACGCCCACAGAGATGTTCGGCTGGTTGAAGGAGAAAATTTGCACCGTTATTAACAAGGGGAATAACTTTGCAATGGAGGGGCACGGAAGAAAAAGAAAAACTGTTCCGGAATCAGTGGAATAGCAGCTATTGAATGATGTGATCAGTTTAAATAAAAAAAAATTCTAGTGAAGGATCCCCTTTAATATCATAGCCACATATAACACCCATGTGGCCTCTCCACTGAGGTCTGTATCCCCCCTCCAATAAATCCGTTCCTATATCTACAGTATATATGCACAGTATTCCTCCAATACCGTCCATGATGCAAATGTTACCATACATAAATGACTATAACCCCCAACATTCGAGAATCGTAGGAAAACAACCGGTTTAATTAGGCATTGTTGCTGACTTTGTAGTATTAGATATTACACAGTCATCCAATACCGTGGAAATTTTTTTGCAAATGTCTCTGCCATTTGTGCTTGGCGGCACCAGTCACCAATAAATCCCAGCTACCTCCGATGTCACAAACCTGTTGCGTTCCCAGAAACAAATGGAAGGTCGCAGCCTGGGAATGACATTTGTATAATTATGTGCCCCCCTCCTCCTTCCTTTCAGTGAAAGCAAAACAACGCTCTACTAATTCAAGGGGGGGGGGATGCTGGAAACGCGCCATCACGCGCCATGTTACTAATCTGCATGGGCACCAGATCAATGGCGACCACTCGTTACACAGGTAATAAAACAGACAGCGCATATGAGAATCATAACCATAGAGAATAACCCTGCCGAGAGCAGAAAGCCCTTTGAAGATTTTCAGGGAATGCGCCAACAGATGTGAAACAGCTTTAGGTGGAACTGGAGGATCTCGTTTCTCCTAATCATTTAAGTTTCCAAACTAAAATCACTTTGTTGAAGATCCAAATGGCTACTTGTCTGCAGATTATGCCATTAGTTCTGCAACTCAGCGGGGCGGCGCGTCGGGAGAGGTCAGATCGGCATCGAGCGCCTACATGCGAGGAAATTACCGGTACTCTAACGTAAATACATATATTAAAAAGTTTATCTGCAGACCCATGTAAAAATCACAGAAAAAAAAAAATTTCAAAAATGCATCGGAATATTCCTTTATTCCGACAGTCAATAGTGTAGAATCAAATGAGATACGGACTATAAGGAGCAGAAAAAGAGGAGCAAATCTAGACCCCATAATTCATCCCGATCGGGTCAAGATCACTATAAACTGCTGCCTGAACGGTCCAATGATCGGACTGAAATTTGCCAAATCTTGACAAATCTGTCGCCGGTCAACGACACGAACGTGCGTCGGGAAGAATCCCCCCCACCCCGACGCCTGTGCGGATGAAAAATGTCCACACGGTACCAAATCTGGCAATTTTTGGCCAAAGCCAAAGAAAGAGGAGACTAAAATCCATCATGGACGAGCGAAAATGCAGAGAGGTACCGTCGTGCTCCTCTGTCAGAGTCCAATCTCAATTTTGTTAAAAAGCATAGAAAAAAAAAGTTATTAAAAACAGACTTTTCAAATTGAACATCATTACCAATCCGCTGACATTTTATAAAAGCAGGAAAAGAGGAGCAGATTGATATATAAGTTTGTGTGAAAAGAGTTTACATAACATGTAATTAATCCATTTAAATCCCTGTTTATATTGGGTTTGAGTCCAGTGGGTGGAGTAAGGTTAGGACCGCCCACTGGACTCAGCCAAGAGAAAGCATAGATTTAAAGTAAATTACTACAATTTCTACTGATTCTTTCCTGATAAAACTATATATCAATCTGTTCAGCTGCTCCTGGTCTGTAATATTCTGCCAACAGATAGTAAGAATCTTCAATGTGACGGAATCCTTTAATTCATGGCTCCTTTCCACAATTAAATATGTCAGATATTGTATCATGGCCCCAGTCTTCTTTAACATTTAGGAGGCAATTTATACTTTTTTTTTCTCTTCTGCTGGGAGTTTCAGTATATTTTGGTGAGACTAGAACAGTATTTGCCTTATTTCTGTATTTAACATCATACTAAACACTTCATAAAAGCCGATCGTACAGACGCCAACATTTCCCTTAACCAATCGGTCAAGTAGAATTACAGAGCGGCTCCAGAAGTGTGACCGAGATACGAATCTATGAAACCACCTGTGAAACGGCAAGAAGAACCCTCAGAGATAAATACTGGTTTGCTTTATATTTAAATCAGAGCTTTAGATTATGGGATTGTTTTTATATTTTTTTTTTTTATTAGAGTTTATGTCGTTGAAAAGAAGAAGAAAAGTGAATGTGGACGTCTACAATTTCCAGAACACAATCCCTGCACTGTAACAACGAGAGCTCGGAGCATCAATATCCGACTGCTGGACGGGATCCAAGCGGTGGAGCGGCTGGAATTCTTCCACGGATATTCCCACCGATTCCCGCAGAGAGAGAACGAGTAATGGCCAATTGATGGACTATGGGGTCACGCCACAGAGATAATGTGGTTAGGGCTAGTTTGGGTTCAGTACTACCAATAATACACATCAATCCTGTAGAAGGGATTTTTATTGCTTTTATTATAAATTACTTTTCAAAATTAAAAAAAAAAAATTGTCCATGTAAGACATCACAAAAGGTTACGAATGGGGATAAGTAGGACGTAGGACCCCAATGATGTCCAAAATAAAAGAATCCCAGCACTTGTTAAGCTGAGAGATGGGTCGCCTTCGGGACAACATTTTATCGGGCTGAATACTAGAGATTCTACATGGTCATTGAAAGCTTATCTAAAAAAGCTGACCTTCTGGACAAAAACGCAATGGGACCCAAACACATTATATGAAGTTTTTTGTTGTTTTTTTTTTGTAGGTCACTTTTCTTTTTTTGTCTTGCGATATTCACTGACTTTTTCTTACAAGAAATTTTTCATCGGTTTTTAGAATTTTTTCGCAAAATTGAAAAGATGCTTTTTTTTTTAGGCATTAATCTTTTTTGTGACTTTTTGGGTTTGAAAATTTAATGTTCGGTTAACATTTTGCAAAATTCGTGCACAATAATTTTTTTTTTTTTTTTTACATACATAAAATCACTCTAGGGTGGAGTGTCGTGGGGACTGGAATATATATATATATATATATATATATATATACATATATATATTAGTCCAAAAATTTAGTGACTCAATAAAAACTTGCAATTTATTAATCAGCGGAGAACCTCGCCCATGATGACGAACATAAAATAGAAAAACAACAGACGAACGTGCAAAATACATTTTATAAAAAGGTTCGAATGAAAAACCGCAACAAAAAAAAATACTAAAAAGTCAACAAAAAAAAACGTGCAATTGAAACATTGACTCAGGCCCTTTATGTTAAAAATATAGATTGGGGATATTTAGCAGATCAATCCCTTCCATGATAAGTGGCCAATCTTGGAAGCCGTTTGTAGACCCATCTCATATTCGAGCATTGGCTCAAATTACTTTTTAGTTACGGTCTTAAAAAGTTGGCGCTGTCTGCATCAAACGTTCCAGACACGACTTGATCAATCTGAGGAGCCAAGTGGTCCCCAAGCCTAGTCTGTTGCTTCTGGAATCTAACTGTTTGGATAGTATTAAGGCCTCATGGAGTGTTATGATGCCATTTTCTGGAGTGGCCTAACTGGCTCATAAGTGTACAGTATTTTTGCCACTTCTGATCCCCAGAACTTTTCCAAGTGTTGATGTCGAATTCAGTTAGGACATCCATGAGGGTTCCAGTTTTTGGATCCTCACCCAAAAAAAAAAAAAAAAAAAGCCAAAACTTCTCATTACTCGCAAGTTCAGCTTCATAGAACATCATGAATGGCCAAGGCTGCCATATAGGCAACAAGACTAAGCAAACAGCTACTAGCTGACTTCACCTAACAGATCAGGCTGGCCAATCCACTTGGTTTCAATGGAAATCTGGCTTATCCTCTAAAGCAGATGTTGAAGGATACCTTAATGTCGCCTTATGAACTTTGGATTCCATGGACCTCTTCCATTTGACCTCGCATCTCAGCATTCCGATTCTTGGTTTAGACAAGTGGCTTCAAGTAAAGAAAGTTTTTTTTTATAGAACCCAGTTTAGCTAATAAAGATCTAATGAGTGAACTCATTTATCTCAATCCGAAAAGCAGAATTATAAATGCAGCACCGGATGTAATAAAAATTTTAAACGTTCATTAGTCCTTTTCAAAGGTATCAACATTTAGTTGTGAAATTCAAGCGTTCTTCAAATGAATTTCCTAAAGAGGCACAGACAAACCCTAAAAAAAATAAAAAATTGCAACGGGCATTTTCATCCAAAAGACTTTGGATTCCCACCAATGATAATCTTTGACATGTCAGAATTGTCTCGATTGTATGTTTCTAATCATCTGCAACAGATTTTGTTCTAATCTCAAAAACTACTTTTCGCCCTATGGGCAACACATAGGAGACAACTGGTACATTGTGGAAGTTGGGTCTGGTGATCCTCATTGACATTGTTGTGAGGAGCGGACGGGTCTGCACCACTGTAACCTGTACATGGCGGTGAGTAAAACAAGCCCCGACACTAGACGCGGGGTCAGAGGTCACACCTGCTATCATTAAATATTTTTACTTCTAAGAGGACGCATAACAATATGTGCGCACCAAAGGCATTCCAGCCAAGAAACCAATCCCCTGCAGCTGTTATCTCGGGGTCTGTACCACGCCGCTCAATAAGGAATATTATCCCCCGAAACCATCACTAGAAATTATTTTGCTATGCTCTTAAAGTTGAGAAATGCAAAGCGACGTCCGTCCCCTCCTCCCACACAATGGAGGAATTTCCAGAGTGAAGGCGAAGTAGCGGCACCCGGCAATTTGACCTCGGATCTGTAATTTTGGAATTAGCGCTTTTGTGCGTCCTCGGTCATTACAGATCTATTTCAGACGTGACAGAGGCTGGAAGCAGAAGGGTGGGACACTAGATAAGTGCTATTTAGCTAATGACTAGACTACCGGAGTCACTTTTTGACCAAAATTTTGGTAGGACTTAACATTTCTGTAGACAAATGTATAAGAGTCCAGGAACCCCCGCCAACGCCACGAGTTAAGAACCAACATTAAAATACCGATGGACCTCTAAATCTGGGTTTCATGAGCTTCGAAGAGTTAAGGGTTCGTGCAGACGACTGTGTGATCCGACAAAACATCAGTTCGTACTCGGATCAATGTTACTCTATGGGGCCATGCGCGAATCATTTTTTTCGTCGAATAGAGCCTGTCCAGGAAAAAAAAAAAAACTCGGCAACGCAAGAACAATGAGTCCGTGGATGAAATCGGAGTGCAGTCCTATTTTAGAGAAAATGGAGAAATGCACCCTGATCGCACCCTGATCTTCATGTGCTACTATTCAGGCCTTGCAATAAATTCCGCTTTGTTTTACCATCACAATGGACAATTAGAGTTGAGCAAAATGATTTCCAGGACCCTGGTTCAGGAGGCCATGTTGGTAGTCAGTGGCCACCAAACCAGAGCCCTGCGAACCTCCGACCTGCCGGCATCCCCGGCTTAGTCAGTCTGGCGCAATATCATGCCTGCATGGATACCATGCCAAACCTACTAATCAGAAGAGGGACCGGGAAAACGGGCGGATAGGAGGACGTTCGCAGGAGATTTGGTCCGGTGGCCACGGACTATAGAGCTAACTGGTGAACCACAATCATTTTTCCCCATGTCTACTAAAAAGGCTTAGAGGTCGACAACTACGTTGACACCACTAATCCGCACAGAACAGTTGTCAGTCCCTCTCCCTGCTCTCCTCAAAGCATAGTGGGCAAAAAAGGGTAAATGATAAAAACAATCTGCGGAGACCAGAATAATCTGTGATCCGTACTAAAGCTTTGTTCACGTTACGATTTTTAAATTTGCCGTATTACCAAGATCGTGGAAAAAAACAAAACATCCTAGTGTGAACGCAGCCTAAGGGATGATGGGAGTGACAATAAAAAAAAAGACCACAAACAATATAAAAAAAAATATATATATATTTTTATACTATCTGATATAGAAATGTTACTACATACAGGGAACAGTCTGGTTGCTCTTAAAGAGTCCATTTCACCTTCAATTTAAAAAAAAAAAATAAAGCTTTGGGACTAAATTGCCTGAAAAAGTCAAACTGCAGGGAAAAATAACGTCATCATTTAATACAGCTTAATGTAGAGCTGCGCGGCGAGCATTACATCATACGGCGCGCCATGCCAAGTCTCTGCTGCCTCATGAGAAAAAAAATTGCATTGCGACATCTCACACATTTTTACGAGCTGTGAACAGGCCACATAAACCAGGTTTTCGCTTCTCGCATAACATGACATTGTCCCAGAAACTGGAGGCGTCTCAAAATCTCCACCTGTCGGGACCCTCGTTGCGTCTGGTGGGAAAAACTGTTCCCCTCTCCATGTCTCTGGATCTGTAACCTTAACACGGCTTCTCCATCCACGGCTACGCGGCACATTGCCGGCAGATGTCGTCACACTACTATTGACCCATAGTGTGGTGGTCAAAAAATCCTTCATGGGAAGGTCAACTTTGGACACCCCCTTTCTTGACAATGAGGGATCTGCAGCCATCTTGTTGACACTGCAGGAAAACACGGGAACATTTCCAGTAGAATATCTCGCAACCGATCAGATCATGTGATGACAGCAGCGGTAGAGGAGTATGTTGACCTTGTGGGAGGAAGTGACCTGTTCATCTGTTATTACCAAGCTCACCATTAAAGGTTTATTCCCAGCTTCCAAAATGGAGGTTATGCCACAAAGACCTCGTAAATATAAGCATTTTTGCAAATAAAATTTTCAGCTGTTCTTAACACCTTTCCTATGTTTATCGCTCATTGCCTTGGAGACCGACCACTTCCGCTAAACAACACAACATGCTCAGTGCTTACAAGCTCTATTTTTTTTTTTTTTTAAAAGTGAGCTTGTGAAGCTCATAATTTTGGCCACCTTCCGCTCAGCGCTTACAATCTAGATAGCTGCGATGGTCCGTTTCCCAATGCAGCGAGAGTAAAGGAATAAAAAGAAAAAAAAAAAAAAAAGATAATATCTCAAGAATGCCTGTAAATTTTAATAAGCAGTAAATTGTAAAAAATGTTTGTACCTGTCTGACTATATCCATTTATGAAGCTGCTGATATTTAAATGACAGATCATCTTCTAACTAATCAGATCACAATAGCGATGACAGCAGCAGAAGAGGAGTGTGCTGATCTTGTGTGAGGCAGTGACCTATCCACTTAGAATTAAAAGGATCATTAGAAATGTTCTATAGACATTAAAAGGACAAGGACAAAACCACCTGAGCCAATCAGATCATGAAAAGCAGCATGAGAGGAGTGTGTTGATCTTGTAAGGAGGCAGTTACCTGTGTCTCGTAACTGCAAAAGGTCACTACAACCTTGGGATAGACATTAACTAATTAAATGATCAGACTAAAAAAATATAAGCAGCAGCAGGAAAGTAGTGTGCTGATTTTGAGGGTGGCAGTGACCTGTCCACTTGTAATTGTGAATGTGGCATACACATTAAAAAGGCCGAGGAGAGAACATCTTGAGCCAATCAGATCATGATTATGAACAGCAGCAGGAGAGGGTGTACTGATTCTGAAGGTGGCAGTGACCTGTCAATTTGTAATTGAGAATGTTGCATGCACAATAATAGGCCAAGGAAAGAACAGTTTGAGCCAATCGGATCATTATCATGAACAGCAGCAGGAGAGGGGTGTGCTGATTTTGAGGGTGGCAGTGACCTAATCTACTTACGATTGGGGTTATGTGTGACAACACTGTAATATTTTACGATTAAACGTCTATAAAATGAGTGATTGTCTCGCCCCACCCCAGGAGTCAAATTTGGCCAATAACCTCACGCATTCATTACACTACGCAGGAGGTTTTCTGAGCCTCAATCATTAGTGTTTTGGGCATTGTCAAACACGGAGCAGGCTCCTACTGAGCTACCTGGGGTCCTTAGGAACTCAGGACATACAAAAACACCCTTAAAACCTAAAGCTCAGTGTCCCATCAATAAAAATAATCGCAACAATAAAGACCAAAAAAAAAAAAAAAGTTTCCTAACTCTTTTTCGTAGTGTGTCTGACATGCAGACATCGCACATTCCTCACCCTGATCCCCAAAACTTTTCTTCCTCTCCTGCCCTTTGGCATCAAAGAGCTAAATTAGAGGAACAGAAGTTTGAGTTTCTAAATTAAATTCCTGGCGAGCAGCGCGCCTCGGGGCGACCCTACACTTTTGTTTACAGGTTGAATGGTCACAGAGAGAACAGCGAAGAGGGATGAGATTACACAATGCGGGATCGTTCCGGGAACGGCGCGCCTCTCCGCGGAGCATCACATGGTTTTCATTGGGATATGTTTTGGGTTTACCCACAGTATTAGGAATATCGGCACATGTGGGGCGCAATCTTCTCATCTCATCATATGGGTTGTTTTAGAGTCCGTGAAGTGCAAAAACAAGAGGCCGAGATGTGGGTGGGATGTGAAGAGCGTTGAGCCGAAAGATCTCGGGATTTTCAAGGACCGGATCCCGACTGCCGATATGCCGGAGTATTGTTCCCAGTTTATGACTTCAATGTATAAACCTCTCAGAGTTGTAGGGGATAAAACCAGAAGCCGGAGTGTAGGCATTGCCGTCATCAAGGACGGAGGACATCGGTCTGCATAGGTGCTGAATACACAAAACGGCTGGTGGAGATTTATAATCTGCACTTTATGCATAGACTCCAATGTTTATTTTTCATGAAGCGGACCAATAAAAAGATGGTTGCAAAAGTATTTACACCCTGAAATTAATGAGCCCCTATCCGTGATTGCAACGTATAACGTGGATTCATAGGGTTAGCTGACCCTTCGGCGCTCACTCTTCACCGCCCTACCCCCATCCTTCACCACGAGGTAAAAAAATCGTTAAGATTTTTTAAATGTTCATAAAGCCATAAAATTGTGAATGTCTCCAAATCTGCTGAAAGCTGATACCATGCGTTATGGAGCAGAACTGACAGGCGTCACAGGAGGCAACTATTTTTTGGGCTTTGTCTAAAATTGTCCAATTTATGTAAGTGCAAAATGAGAGCGTGTTATGTGCCAAACTCCCCTGCAATGCAGCAAGCGAGCGTTCAGACAAGGACAGGATGACAACACACCGGGAATGACTGAACCGAAGGAGACGCTGGATTAATATTATAGAACATTCCGCAGGAGCCGCGCACTGACTGATGGTTCTAATTACAACGATATTTACAGTATCTACGCAGGATATCAAATTCTAATGCAAAGTCAACAGGGGATCTTGGTCAACCTGGTTCTTATAACTATTTGTGTGTTATAATACTGCCCCCTATGTACAAGAATATAACTACTATAATACTGCTCCTATGTACAAGAATATAACTACTATAATACTGCCCCCTGTGTACAAGAATATAACTACTATAATACTGCTCCTATGTACAAGAATATAACTACTATAATACTGCTCCTATCTACATGAATATAACTACTATAATACTGTATGTACAAGAATATAACTACTATAATACTGCCCCCAATGTACAAGAATATAACTACTATAATACTGTCCCCCATGTACAAGAATATAACTACTATAATACTGCTCCTATGTACAAGAATATAACTACTATACTACTGCCCCCTATGTACAAGAATATAACTACTATAATGCTGCTCCCATGTACAAGAATATAACTACTATAATACTGCTCCTATGTACAAGAATATAACTACTATAATACTGCTCCAATGTACAGAATATAACTACTATAATACTGCCCCTATGTACAAGAATATAAATACTATAATACTGCCCCTATGTACAAGAATATAACTACTATAATACTGCCGCTATGTACAAGAATATAACTACTATAATACTGCTCCCATGTACAAGAATATAACTACTATAATACTGCCCCTGTGTACAAGAATATAACTACTATAATACTGCCCCCTATGTACAAGAATATAACTACTATAATACTGCCCCCTATGTACAAGAATATAACTACTATAATACTGCCCCCTATGTACAAGAATATAACTACTATAATACTGCCCCCTATGTACAAGAATATAACTACTATAATACTGCCTCTAAGTACAAGAATATAACTACTATAATACTGCCCCTATGTACAAGAATATAACTACTATAATACTGCTCCTATGTACAAGAATATAACTACTATAATACTGCTCCTATGTACAAGAATATAACTACTATAATACTGCCCCCTATGTACAAGAATATAACTACTATAATACTGCTCCCATGTACAAGAATATAACTACTATAATACTGCTCCCATGTACAAGAATATAACTACTATAATACTGCTCCTATGTACAAGAATATAACTACTATAATACTGCTCCTATGTACAAGAATATAACTACTATAATACTGCCCCCTATGTACAAGAATATAACTACTATAATACTGCTCCCATGTACAAGAATATAACTACTATAATACTGCCCCCTATGTACAAGAATATAACTACTATAATACTGCTCCCATGTACAAGAATATAACTACTATAATACTGCCCCCTATGTACAAGAATATAACTACTATAATACTGCTCCCATGTACAAGAATATAACTACTATAATACTGCTCCTATGTACAAGAATATAACTACTATAATACTGCCCCTATGTACAAGAATATAACTACTATAATACTGCCCCTATGTACAAGAATATAACTACTATAATACTGCTCCTATGTACAAGAATATAACTACTATAATACTGCCCCCTATGTACAAGAATATAACTACTATAATACTGCTCCCATGTACAAGAATATAACTACTATAATACTGCTCCTATGTACAAGAATATAACTACTATAATACTGCCCCCTATGTACAAGAATATAACTACTATAATACTGCTCCCATGTACAAGAATATAACTACTATAATACTGCTCCTATGTACAAGAATATAACTACTATAATACTGCTCCCATGTACAAGAATATAACTACTATAATACTGCTCCCATGTACAAGAATATAACTACTATAATACTGCCCCTGTGTACAAGAATATAACTACTATAATACTGCCCCCTATGTACAAGAATAACACTACTATAATACTGCCTCTAAGTACAAGAATATAACTACTATAACACTGCCCCTATGTACAAGAATATAACTACTATAATACTGCTCCTATGTACAAGAATATAACTACTATAATACTGCCCCTATGTACAAGAATATAACTACTATAATACTGCCTCTAAGTACAAGAATATAACTACTATAATACTGCCCCTATGTACAAGAATATAACTACTATAATACTGCTCCTATGTACAAGAATATAACTACTATAATACTGCTCCTATGTACAAGAATATAACTACTATAATACTGCCCCCTATGTACAAGAATATAACTACTATAATACTGCTCCCATGTACAAGAATATAACTACTATAATACTGCTCCTATGTACAAGAATATAACTACTATAATACTGCTCCCATGTACAAGAATATAACTACTATAATACTGCCCCTGTGTACAAGAATATAACTACTATAATACTGCTCCCATGTACAAGAATATAACTACTATAATACTGCCCCTGTGTACAAGAATATAACTACTATAATACTGCCCCCTATGTACAAGAATAACACTACTATAATACTGCCTCTAAGTACAAGAATATAACTACTATAACACTGCCCCTATGTACAAGAATATAACTACTATAATACTGCTCCTATGTACAAGAATATAACTACTATAATACTGCCCCTATGTACAAGAATATAACTACTATAATACTGCCTCTAAGTACAAGAATATAACTACTATAATACTGCCCCTATGTACAAGAATATAACTACTATAATACTGCTCCTATGTACAAGAATATAACTACTATAATACTGCTCCTATGTACAAGAATATAACTACTATAATACTGCTCCTATGTACAAGAATATAACTACTATAATACTGCTCCTATGTACAAGAATATAACTACTATAATACTGCCTCCTATGTACAATAATATAAGTGCTATATAATACTTGCCTTTCTAAATAATGTACAAAAGGGAGCTGAATAAGTAAGGAATTATTCATATTTACACGTTAATAATGGTACAATTCGCTCATTGTTCTGATGAAAACAAATGACAAGTAAAGCTTGAAGAAACTGAAAATAAAGTGCAGAAAATTAAGGGAACTGACATTTGCTTCTTGTCACTTTTCAGAAACAGACGTCATCGGCCCGTAAGTCGGCACAGGAATGTTCCTCTTCTAAAACACTTTGATTTCATCAGGAAAGCTGCCTACTGCTCTGGGAGTCAAATAAAAGCTTTTGAAGGAACAATAAAAAGGCTTTTTAAAAAGCCTCCATGAGTCATTTTCTGAAAAGAAGCCAAAAATAGGAAACGGAGGGCAGCGCAGCACCGGAGGAATCGCTCCTAATTGACCATCAAAAAAAAAACAAAAAACCCAAAACCTCTTGCTCTTTATCGGACTTGTCTAGCAAAGATGAAATCCTACAAGGCGGTCAGTGGACACAATAGATTTGTTTGACAGCTGCAAACTCAAAATAGATATTCTTAAGAGAAAATCCGGAATCGGTCCTGATGAAGGATACCAAGGATCGGGGCAAAACATAATGGTTAGGAGGATGGTTCAATATAAAAAATGGTGCCGAATCATACCGTTCTGCTTCTATAGCGCCCATATATAATGGATAGGTGTTGGTCAAATGATCAGTGGACAGAAATAAACCATCTGCTCCGAGTCCTCCATACACAGGAACACTCATCTTGACCGAATGTATTTCTTTGGTCTTCATGGGAGACTTCTTTTAAGGCTGATTATTTCTTGGAGAAAAAAAAAAAAAGGATCGATGGGAGACCCCCATACAGAGTAGACTGTTGGCGGCCTCATGCTTGGCACCCTTATCCATCATGAAGGTCACATTTTATTAAGAATATCACAGAGCAGATCTATTGATGATGTTTGGATGAAGGCTTTTGACAGCCATGATTGACCAACAATGATGCACCTGTAGCGATGGTCGTCCGGATGGCAATGCCTATCCAATCATCGGCAACAACTTGATGGTTCATCAGTGGGTTGGAAAGTCATTGGAGAATAACCAGACAAAACAAGGTAAAAACAGCCAAAACAGGGCCAATGGGGTTGTGATGTAAAGGGGTAGTGGTATGACCAATAATACTGGCTTAGACAGTTTGTAGCCTTTAAAAAAAAAAAAAAAAAAATGTATTTTGTATTGTGAACAATATTTTTTTTATTCCTCTTGTTAAGTTTATGCCGTTTCTACAAACTTTGCGTAATCAATAGTATAAAGGAATTAAAGAAACTTTGTAATACACCTTATCAAAGAAAAATTCTTCTTTCTCCACTTATGAGCCACTTTATCTCCTCCCCGTCACCTGAACTGGTCGTTCATGCTAAAGAAAACAGCTTAACTTCATCTTGTTCAAAACTCACTGTGGGATCAGATTTCCACTGCCTATTGGAGTCTATAGAGAGGAGAAGAGGGGAGGAGTAGAGTGAAGAGCAGTCAACACAGTGAGAGAGCAGGCAGACACAGGCAGATCGTGCTGCAGGTTCCATAAAATATTTTAGTACTGGATTCACAGCTACACTGCTCGGCGCTGCTGTATAATGTCGTCTGCGGTGCTGTTGCTTCTGAACATGAGCTACATAGAGACAGTAGAGCAGGAGCCCCTCATATCTGTGTGTGCTTTGTATAGGACACATCATAGCACCTAGTCTACAGTTACTAGCTCAGGGACAACTAAAAATTATACACAAAGTCTGAAGAGGAGAAAACTGGTCAAAAACGCATACAATGGCCAAAAATAGTGCTATTCCTCATGTTCAGCCCCACAATCCTCAAAAAAAACAGAAACAAGAGGTCCAGTTTGAGGTGCAATATGTGGTCTGCTGATCATGGACAGTAGAAAAGTAAAAGATAATTGACAACTGTCAACCTCATCTTCTGTCCAGCAGAAATAAAAGGCACTATAGACACAAGATCCCCAGAAAAGATCACCATAAATGTTAGCTAGTAATAAATATCAGGCAAATGTCAACCACAGAACTAACGTCTATAGGGCCGGCCATCGTCTTCTCCAATGTCTGCAGTCTGTAAGGGGTGGGGGAATTGTCCATGTTAGGTTTTGGGAAACTGATCTCCCATTTTCCAGGAAGATTGTCAGGCTGTGCTCATCTCCACCGCCTGTTGGAAGAAACGTACGTCTGGCCGCCTATAGGGAAGACGGGAGAGATAACCAAAACAAACCAAAATCCAAACAAGCCAAATCCTAAAAAAAATCCAAAGCAAACCTAAAGCAAGCCTAAGGCCACGTTCACATCTTCAGTATTTGGTCACTATTTGTAAGCCAAAACCAGGAGTGGGTGAGAAATGTAGAAGCGGTGACGCGTTTCTATTACACTTTTCCTCTGACTGTTCCACTCCTGATTTTGGCTTACAAATATGGATGTAAAACACTGACCAAATACTGAACGTGTGCACGTCGTCTAAAACAAACCCAATTCACCAAACATAAAACATGTTAAAACAAGCCAAAAACCCCGAAACACCAAGCCTAAAAACAAACCCAAAACAAAAAACATCAAACCTAAAAAATAAACCTAAAAACAAGCCAAAATCCAAACAAGCCAAAAGAAAAAAAAAACAAAAAACACAACAACAATTCTACATAGAACACAGGGGGTTAATCTCTTGCTGATCTGTTCTACTTTCAGCTGGGAAATGAGTAAGCAGAGGTAGAGGACAAGAGGCTGTGGTTTTACATTTTTGCCCTAATACAGTGGGGAGGGGGGAGGCTCCTGCTGCAGCCAGTTGTCTTATAGTCAGACACAAAACATTATAGAGGAGGAGGGAGGACTTGATTACATTCCTGAGAGACAAAGAGAAGATTTCTTTATGTATTTCTCATAATTGGTATTGGAGACAAAATAGGATTTTTTTTCTTTGCGATTCTCTATAGCTTTGAGTTCCTTTAAGCAGTTGTGTAATGTTTCACCTAAAGACCTATTTGATGTTATATTCTGGATTACCAGGGGCTCGTACGTTCATAGAACGAGTCAACAAGGAGTGGAGTCAACAATAAACTATCGACGTTGTAGCCGGTTCTCCGCTAATTACCGACGTGCCGTCTGTTATTCCTCCGCCAATATAATTGGACTGCGAGACCTGGACGACAACCAGCACAATGTCTCTCGCGTACCAGACGGAGAAACTGAGATCTTCCACCACATGAGGGACATTATCTTATGAGTCGGGTCACCGGCTCCAGGCTCTGAACAGATAAATATGAAATCTATTTTACTTCTACGTTCTAAGGAACATGTTTTCAGAAAACATTACGCTGAGCTTTTTCTTTAGGTGTTCTTCACCACCATGAATGGTGCCAAGGATGATCATGTTCTCCTGGGAAGATTTTTCGGCAGACGGTTCCCTGGGCCTCTCCATTCAGGAGATATTTACTACACAAAGAATCTGTCAACATATTTTGTGTACTGTAACCGGAGACAAATGGGATTGTCCCTCTTTTACTTTTTAACAAAACCCCATTACACACGGTCCTGAGAATTCCCAGAGCAGACGGAGGACACAAACCTCAACAAGAGTCAGGAGAGGAGGCCTCACCCAAACAGGGCGGAAAGAAAACACCTCAAAGACCCTGGACGAGCTCAGCGGGATCGAATTATCTGAGGTTTTGTTTCGGAGAGAATAAAGTGAAATCTGATTTGAACATGTAATTATCCAACAGAAAGTCTTGGCCCCAGCTTCTCCCATGGCGAGAGGGAGAGTCCAAGGAGGCTGATGACTGAACCTTCTACTGTAGACATCGAGGTTTCTCCATAGATAGAGTTTGTCCAACTTATTTAGCTTACATAAATGCATCTACATTGGGCGAAAATCATTTTTACAATTCAGTTTTTTTTTTCCATTTCCTGGTTCATTCAACTTTGATGTGGTCTGTGATCTTAAATGACCTCAGGAAAAAAAAAAAAAAAAACAGATTAAAGAGTTATAACCGCACCAAAATGCAACACGTTGCGTTCGGCGTAGGCCGCCGCACCGTCAAAATGACGCATGCCGAGGCATCCACATACATTGACATGGCCTGCGTACCTAATGCTAAAGATAGGGTACGCAGGCCGCATGCCGACGGAGGCGGAGCTGACTGGAGAAGGTGCGGCCGTGGGCGGAGCTTCACGGAGGAAATCCGCATCTCCTCCATACGCTAGTGTGAAACTAGCCTTAGTCAGGAGGGGAGTCACTGAGTAGCTCTGGTTTTGTACTCTAGGGTCTCAAGTTTTTGGCAAACTCTTCAAGGGTCCATATCAAGTCTCTGGGGGTCCCGACTAGAGATGAGCAAATAGATTCGATGGACCCTTGTCCAGCGGCCGCGTTATGGTCCATGGCTGCATGACCAGAGCCTTGCAAGCCTCCTCCTACCCAACAGCATCCCTGGCACCTCTTCTGCTTAGTAGGTCTGATGCGGCGATCGATGCGGATCAACAATCGCATGATCCGATAATCAGAATAGATGCCAGCAGGAAAGAAAAGGTTTGCAGCGCTCTGGTCTAGCGGACACGGACCAACACGTGACCACTGGACAAGGGTCCTGCAAATGGAGACCCTTGCCCTGCACCTATTAGAAGTACAGCACGTGATTGTAGCGAGGGGGAGGGGGGTGTTGTACATTGATGAAACGCCTGTCAGTGATGGAGGGGGGGGGTGGGGGGGGGGGATACTCGGCTTAAAAACTTTGGGAAAAGCGTGGTCTAGAGCAAAGTTTCCAAGTTAAATCCAAGTACCCCCAGGCCATCGTCATACATTGTCCAGCACCTATTTAAAGCACGGCATCAGGACATAGCAAGTCCTCGCTAAAGACATGGGGTCCGATTCATTACTGCATTTAGGTCTTTTTTTGGCTCGTTTTTGCGGTTTTTCGCCTGGTTTTCATTTGTTCTTTATTCTTCTTTTTAATTTCTGCCTTTTTTTATAGTCTATTTTATACACTTTCGCCTGTGTTTTTTTTTTCTTCTCTGTTCTTCACCGCGTGCGAAGCTCAGAGTTTCTGGATTTATTCAGCGGATTCATCAATTGCAACTTTAAAAAAAAAAAAATTAAAAAGAATAGTCACAGCATTTTTGAACAAACGCTCCCCAGTTCCACCTTGGAGTGATTTTATATTACGCCTGATTTTCTGAAGCAAACTTTTTTTTGCATTTTTGCAACTTTTAAACACTGCAAAGTTGTTAAAAATGTTAAGTAAATTAAATAGCTTTCTGATTTTGTACAAAATTCAGGGACCGTGGGGGGCTTCCCCTTCTCCTCTCTGTGTCAGCAGATACGGTAACTATTATTGTGCTTGAAGGGGGCTGGCTCTCTGGATCAATTTCTTTTCTCAATCAGCCACTTTTCCATCACAGTTAAGTGAAATAGAAGGAAACTGGATGTCTGATTCTAGCTCAGCCAGCCCCCTTCTCCATCTCAAGTGGCCCTAATGCAAAGGTTCCAACTCGGCCCCCAATTATTGGAAGTCTTTAATAGTAATGGTCTTTTCATAAGGGCCAAAAGGGACTTTATGGGTGTCCTAGACTCCAGCGCCCGGGAACAATTGAAGTCCCTGCACCTATTATAGTTAAGACCCTGTATAGATGGAGGTTGGATCTCTGGCTCTCTTCATGAGCTCAGCCAGCCCCCTTCTCCATCACAACTAATGAGACATTGATTATTACGCTTTGTTATATTGCATCTTATTCCATAGCGCTTCACAGACATTATCATCGCTGTCCCCGACGGGGCTCACAATCTAAATTCCCTATCAGTATGTCTCTGAAGTGTGGGAGAAAACCGGAGAACCTGGAGGAAACCCACGCAAACACGCAGATATTGTCCTTGGTGGGATTGAACCCAGGACCCCAGTGCTGCAAGGCTGCAATGCTAACCACTGAGCCACCGTGCTGCCTAGCTTAGACAACTCCTTTCTTCATCACAGCTAATAAGACATAGGAGGGGCTGGCTCTTTGGTTCTGTTCATTAACTCAGCCAAAGAGATGTAGAAGAGGGCAGGCTGAGATCATGATCGGAGCCAAAGACATAGAAGGGGCTGGATCTTTGGTACTCGTCATTAACTCAGCTAAAGACAAGTAGAAGGGGGATGAATAGCTGGCTCTAATCATTAGCTCAGCCAGCCCCCTTCTCCATCACAGTCACAGTAAATTATCCACCTGCTTTCTACATCACAGCTAATGAGACATAGAAGTAGGATGACTAAAGCTTTGGTACAATTTATTTTCTCAAACAGCCGCTTCTTTGTCACAGCCAAGAGATGTAGATGAGGGTCGGAGCTCTGGCTCTCTTCGTTAGCTCAGCCAGCCCCCTTCTCCATCACAACTATTAAGACATAGATGGGGGATGGATCTCTGGCTCCCTTCTCCATCACAACTAATGAGATATAGACTGGACTGAATAGCTGGCTATGTTTATTAGTTCAGCCCTTCTGCACCACAGCTAATGAGACATAGACGGGGCTGGAATTCTGGCTCTTTTCATTAGCCCCACCTTCTCCTTCACCGTTAAACAGACATACAAGGGGACTGTTGGCTAGATTCTGGCTCATCCAGCTGATGCACAGACATAGAAGGGGGCTGGCTTAGCCAATTGAATAAGCATGACAGCCAGCCCCCTTCATACACATTACTTATCACACTGACACAGAGTTGAGTAAAGCCCCCTTTCCAAGTCAAAACAAACCTAAGAAATTTAGGGAGAGGGACAGTGAAATTGTGACGCCATTACATCCCCTTTAAGCAAAGTATTTGCATCTATCACCATGAAAACCCAGATAACCAATGGCATCCCTATGACTTCTGGGTAGGATTAACATGGATCTCAGGCCAATGTAGCAAAAATAAATATGAGCAAATACACCAACATGGGCAATAAAATTAATATTCAAAGGTATTACACAGCAGGGGGCGACAACGAGCACCAAGGAAAGCTCCTCCCTGGATAATAGATCCCACAGTGTCGCTGTATAGAAGGACCATTAACCACATTAAACCGGTTATGCAAACCCATTCTGTAAAAACGTCACCACTACCCAACCTGGGAAAGAGAACGGTGCAACTGACGCGAATATCGACAGGGAGTGGAGATGCCCTTTAAATCCTCAATACTTCTTGGAGGCCTGATCGTAAGCCACCATAGACAACTTGCACAGGGCGATCATAAATAATATCACAGATAATAATCCACTGACCTGAGGTTCACTAGATGAGGCGGCACTTGCTGGTGCTGGAAATGGTCGCGCCATTGGTGGAGGCCGAACGACGTGGGGGGCTGCACGCAGCAGACGGGGTGATACACAGGCGGATGGTTCGGACAGACGGAGTTTGGAGAGAATTCCGAGTGCTGCTGAGAGCAGCCAGTGTTCAGGGCACACAGCGTAGTCCCTCCGTTACGGGGAGCGCAGTCAGGCCGACTGGTCAATGGAGGATGATAGGAGCAGTGGTGGCAGCACTGGGGGACAATCGTTGGTCTCTGGTGCTCTCGAAACATCGGGCACGGTGGTTTGGCCGCACCATTGTGGGAGGGGCATCCGTTGGGACTCGTTTTCAGTTTCGGTTCCTCTGTGGTCGGAGGGGTTTGGTCTCCATCGCTGGGGGTGGTTTGATCCGTACAATGCGTTTTGGATGGGAGGCTACCGTTCCCGAGAGTTACACAATCGCTGTTCCTGCTGTTCACCGCCATCTTATCAATGCCTTACAATCATGGAAGAGTCTAGCAAGAAAAAAAAGACAAAACTGGCAATAAGTACCAATACGGAAAAATTATACACAAGTCACATCCAAAGCTTTATTCAAAACTCAGCACCAGAGGGTTTAAAAAAAAAAAAAAACAACTAGAGCGTTCGAACAAATGCCATATTGTCGGAAAGAAGGTGTAAAAACAAGCACTTTTGCAATTTAATGCTTGCTACAATTTTCAGCCGTTCTTGAGATATTTGAACTTTTCCTTCCAGCTCGTTGCCTTGGTAACTGACCACCGCTGTTAGATAGCAGAACATAATACAGTGCTTACAAGCTCTTTTTTAGTGAGCTTGTAAGCGCTGTTTTAAAGCTTGCTTGTATCGCAGGAACGTGCAGTTACCTCCCAATCCCGGCCAGCTTCAGTGGAGTGCTGTGCTTACAAGCTATACATAGCTGCGGTGGTCGGTATCTTAGGCGACAAGATGTAAACAAAAGAAAAGTGTAACTATCTAAAGATCGGCTACAAATTTTAATAACCAGTGAATTGCAAGATTCTCAGACTTTATCCGTTTATGATGATGGGAAGGACTCTTTATATCCGCCACCACCATGCACTCTTACTTAAGACACTCCTTTTTTCACAGTAATTTCACAAAACTCAAAAAACACCAGAACAAAAAACAAAAGCTAAAAAATCCAGACGACAAAAACAAAACAAATTTTGAAAGCAGATAGAAGACATCCCCAGATGTAACAGTGGGCTTTGGGGAATGCCAAGTATGTCGACTAAAAGAGCAAATGGAGAAACCGACCGAAAGGACATAACCCACATTCCTCAAAAAAAATGCCAGCGTCCTGACGGACACAGCGCCGCCGCCGCCTCCCACACCAAAATTTTGGCACCATCTGTTTCCCTCTGGACTTGCATCATTCACATATCTTTTCCTGACCTATATGACTTCCTATGCCAGCTGGTAAAAGGCAAAAAAGACAATACCCCAGAAGACTTGCATCCAGTTAACCTGTACCTGCTGCGTAGGGACGAGGGGCAAGAATCCCAAAACAAATGTATACAGATGGGTGGCCTTTTCTTTTGGAGGAAAATCTGGTTTGTTTGAAAGGCTGTTAAAAGGTCGGATATTGACATATAAGGCTTAATAAAGGGTCGGCCGTTGACCTATAAGGCTTACTAAAGGGCCGGACATTGCCATATTAGGCTTCACACAGGGCCAGACGTCGACATATAAGGCTTATTAAAGGGCCGGATGTTGACAAATTAGGCTTAATAAAGGGCTGGACGTTGACCTATAAGGCTTAATAAAGGGCCGGACATTGACATATTACGCTTCACAGCCGGACGTCGACATATTATCCTTGATAAAGGGCCGGATGTTGACATATTAGGCTTAACAATGGGCCGGATGTTGACATATTAGGCTTAACAAAGGGCCGGATGTTGACATATTAGGCTTAACAATGGGCCGGATGTTGACATATTAGGCTTAATAAAGGACCGGACGTTGACCTATAAGGCTTAATAAAGGGCTGGACATTGACATATTAAGCTTGACAAAGGGCTGGAGGTTGACATATTAGGCTTGATAAAGGGCCGGACATTGACATATTAGGCTTGATAAAGGGCTGCATGTTGACATATTAGGCTTAATAAAGGGTCGGATGTTGACCTATAAGGCTTAATAAAGGACTGGACGTTGACATATTTGGCTTAATAAAGGGCCGGACATTGACATATTTGGCTTAATAAAGGGCCGGACATTGACATATTAGGCTTGATAAAGGGCCGGACATTGACATATTAGGCTTGATAAAGGGCTGCATGTTGACATATTAGGCTTAATAAAAGGGTCGGACGTTGACCTATAAGGCTTAATAAAGGGCTGGACGTTGACATATTAGGCTTGATAAAGGGCTGTACATTGATTAGGCTTGATAAAGGGCTGGACATTGATTAGGCTTGATAAAGTGCTGCATGTTGACATATTAGGCTTCACACAGGGCCGGACGTCGACATATAAGGCTTGATAAAGGGCTGGACGTTGACATATTAGGCTTGACAAAGGGCCGGACATTGACATATTAGGCTTGATAAAGGGCTGCATGTTGACATATTAGGCTTCACACAGGGCCGGACGTCAACATATAAGGCTTGATAAAGGGTTGGACATAGACATACAAGACAGCTACCCTCAAATATGTGACACTACGTGCCTGATTCATTTATAGGTTGTTTTTTTTAAGTCACTTCTTTTCTTGGTCTTGTGGAGTTTGTTGACTTTTTGGAGCCAAATTCTTAAAACTGGAGCAAGCTGTTCCTGAACTGTTGCACCAAACCAAAAAGAAAAAAAAAAAATGCTTTTTGCTGTGTCCTTTCACTTTTATTTGCGCCTTTTTAAAAATGGAAAAATTGAATGTTCCGCTAAATTGTCACAAAATTTGAGCAAAAAATTTCATCAATACAAAAACAAAAAAAATAAATCAACGGAGAAGAGGAGGGTTGAGGGGCTGGAGTAACGTTTGAACAAAACTTTTGCGTTGTCTTAAAATAATCGCAATTGATGAATTAGCTGAAAATCTGGAGACCCCCAGACCACAGCCACAATAGTGAACATAAAAAAAACTAGCTAAAACACACAGACTTTAAAAATATTGCACATTAAAAGTGAAAATCAAAGAGATAAAAAAGCAAAAAAAAAAACAAACAAAACACAAAAAGCAGCCAAAAAAAAAGGTGCAAATGCAATAATAAATTGAGCCCTTTGACTCTAGAGAGACATTTTTCTTCCTTCTGGAGGGGAGCTAATTTGTCTACGTGTGAATTTTTATAAATATTAAAGAAACACTACTTTCCATTGGTTGTCCTGGAGAGTGAGGAGACATAGCGGCCAGAAGACCGACTGTATGGCCGACAGCCATGTAATGTGTATGGCCGGATTACGCATATTGAACAGTCATTTAGATAATTTTCCAGTCATTTTAGGAAGGGAAATTTTAAGTGGACACCACCCCGGAGTTTATAAAATGTCCCTGTAGGCGTCAAGATTCAGACATGACAAGTCTCACAGACGTGTGTGGGCGAGAGGGTTTCCGTCCGAATCTGTGTAATCTGTCATAATTCAGAAGCCAGACGGACACATCCTAAAGCCAGAGGGAATTCGTAAGCCAGAGAGGATCTAAATTGACTTCTATAATGGTTCCCGGATCAGATTATACACAGAATCATGCTCCAAAAAGTTTAGAGTAATAAATGTTAGGTAATCCGATAACTGGAGTGAGACACCGGAAAAAAGCAGGCTTAAAGGGGACGTGTCAGCAGGTTTTAACATATCAAATAAGTGGAATGGCTGGGTAGGGGCTCATTTCCCGATTAAAACGATACCCTTTTTGTTGTAATCTGATGACCCAGTCATGAGAAATCTAGTGTTGAAGTCGCATGAAAACCAGGCAGGAAGTGCACTGGAGGGCGTGTCTAAAAAAAAACCTGTCCAAGTGCTTGGATACGCCCCCAGCCGTATTGGCTTGTGACTTCTACACTAGATATCTCATGATTGGTACATCGGATTACAACAAAAAAGGTAACATTTTTATTGGGAGGCGAGCGCCTACACAGGCATACCACTACTTCAACATGTAAAACGTGCCAACAGATTCCCTTTAAGGGACCACTAAGACTACCCCCTTTAATAATGACCAAGCACATGGTTAGTAGATGGATAAGTGGACATTGCTGCAGTCTCAGGACTAAATAGACCTTTATAAACTAGAGCCAATCAAATCCTAGGCAAGAACATTTTAGAATTTTTTTCTACAAATATTTTTGCCCAATCCTCTCCCAACTCCTGAGAAAAGCGTCACTCGAGACACTTAGCTGCTCCTCCTCTATAGAAATATTTATATTTGGTCAGAAAGAAAAGAAAAAAAAAAAAAGATGCCTATTAATCGGTATTGCTATACCAGACACAGCCTGTAAAAAAAAAAAAAAAAAAGTGGCGCTGTTTTGGGTGAAAAACAAAAAAAAGTTATAACCTATAGTGGGTATTAGGGGAAACATCTACTAAAACTTCTTCAAGCTGGAACTGATCCTCTCTCTAAACATATAGGTCCCCTTTAAAAAAACAAAAATTGGGATCAACACGTGCTGATAGTATTGATGGAGGGGTCCAGCCCAAAAATGCCGCAGAGACACGGGAGAACACAAGACCCCCGAATATCAGCAGATTGGAACTCGGCGCTTCGATGCTTTTGCTCCCGACACATCATGAATGTAACGTGGTGATAATGAATGCGGGGAAGTGTCGGCTCGTTCCTGTGGACGATACGTGTTTGTTCTGCGCACAAGACTTGAACACATTCCTGTCTCAGAAATGAATGGGCTTTCTGTAAGGGAGCGTCCGCGGGATCTCTGGGTGCGCGTCTGGCCTCTTTCAAGTCGGAAAATCTCCTCGCAGCCATAGGCCGGAGAAGACTTATAGAAAAGTTACCTTAAACCTTACATCTCGGCCTGGCACCGCGCCAGCGCGTCTAGCACTTTACAATGATTTAATTTCCTTCACTGGCAGCCAGAAGAAAAAGCCAAAACCTATGACGGGGAGCTTTCCGCCGAAAAGAAAGATCTGGCCGCGCGGCTCCAACTCACAGGAGAAAATCACCTTAAAGGGAACCGGTCCCCAGATTTGTCATATATCAACTAAACCCATCACCTTATTCAGCGCCTGTGCTGCAGACCGTAAATGCTTATATAACCGCTGACTCCCCCTGTATACCGCCCAAAAACCTCTTCAAGTTCTCCTGTGCTGTATGGTAACTGGGTCGGTCCGATGTGTGCAGTTTCGGGCCTCTTCATCCCGCCCCCCCGCTGTCCTTCTCCTTCTTTAATTGACTTGGAAAACTGCTCACGTCATCCACATTGCCGGGTGAAATCTCGCACCTGCGCCCTGCCGCGGGCAGAGCTGAAAGCATAAGCGTGCACGCGCCCACAATAGGGCAGAGCATAGTGTGCAGGTGCGACACACGATTTCTGGATTTTGCCCAGAGATGTGGATGGCGCGAGGCGTCTTACATGTCAATTAAAGAAGGACGACGGAGAGCAGCAGCCGGAGGGAGGGATGGAGAGGCCCAAAATCACACCCATCGGACCGGCCCGACCAGATCACCATACAGCGCAGGAGAACTTAAAAAGGTTTCTGGATGGTAGACAGGGAGTCTGGGGACAGGTTCTCTTTAACTATGATAGATAGATATTCATTCCTTTTATCTGACAATCCAGAACATTTCAGAATCTGGAACTTGTTTTAAGAACTGAAACAATGTGAAAACACTAAAAAAATCATATTCCGCTTTATTTCTCTGCATTAGAGACGATTCTTCCGTGACCTTCGGATTATCCAGAATATGTGACAATCTCGCTCCTACCGTTGTCAGAATGAAGACATTGGACACTGGATCTATCGGCCCCCAAACGCCTCTCCACTTAGGTGAGAAGAGTGAAGGTAATGAGCAACGAAAGGGAAAGAACTGTGACTGAGAAACGAGCGACATGGATCATTTACATCCAGCGCTAAAGGACCCTGCAGAAAGAACAGGGGGGAGTCTACAGGGTTATACTAGAAGGGTCCGCTCAGGATTCATCATCATCATCTAGTAACAATGCAAGAATAACAAATGTATCTATTATTTATAGCTCATCAAGTATTAATGACCCGCAGCCACGAACACAGAATCCAAAACCAGGTATGCTGCGGAGAGAAAGAGAGAAAGAGAGAGAGAAAGCGAGAGCGAGAGCGAGAGAGAGAGAGCGAGAGAGAGAAAGAAAGAAAGCGAGAGAAAGAAAGAAAGCGAGAGAGAAAGCGCGAGAGAGAGAGTGAGGATGCGCGAGAGAGAGAGCGAGAGAGAGAAAGAGAAAGAGAAGGAGAGAGAGAGAAAGCGAGAGAGAAAGCGAGAGAGAAAGCGAGAGAGAAAGCGAGAGAGAAAGCGAGAGAGAAAGCGAGAGAGAAAGCGAGAGAGAAAGCGAGAGAGAAAGCGAGAGAGAAAGCGAGAGAGAAAGCGAGAGAGAGAGAGAGAAAGCGAGAGAGAGAGAGAAAGCGAGAGAGAGAGAGAGAAAGCGAGAGAGAGAGAGAGAAAGCGAGAGAGAGAGAGAGAAAGCGAGAGAGAGAGAGAGAAAGCGAGAGAGAGAGAGAGAAAGCGAGAGAGAGAGAGAGAGAGAAAGCGAGAGAGAGAGAAAGCGAGAGAGAGAGAAAGCGAGAGAGAGAGAAAGCGAGAGAGAGAGAAAGCGAGAGAGAGAGAGAGAAAGCGAGAGAGAGAGAAAGCGAGAGAGAGAAAGCGAGAGAGAGAGAGAGAAAGCGAGAGAGAGAAAGCGAGAGAGAGAGAGAAAGCGAGAGAGAGAGAGAAAGCGAGAGAGAGAAAGCGAGAGAGAGAGAGAGAGAAAGCGAGAGAGAGAGAGAGAGAAAGCGAGAGAGAGAGAGAAAGCGAGAGAGAGAGAGAGAGAAAGCGAGAGAGAGAGAGAGAAAGCGAGAGAGAGAGAAAGCGAGAGGGAGAGAAAGCGAGAGAGAGAGAGAAAGCGTGAGAGAGAAAGCGAAATAGAGAAAGCGAGCGAGAGAAAGCGAGAGAGAGAGATAGAAAGAAAGAGAAAGAAAGAGGAGAGAGAGAAAACGAGAGAGAAAGCGAGAGAGAGAGAGAGAAAGCGAGAGAGAGAGATAGAGAGATAGAGAGAAAGAGAAAGAAAAGGAGAGAGAAAGAAAGAAAGAAAGAAAAGAAAAGAAAAAGAAAAAGAAAAGAAAAAGAAAAGAAAGAAAGAAAAGAAAGAAAAGAAAGAAAGAAAAGAAAGAAAAGAAAGAAAGAAAAAAGAAAAAAAAGAAAAAAAGAAAGAAAAAAAGAGAGAATAAAAAAAAAAAAAAAAAAAAAAAAAGAGAGACTCCAAATTCCCAAAAACTATTCAGGTGTTTGTTGGAATTTGGAGCGTTACCTTTTGTTTTTCATTTGTCTAATATTAATCTTGACACCAGTTCGTAGGGCTGATTTTTCTTCTCTGACAGAATGACGGACAGAGCGGCCCTATCCCGGGTCTCTACAGTTCTCATCTCACAATTCCCCACTTGCCTCGGTAATGCTCATCTACATTTGCTCCTGTCAATAAAGCTTCTTTAGATACAGATAAGAAAAACAGATCCGGCAGACAGAGGTTTTTCAAAAAAAATTAGACCACCATGTGTGCACACTATTATACGTAGATAAAGAGACCGATAAATAGAGATATTTTTCATGACAGCCATGTATGCGGAATTGATGGAAACAAAAAAAGAAACCAGCAAAATAGAAAGTTATTAGTGAATATTGAATTAAGAGTGGGGCTAACACTGTAAGGGCAGGATTCTGTAACTTTTTGGCTAGATAAATAATCGCTAGGTAGATGATAAATAGATATGAGATCGATAATAGAGGTGATCCCTGATCTCCGGGCACAGTAGGTGCAGCCTCCGCTCCATGCCGCACGGAGGACATTGCTGACGTTTCCCCCCTTGGCTGCAGGGATCTGGGATTTGCTCGGGGCCACCACCCTCGGCTGTATAGTGGTCGTACCTTGAGAGCCCCAGCAGCAGGCAGTCAGGGGCCCGTCCTCCAGAGGTGGCCCATAGATGAAGTCCTTCCACCGCCGGGAGCTGACTGACAAGCTCATGTTGACTCCACAGGCTGGACATGAAGGGATGGAGAATTCCAGGCGGAGGCAGCCAATGGGACAGCAGAGGCCGGCCTCCTCTCTAGTGTAACCCCGGGGGCTATGTGTTTAGTGGTAACAGCTGGGATGGGAAGAGCCTCCCGAGAACACAGGGTCACCAAGTCAGGATATGAAGGTGACATGTAATTTCTAGGCTCTTCCTGCTTCCATAGAGGGGATCCATGGAGCTGCTTTGTGTTACTTTCCGCCTTTGATCTGTTTCTCTAGAACGTTTCATTTCAGCGATTTCCTCAAATGTGAAGAATAACGTTCTGGAGATGGTTAAAATAATTCCACTCCCATTATTGTAATATCTGCCTCCGGGAAAGCTGGGTGACAACCGATGTGGTAGCCATAAGGCGTCTCCTGACCCCCAAATGGTAAATTCGCCTGGATATGAAACCTCATCTCAGGGTTCGTACAAGAACGCTGCAGTCTAAAAAAAATATATTGCTGTTGTCAAAAATATTGCACCCAAAGGAAAACCTGACAGACCCAATAGAAAGACAACGGCGTCCATACGGATCTGTCACTAAAATTTGGGTCCATGGTGAAACAGGCCGAAGGGTCGGCAAAAAGGGGGACCGAAGGGTCGGCAAAAGGGGGACCGAAGGGTCGGCAAAAGGGGGACCGAAGGGTCAGGGAAAGTAGGTCACAGCGGCAGCAAAAATGTGTCAAAAAGACAGCAAAAATGTATGACAGAGGCAGGAAAAACGTGTCACAGAGGCAGCAAAAACATGTCAAAAAGGCAGCAAAAAAAAACTGTCACAGAGGTAGCAAAAAAAAAAAAACAGTCACAGAGGAATCAAAAACACGGGTCACAGAGGCAGCAAAAAAATGGGTAGATGTGACACTGAATGTGGACATGTGGCACTGCACATAAGAATAAGTGGCACTGCAAACAGCAAGAAGTGGAACTGTGCACAAGATGAAAGAAATCCCGCATACAGAGGAGGAGCAGTGGTACTGTGCACTGGGAAGTTTCACCGTGTGAGCGTCCATCCTTCATTACAGTGTATGTGATCTAGAGATCTCTTCATTGCCAGCGGCCTCAGAATGTTCTTCCTGTCACACGATTCCTGCCATCCGCTGACGCTGGCATCATCCGTATGATGCATAAAATGCAGCCACTTATTGGATGATGTTCATTTTAGGTGTTAATCCCCGTGCGGTGCTCCTGGCAGGACACAGAATGATGTGAGACTCCGCAGGAAACGCTCCACCTGGCAGGGGTGTCAACTTCCAATTAGCAGCAATTAAGCTGGAAAGAGCCCAGGACATTACTTTACCCGGAGCTCAGCTTGGGAGGTGAGGTTTAATCCGTAGGGAAACCAGCGGCATCAAAGGATAAAACCACTGAAGATCTCCTGGGGACATCAGACCCAGAAAAAGCAGCACAGAGGATGACAGTAAAACCACATGGCATTTACCCACCATGGAGACATTAGTGCCTATCAGACCCCAGTAACCACATTGTTCAGATGAATAGAAGCACTATTTTATTGCAGAAGCAGATAGCGCCTCCTTCGACCATGTGGTTGTGTCTGGTACTGCAGTAAAAACCTCATTCGTTGCAATGCTACCGAGTCACAAGACTAAAAGCCACAGTAAAATATCACAGCATTGGGTAGGGATAGGAGCAGAATAAACCTGGTGCATTTTAGGAGCAGAGAGTGCTCATCTAATAGAAACAGTTACTAATACCAACAGCTGGGGATTTGTTACAATTGTATGTGATCTAGACAACCCTGTAAACTGCATAGTCAGCTACAATGTTTCAATCCGGAGTCATGTCTGTTCTGCTCACAGGATATTGGGAAGAATGGATACAAATGTGTCAAACCCTCAGCAGTGACAAGTACTAGGCTAGTGCAGGTTGTGGCTCATAGCTTCAGCTGCTGCCTGCAATGATGTAGGTTGAGGGTTCAACTCTTGGAAGAGACTAGATCTCACTAAAAAAAAAAAAAATACAAAACTAGGCCATCAAGTCTGAGAGGTCTGTTTTAGTAAATGCTAGTATTACAAAGTATTACCTAAAAACAACTATTTCACAGCATCTTTGCTTAAAACAGTGCAATGTTCTATTCCCCTGTTACTCATCCCGGAAATTTAGGATTAAAGGGGTTGACTGCTGCAGCCAATCACAGCGCTCAGCTCCTTCTACATCGGCTTCATCATAATTGATGGGGTATGTCAAAAGCAAAAAAAAAAAAAAAGTCAAAGATGCTATAGGATTATACAGGAAGAAAAGGGTTAAGAGGTCAAAATGATGTAGAGAATACCAAATTTTTAAATTCTCACTTCGCATCTGTATTCTCTAAGAAAGCAAATGCAACATCAACTGATCTTCACGGTGCCATTGAAGGAATAAAAGAATCCACACCATTTATACACAGAGAGATGGTGAGAGAACACTTGGGTAATTTACATGAATTTAAGTCTCCTGGTCCAGATGAATTACGGTACATCCTAGTGCAGAACCACTAGTCAGAATCTTTGAGAAATCCTGGAGAACACGAGAAGTCCCAGAAGATTGGAGAAGGGAAAATGTTGCCCCTAACTTCAAGACAGGAAAGAAGACGGAGCTAGGAAATTACAGGCCAGAGAGCCTTACTTCTATACCAGGAAAGATCTTTGTACAAATTATTAGACAGCATGTGTCTAAGTACTTGGATAAGAATACAGTAATTAACCTGAGCCAGCATGGGTTTGTAGCAAACAAGTCATGCCAGACTAATCTAAATTCCTTCTATGATGGAATCACTGACTGGGTGGAACAGGGAAATGCAATAGATATAGTATATCTCAACATCAGCAAATCATTTGATACAGTATCTCATACCATCCTTATTGAAAAAATGAAAAAGTATGGGATTGACAAAGCTATGGTTAGGTGAATTTATAACTGGCTCAGTGATTGCACTCAAAGAGTGGTAATAAATGGTTGAACATCTGACTGTTTCAAAGTGGGGTACCACAAGGCTCTGTTCTGGCCCCAGTGTTGTTCAACATTGTTTTTAAAGATAAGGGAACTGAATGTAAACTAGTCAAACTCATGGACGATGCAAAGCTAGGAGGTATAGCTAAAGGTACTGTCACACTTAGCGATGTACCAGCGATCCCGACCAGCGATATGACGCGGTCAGGATCGCTGGTACATCGCTAAGTGGTCGCTAGTGAGCTGCCACACAGGCAGATCTCACCAGCGACATCGCTGGGGACGGGGATCGCTACTTACCTGTCACACTAGGCGATCCTGCGTCCTCCCGCCCGGCTCCACGCTCGTCGCTCGTCTCTCCACAGGAAGCGCCGCAGGAAGCAGACGACGAGAAACAGTCCTGGACGTTCTCGCGCGATCAGCGATAACCAGCGGGGGAGCCGGTCGTAGGTAAGTAAGATGCTAACCTCAGGTCATCAGCAGAACGGAGGGCGCGGGTAGGGTGGTAGACTGAGATGAGGGAGGAGATGTAGGGTGGTGCTGAGCCATGGAGGGCTTTTTGGGTGAAGTATTATGAGAAGCATAGAGTCTAGATCACGTGAATTAATTATCCCCTCTACTCCTGTTTGGTCAGACCTCATCTGGAATACTGTGTCCAGTTCTGGGCACCACATTTTAAAAAAGACATTGAAAAACTGGAGCAAGTTCAGAGAAGAGCGACCAGAATGGTGAGCGGACTGAAAACTATGTCCTACAAGGAACAGTTACAGGATGTGGGAATGTTTAGCTTGCAAAAAAGAAGGGTAAGAGGAGACTTAATAGCTGTCTACAAATATCTGAAGGGTTGTCACAGTGTAGAAGAATCAGCTTTATTCTCATTTGCACAAGGAAAGACTAGAAGCAATGGGATGAAACTGAATGGGAGGAGACACAGATTAGATATTAGAAAAATTTTTTTGTCAATGAGGGTGATCAATGAGTGACACCAGACTGTGCAGAGACACATGACAATTGATGGCACCACAGGAAGAAAAACAGAGGAACAGTACAATGTAGAGTTTAAAAAAAATAAATTGAGAATCATCATTTCATGGGAGAACATAATATTTGATAAGACGGACGTGTCAAGAGAACAACCAAAAACTCTGGATTTCAACAAAAAAACGTCTGTTCACTGACGGCAAGCGGAGATATTGAAAAAAAAAATTGTATCCATAACTTATTAGGAAGTAGCAGAAGCGGCACTTTCTGAATACAGTAATGTGTGGTGATATCTCCCCGTCCACGTCGGGCTATCTAGGGAATGTGTTTTTTTTTTTCTTGAACGTCTTATTTTTTCCTTTTTCATCTGTTTCTCATGTAGTTTACACCACAAGCCTCATCTATCAATGTCTGCTCCAAACACAACCAAAGAGACATAAAACACGACCGCAGGGGGAGGGGGTGGACGCACCATCTTGTCCCATTAGCTCCATGTGCCAGGAGGCGGCGTGGAGGAAACGTCACATTCCTCGCTTCCCTCCATTGTTGGGTCCTTGGTAAATATTGATCACAAAGTGACAACACGGATAATTTGAAGCGGAGACTTCTGGGGGCGCCGTACAGATACTGGGGGTGCAGACTTCACATGGGATTCCTCCGATTACCCCTCTGTCCTCCGACACGGAAAGACAAAGCCCAAACAACAAGAAAGGCAACACTAAGAGTTAAAGGTGTCACCCAAAAGTCACAACAATTGCAACTTTGTGGCCACTCTCCACCTCTTTTGTAAAAAAAAAAAAAAAAAAAAAAGCGGATGGAGATCAGGAGACTGGGTCGGGCTGCTCACAGCCCTATGGATTTACCCTATAAAATAACTCTCTGACATCTTTTCTTAGATTGTGCCGTCCCTCTATTCCTCCTCCTGGAAATATATCAATTAATAGAAGGCCGTTGTGACCACTCACTGGAGCTTGTCCCAATGGTGTCAGAGACACAACCGCAGGACATGAAGAATGGGGACACTTAGGGGTTAACTGACGGAGATTATTTATACATTTCCAGTACGAAGAACAGAGAAATTGCCCCAAAGATACCACAAAAAGAGCAACGACAAAGCTGCAGCCCAAGATGGAAAGAGGCCACCTAGATTTCCTAAGAAAAGAGGTTTTCTTCTGCTAGATTCACAAAAATTGCAACTTTTTGCCCATTTATCTAATCAATCACATCCATCGATTCATCAATTTCATATCCAACAATCCATGCATCCATCCATCCAAGCGTCCATCCATGCGTCCATCCATGCGTCCATCCATGCGTCCATCCATCCAAGCGTCCATTCATGCATCCATCCATCCAAGCGTCCACTCATCCATCCATCCAAGCGTCCACTCATCCATCCATCCAAGCGTCCACTCATCCATCCATCCAAGCGTCCACTCATCCATCCAAGCGTCCACTCATCCATCCAAGCGTCCACTCATCCATCCATCCAAGCATCCATCCATGCATTCATCCAACCAAGCGTCCAATCATGCATCCATCCATCCAAGCGTCCACTCATCCATCCATTCATGCATCCATCCATCCAAGCATCCACTCATCCATCCATCCAAGCATCCATCCATGCGTCCATCCATGCGTCCATCCATGCGTCCATCCATGCGTCCATTCATGCGTCCATTCATGCGTCCATTCATGCATCCAAGCATGCATCCATCCATCCAAGCGTCCATCCATCCAAGCGTCCACTCATCCATCCATCCAAGCGTCCACTCATCCATCCATCCAAGCGTCCACTCATCCATCCATCCAAGCGTCCACTCATCCATCCATCCAAGCGTCCACTCATCCATCCATCCAAGCGTCCACTCATCCATCCATCCAAGCGTCCACTCATCCATCCATCCAAGCGTCCACTCATCCATCCATCCATCCAAGCATCCATCCATGCATTCATCCAACCAAGCGTCCAATCATGCATCCATCCAACCAAGCGTCCAATCATGCATCCATCCATCCAAGCGTCCACTCATCCATCCATTCATGCATCCATCCATCCATCCAAGCATCCACTCATCCATCCATCCAAGCATCCACTCATCCAAGCATCCATCCATGCGTCCATCCATGCATCCATCCATCCAAGCGTCCACTCATCCATGCGTCCATCCATGCGTCCATCCATCCAAGCGTCCAAGCGTCCACTCATCCAAGCGTCCAGTCATCCATCCATCCAAGCGTCCAGTCATCCATCCATCCAAGCGTCCAGTCATCCATCCATCCAAGCGTCCAGTCATCCATCCATCCAAGCGTCCAGTCATCCATCCATCCAAGCGTCCAGTCATCCATCCATCCAAGCGTCCAGTCATCCATCCATCCAAGCGTCCAGTCATCCATCCATCCAAGCGTCCAGTCATCCATCCATCCAAGCGTCCAGTCATCCATCCATCCAAGCGTCCAGTCATCCATCCATCCAAGCGTCCAGTCATCCATCCATCCAAGCGCCAGTCATCCATCCATCCAAGCGTCCAGTCATCCATCCATCCAAGCGTCCAGTCATCCATCCATCCAAGCGTCCAGTCATCCATCCATCCATGCGTCCAGTCATCCATCCATCCATGCGTCCAGTCATCCATCCATCCATGCGTCCAGTCATCCATCCATCCATCCGTCCAAGCGTCCACTCATCCATCCATCCAAGCGTCCACTCATCCATCCATCCAAGCGTCCACTCATCCATCCATCCAAGCGTCCACTCATCCATCCATCCAAGCGTCCACTCATCCATCCAAGCGTCCACTCATCCATCCAAGCGTCCACTCATCCATCCAAGCGTCCACTCATCCATCCATCCAAGCGTCCACTCATCCATCCATCCATGCGTCCACTCATCCATCCATCCATGCGTCCAATCATGCATCCATGCATCAAGCGTCCATCCATGCATCCATCAAAGGTGGAACTGGTGAGAAAGGGATTGGGCCAAACATGGCTTCATGCCCTTATTATAACTTACCTTATAAAATAACAATTCAACATCTTAGAACTTTGTGCCGTCCCTCTGTAACTACTCTGGAAAATATAAATCGTCACCATTCACAGGAGCTTGTCCCAAAGTTATCATTACTAGGTGGACGGTGTTGGGCCAAGCTCCTGTGAATGGTGACAGTTTACCGTATATTTTCCAGAGTAGTTACAGAGGGACGACACAGAGTTCTAAGACGTTGAATTGTTATTTTATTAGATAAACTATAATAAGGGCATGAAGCCGTGTTCGTCGGCCCAATCTCTTCTCACCAAGTCCACACTATCCCCCTAGTAATGATAGACGCCCACAAGTGACACGGACGATGGGGACACCGAGTTGTCAATTTATTTAAAACATTTCCAATAGGAAGAACAGAGGAATAAGAAAAACCCAAGCAGCAAGAAAAACATGAGCTACAACCTAGCATTAAAGTGGAAAGGTGTCACCCAGCAAATTGAGCCGCTCGTGACTTGAAAATTTATCCTAATTTGTCCAATTCTGGAGCATCTTCCCTTAGAATTCTGCATTGGGCGGCCCCTCGGTTACTCCTCCTGGAAACACAAATAGACTGGTGTCACCGTTCAAAAGGAGCGGGTGCCAACACTATCCAACCAGCAGCAACAGTGCCAGAGACGCCACCTACTGGCACAGGCAGGGAGATGGTAACAGAGGAACGGCACCATTCCGACTTTTTTTTTTATTATTATTTTTAGGAATGAAATGAGTATTCTCTATTACTGACATGTCAGGAGAGATGACGGTCTACTTTTAATTTACTTTTTTTGGGTGGAGTGGGGAGTTCTTTACGTGATGGGTCTTTAGTTCAGTAGCGGAGACCCCCCCCTGGATATAATGAGGGTCCGCCAGACTTAAATCCTCAGGCTGTAAGATCAAACACTGACCTGTGACCCCGCAGATCAGATCTTGCTCTGTGATACTCAGCACCTATTATCCAGCTGCCCAGCAGGAGGCGCCACTTCTCTCCAGCAAATCATAAAAAGCAGTTTAAGCCCTTTTTTTTTTTTTTTTAATTATATTTTTAGTTTTTGGGGTTTTTTTTTAATCATTTTCCCAAACAGTTAACAAGATTTCAGAATTCTTTGGATGCGCATAGAGTAGAAGATACAATGGAGCAAAAGACGAGCAAAGTTTGGAAAAACAAAAAAACAAAAAACCTTTACCAAAACTTTCCAACCATATTTTCGGAAATTCAACAAAAATCAATATAAAATGCCCCCCCCCCCCCAACCCCTGGGTTTGTCCTTTTTTTTTTTTTTTGTCCACCAATTTTATTTTTTTTACATAACTATGTATTTCGAGCCAAAAATCATTTTTTAAAAAAAGGGATTCATTAAAAAAGTAAATAAAAAAATTGCACAGGCTTCTGGTTTCCGTCAACATTCAACTTTGATGTGGTCTGTGCTGATAAATCAGCTGAGAGGAGCCGAGCAAAAGAAAAGGGTCACAAACTCCCCGTCAGAATGAGCTCACTGATGGATCCTTAGTTTACTCATTCTGCAGCCAGAAATAGAGCAGCACAAAAGGTTATAGAAGGCAAACGGTGCAAAATTTTGAATGACCTCCAACTGCGAAAAAATGATTTTTAGCCCCAAATACACATACTTAAAGGGGGGGGTCGTATATTTTTAAATGGGTGCAATTGTGCTGGAAAAACGACGGAGCAATGTTGCAATTTAACTTTTCTTAAAAATCCTTTCTGTTCTCAATTTTATTTTGCAGTGTACAACGCTTACATGAGACAACCTCTTTAGGTAAAAGAAAACAAAACTGTCCCCAAAAGGTGGACAACCCCTTTAAGGAATGATCGTACTGCCCCTAAAAAAACCATCATATTGCTATGCATCTATACTTCCATATTTAAAAGGCAAGAAAATTGCATTTTTAGGGCTCCCAAAAGGCAACTAGTCATCCCCCGTGGCTTATACATGGGTCTACTATGACTAGCATATGCTTTTTTTTTATCACATATTTCAACATTTTTAACTTGCAGTAACAAAAAACTCTTAAATCTTCTGCCTGAGCGAGTGTGAACGAGCTGAATGTGACCTGAGCGTAAGTGCGAACCGTGGTAAGTGTGTGACTTGTGATTCAGTGACTTTGGATTCAGGGAGTTTCCAAGTTTTCATGTATCCTTTAATAAGATGTGTAGTAGAGGGGTTACAAGGACACTAAACTTCAGGAAGGCAAATTTCCAACGGATGAGAGATGATCTTGGTGCAATTAACTGGGACGATATCCTGAGACATAAAAATACAGAAAGAAAATGGGAGACGTTTATTAGCATCCTGAATAGGACCTGTGCACAATATATACCGTATGGGAATAAACCTGCTAGAAATAGGAGGAAACCACTATGGCTAAATAGAGCTGTAAGGGGCGCAATAAGGGACAAAAATAAAGCATTTAGAGAATTAAAGCAAGTAGGTAGTGATGAGGCATTAACTAAATACAGAAGATTAAATAAATTCTGTAAAAAGCAGATCAAAGCAGCAAAGATTGAGACAGAGAGACTCATTGCCAGAGAAAGTAAAAATAATCCCAAAATATTCTTTAACTACATAAATAGTAAGAAACTAAAAATTGATAGTGTTGGCCCCCTTAAAAATAGTGTTGGCCCCCTTAAAAATAGTCTGGGTGAAATGGTGGATGAGGATGAGGAAAAAGCCAATATGCTAAATGACTTTTTTTCCAACAGTATTTACACAAGAAAATCCCATGACGGATAACATGATCAGGGATAAAATTCTCCATTAAATGTCACCTGCCTAACCCAGCAGGAAGTACGGCGGCGTCTAAAAATCACTAAAATTGACAAATCCCCGGGCCCGGATGGGATACACCCCCGAGTACTGCAGGAATTAAGCACAGTTATAGATAGACCATTATTTTCAATCTTTAAAGATTCCATAATAACAGGGTCTGTACCACAGGACTGGCGTATAGCAAATGTGGTGCCAATATTCAAAAAGGGGACAAAAACTGAACTTGGAAATTATAGGCCAGTAAGTTTAACCTCAACTGTGGGTAAAATCCTGGAGGGTTTTCTAAGAAATACTATACTGGAGTATCTGGAGAAGAATAACCTCATGACCCAATATCAACATGGGTTTACAAGGGACCGTTCCTGTCAGACTAATCTGATAAGCTTTTATGAAGCGGTAAGTTCAGGACTGGACCAAGGGAATGCAGTGGACGTGGTGTACATGGACTTTTCAAAAGCTTTTGATACGGTGCCACACAAATGGTTGATACATAAAATGAGAACAATGGGGATAGGGGAAAATATGTGTTGGTGGGTTAAGAGCTGGCTCAGGGATAGGAAACAAAGGGTGGTTATTAATGGAGCACACTCGGACTGGGTCACGGTTAGCAGTGGGGTACTGCAGGGGTCAGTTTTGGGCCCGCTTCTTTTTAACATATTTATTAATGACCTTGTAGGGGGCATAGAGAGTAGAATTTCAATATTTGCAGATGACACCAAACTCTGCAGGGTAATCAATACACAGGAGGACAATTTTATATTACAGGAGGATTTATGTAAACTAGAAGCTTGGGCTGATAAATGGCAAATGAGCTTTAATGGGGATAAATGTAAGGTCATGCACTTGGGTAGAATGAATAAGATGTATAATTATGTGCTTAATTGTAAAACACTGGGCAAAACAGTCACTGAAAAAGACCTGGGTGTATGGGTGGACGACAAACTCACATTTAGTGGCCAGTGTCAGGCAGATGCTGCAAAGGCAAATAAAATAATGGGATGCATTAAAAGAGGCATAGATGCTCATGAGGAGAACATAATTTTACCTCTATATAAGTCACTAGTGCGACCACACTTAGAATACTGTGTACAGTTCTGATCTCCGGTGTATAAGAAAGACATAGCTGAACTGGAGCGGGTGCAGAGAAGAGCAACCAAGGTTATTAGGGAACTAGGGGGTCTGCAATACCAAGACAGGTTATTACATTTGGGGTTATTTAGTTTGGAGAATCGAAGGCTTAGGGGTGATCTTATTACAATGTATAAATATATGCGGGGACAATACAAAGACCTTTCTAATGATCTTTTTACTCTTAGACCTGTGACGGGGACAAGGGGGCATCCTCTACGTCTGGAGGAAAGAAGGTTTAAGCATACTCACAGACGCGGATTCTTTACTGTAAGAGCAGTGAGACTATGGAGCTCTCTGCCATATGATGTTGTAATGAGTGATTCCCTACTAAAATTTAAGAGGGGACTGGATGCCTTTCTTGAAAAGTATAATATTACAGGGTATATACACTAGTCTCCTTAATATTGCGTTGATCCAGGGAGCTAGTCTGATTGCCGTATGTGGAGTCGGGAAGGAATTTTTTTTCCCAATATGAAGCTTACTGTTTGCCACATGGGTTTTTTTTCAACATGTTAGGGCAGGTTAAGATAGGATATGGGTTGATCTAGATGGACATAAAGTCTCCCTTCAACCTTAATAACTAATGTTACTATGTTACTTTTCACCATTTTCAGATTCAAAGACTTTCCATAGACTTTAATGAAACAGCGCCCCCCCAAACTTAGGGTACATTTTTGTTGCAAATCCAAACACTAACTCAGTACGTTTGGAGTAAAGCAGCTCTTGTAAAGGCATTGCGGTCGCCTATAATGTTTTTATTTAGTGTTAATCAACTGCTACGACTGTTCTCATCTTTTTATAAGATACAAAAGTATAAAACGAGTCTAAATATATTATATACATGTGCAATGCATGCAACACACAAAAACATTTATATGCAAATAACAAAAAAAAAGGGGACTGGTGACACGATGGTAATTCTTTATGGACGGACATAATGAACCACATATTTATTTAGTGGGATTGCGAGGGCAGCCGCTTTGCCCCCATTTCCTCCAGCCAAAAAGCTGGCTTCAATTGCTGGTAAACCGTAGGAATAAAAGCGAATAGCATGAAATTATACACAGCTGTGAGCCAAGAAATGTCTTATTGGGAAATGTTTTACTTTATTCTCAATTATTTACAGCTTGCGACTTTTCTGAAACCATCCCCGATGGGCGCGCGTAGAGGCGGCGGGGGCGGTTAGGGAAAACGCTCTGCAACGTTCTGTCCGATGGCTTTCATTAGCAGTCGCTTCAATGCCGCGTTCACCGCACTCGCGAGAAGTACAAGCCGGACACAATAGGTTAAGCGTGTCCACGAACCCAAGATACATTCCGTCCTCTTGTTGTCTCCTGCTCTCCGATGCGTTTTGGAATTTTCCCCCCTCTAAAATAAAGCTAAAACTTAAAAAATAAAACTAGAAAGAAAGAAAAAAAAAAGACAAAACTTTTCACCCATTTACAAAACTTTCTAGGGTTTCAGAAGTTCCGACAAAAAAAAAGCAAACGGGATCTAATTTCCTATACCTTTGAAACGACTTTCAAAGGGGGCGTGGCTTAATTAAAGCAGCATGGTCTGTCTAGCTCGGCCCGTTAACGTAAGGCTTTCCTATTTCTCCAGGAAACGGAAAAGACTGGAAGAGAGAAGGAGCCGGGAGAGATAAAATGTATATAGTCCTTGCACAAAGTGATGCCTTATTTTGGGTAATTTTTTTTTTAATTAAACTCATATGACCCCTTTAATACAGAGGTGTAAACAGACCGCTCTCATATGACCCCTTTAATACGGAGGTGTAAACAGACCGCTCTCATATGACCCCTTTAATACGGAGGTGTGAACAGACCGCTCGTATGACCCCTTTAATACAGAGGTGTAAACAGACCGCTGTCGTATGACCCCTTTAATACGGAGGTGTAAACAGACCGCTCTCATATGACCCCTTTAATACGGAGGTGTAAACAGACCGCTCTCGTATGACCCCTTTAATACGGAGGTGTAAACAGACCGCTCTCGTATGACCCCTTTAATACGGAGGTGTAAACAGACCGCTCTCATATGACCCCTTTAATACGGAGGTGTAAACAGACCGCTCTCATATGACCCCTTTAATACGGAGGTGTAAACAGACCGCTCTCGTATGACCCCTTTAATACGGAGGTGTAAACAGACCGCTCTCATATGACCCCTTTAATACGGAGGTGTAAACAGACCGCTCTCATATGACCCCTTTAATACGGAGGTGTAAACAGACCGCTCTCATATGACCCCTTTAATACGGAGGTGTAAACAGACCGCTCTCATATGACCCCTTTAATACGGAGGTGTAAACAGACCGCTCTCATATGACCCCTTTAATAAGGAGGTGTAAACAGACCGCTCTCATATGACCCCTTTAATACGGAGGTGTAAACAGACCGCTCTCATATGACCCCTTTAATACGGAGGTGTAAACAGACCTCTCTCATATGACCCCTTTAATACGGAGGTGTGAACAGATCGCTCGTATGACCCCTTTAATACGGAGGTGTGAACAGACCGCTCTCGTATGACCCCTTTAATACGGAGGTGTAAACAGACCGCTCTCATATGACCCCTTTAATACAGAGGTGTAAACAGACCGCTCTCTTATGACGCCTTTAATACAGAGGTGTAAACAGACCGCTCTCTTATGACCCCTTTAATACGGAGGTGTAAATAGATCTCGAGTTCTCCTGACTGGTCTCATGTGGAACATGACATCAACCATGGTGTAAGGCAGCTGCACGACTTATAGACAGAACTGTGTCATGTGACCACTTTATGCACAAGAGGTTCACGCCCCTGAGGAGCCAGGCAAGAAAACCACCGGATTTAAATCGTAGTGCGCGGTCCAGTCAGGAAAACAGATTAGATCCACTCTTGCTAAAAGGTTGGATGTGCAGTCTTACTCCAAAAGAAAAAGAGCAACAAAACAGTCACTGGTCGTGTGTGCGAGAGAAAATGGGAACTATTTATGGAAGTGAGTAACTCTCACTATTCACATCAATGACAATAGAAAGGTTTAAGTTCTGTTTCAGGAAGAGCTGAGCTGCAATACATGAGACAACCTATAGATAAGAGTGGTGCCACTTCAAAACAATAAAAAAAAAAAAAGCAGCTATGTTTTTATAAAGTAGCTTAACCCCTTTAAATGGATTGTGTAAGGTGAGAAAAAAAACACGCCTGCTTTTATTTTTTAACTCCTATGGGCTGTGTGTGGAATTGCAGCTCAGTCTCATTAACATACATCAGATAGCCCAAAGTGATGTACTTTTTTGTCCATTTTTATCTAAACTCATGACCCCTTTAAATCAGAGGTGCACGTATAGTCTGACCAAAGGTTTATAAATCTGAGGCGTTCTCATGTGGAGTATGACATCACCAACATTGGTGTGAAGCAGAAAAACAGTCATAAAACAAATTTGTGTCACGTGACCAGTTTATGCAGATGAAGCTCACGCCCCCGAGGAACAAGGCAAGAGAACCATAGAGATCTACTCATCACAGGTAGGTTTTTAAGGACTGCAACATCAACGATTACCCAAGTAGATAACATAATTATCAGTCCCAGCCGACAGCATCACTGTATAAGGGTATGTGCACACGCTACGGATCCGCAGCGGCTTTGGCCCTGTGGATCCGCAGCAGTTCCACAGGCATTGTACAGTACAATGTTAAGCAATGGGATTTCAAACCCGCAGTGCACATGCTGAGAATTTTTCCGTGCGGATTTGCTGCGGTTTTAAATCCGCCTGTCAATTCTTTCTGCGGATTCCGCAGCGGTTTGCCACCTGTTCCATTGTCCAGGTGTCAATCCACAGGGGAAACCCGCAGGAAAATCCGCAGATAAACTGCAGGTCACTTTACCTGCAGTTTTACCTGCAAATCCGCGCGTAAAAATCCGCGGGTGAATCCGCAGGGTGTGCACGCAGCCTAAAAGGTACCGTAGGTATCCAGGAGGTCACAAAAAAAAAAAATTCTTAAAAAGAGGCGCCCAGCTATTATTAGGCAAAAACCAGCCACCAAGTTTTTTTTGGTGGAGGGGGGGGGAGATTAGGCTTTCTTCCAATCCTCAGAGACAATTTTTAAATTAAGAATACTATTTTGCCGGCACAAATTGTAACATTTGCAGATCATTAGTGTTGGACAAACAGAAAACTGGGAAGGTTCCAACTATGTTTTGTCAGTAATGTGCAGCTCTGCTGGAGAAAGATGGAAGCGGTGTTTGCCGGGTAATATGGAGCCGGCCAAATCCATTCTGTACGGCACATCCCTGCCTTGGAAAAACGACGCGGGTTCATTTATTAGAATTATCAGACACACAGGAGAACAATGACTCGACTGACGCGTTTCACTGGATGGCACAATGGTAACATGTTGCAGCGACGCGCGTTCTACCAGACCTAACCCAAGAAACTCTTATTTTTTTTTATTTTTATTGTTTTTCATTTTTATTATGACAACCATTCAGTGTGAAGATTTCATAACAAAAGGAGACAAAAAAAAAAATAAAAGCTTTAATTACGAAAACTTAATCCTTTTGCCTTACAACAAACTGGGGAAAAAAAAAGGAAAAACACAAGCGAACACCAAGTACTCAACGTCCAAGATTCGGCTCACGGTGCCGTAAGTGGAAAAGAATTACACGCAGGGATTCCAATGGAGAAATAAACGGTGCTCCAAATTATTATGCAAAAAGAGTTTAGGATTAAGAGTGATAAGGTTAGAATGTTTTTTGTTTGTCATTTACACTCATTGCTGGTGATGTGTGTCAGGGCTCTTTATATCACTGAAAGCAATTGCAGACACCTGTGCAGATTAGTTTAGCAGGTGTGTCCAAATAAAGGCAAGACTACTGAAGAAGGCTGTTCCACATTATTAAGCAGCCTACATTTTTTGCCAAAATGGGAAAGAAACAGGATGTGTCGGCTGCTGAGAAGCAACAAATTGTGGAGTATTTAGGTCAAGGCATGACTACAATCAACATTGCCAAGACACTTCATCGTGATCATCGCACAATCACGAAGTATGTAGCTGATTCCCAGCACACACGTGGGCGTGCTGATAAGGAAAAATTGAGGACTCTTTCCAACAGGCAATTGCGTCAGGTTAAAAGAGCAGCTGCAAAAATGCCTTGTCAGAGCAGCAGACAAGTTTTTGAAGCTGCTGGTGCCTCCAACGTCCCCCGAACAACAAAATGCAGGGTCCTTCAGAGGTTTGCAGCTGTGCGTAACCCATCCTGTCGACCACCTCTATCCACTGCACACAAGCAGAAATGGCTCCAGTGGGCCAAACGAGACATGAAGACTGACTTCCAAACTGTTCTGTTCACCGATGAGTGCCGTGCAACGCTCGATGGTCCAGATGGATGGAGTGGAGGATGGCTGGTTGATGGACACCCCATGAAAACACGGCTAAGGCGCCAACAAGGAGGAGGTGGAGTAATGTTTTGGGCTGGAATCATGGGGAGAGAGATTGTCGGCCCCTTTAGGATCCCTGAAGGGGTAAAGATGAACTCCATAATCTATGTGGAGCTTCTAAAACAGCACTTCCTGCCATGGTCCAAGAGGAAGAACCGTGCTTTCCGCAGCTAGATCATTTTCATGCCTGATAATGCACCGTCTCATGCTGCAAATAACACATCTGCATCTCTGGCTGCTATGGGCATAAAAGAGGACAAACTTATGGTGTGGCCACCATCTTCCCCTGACCTCAACCCCATTGAGAACCTCTGGAGCATCATCAAAAGGAGCGTCTATGATGGCGGGAGGCAGCTCACATCTAAGCAACAGCTCTGGGAGGGGATTCTGTCCACATGCAAAACAACTGAAGCACAAACCATCCAAAAACTGACAAATTCAATGGACGAGAGTGTTCAGAAGCTTCTTTCCAACAAGGGTCCTATGTGCAAATGTAACATCACCGAGAAGAAAGTTTTGACTTGAAAACTGTTTGATTTCATTTTGTAATAAGCTGATAATGCTTATAACTTCACAACTGACCATTTTTTTTGTTCAAAATAAAAATAAAAAGGTTAAACTCTGCTGTTCATAATAATTTGGAACATGCATTTTGAGTGTTTCTTATTTTTAAAAATATACAGTTTTCATGGGCAGTTTGTTCAAAAACATTGCAATTACACTAGAATATTAGAGGACTGGAAAATAACAATGACTGCAATTCATATAGGTAATTTAGAGAAAATATAAGGAAATATTTTTTGCATAATAATTTGGAACACAGTGTAGTCACTTGTGTTCCATTTAACGTAAAAAGTTGTATCTAAAAGGTTTCCTTTTATAGATTGCACAGCGCCACTTTTCTATGTGGTTGAGTCCGGTACTGCAGCTCAGTCCATTCACTTGGGCTTTGTTCATACAAGCGGATTAGATGGACAGCAATGCTCAGATCAATTGCAAATTTTTTACCCCCCATGAAATATCAACCTCATATGAATATGTATAAGTTAGGATCAGGACACCCCCCGATCGTTCCTGGCGTCGCGGTCCATACACGGACTGTTTTAATACTTTCACGGGAACGTAGCCTAAATTATAGAACGTGACTTGTGTATTAACTAAAGTCAAAAGTTGCATCCAATAAGTCCCATTTACTGTATTTCCCAGCTCAGCACCACTTATCTATGTGGTGGAGTCTAGTACTGCAGCTCAGCCCATTTGCACAAATAGAAAAAGTAATTTACTAGCTGAAGTAAATGGCTGCACATCCAGTTGGAAGAATGTCTCAAGTGGGGTACCACAGGGCTCTGTCCTGGGCCCTGTATTGTTCAACATCTTTATCAACGATTTAGATGAAGGAATTGAGGGTAAACTGATTAAATTTGCTGATGACACAAAGCTAGGAGGGATAGCTAATACTAGAGAAGAGAGAGAGAGGATTCAAAAAGATATAAATAAACTGGAGAAGTGGGCAGCAACTAACAGAATGGTTTTTAACAAGGAAAAATGCAAAGTACTACATCTGGGAAATAAAAATGAAAAAAGCATATACAGAATGGGAGGAATAGGGCTAAGCAACAGCACATGTGAAAAAGACTTGGGTTTACTAATAGATCACAGACTGAATACGAGTCAACAGTGTGATGCAGCAGCAAAAAAGGCAAATGCAATTCTAGGATGTATTAACAGAAGCATACAGTCTAGATCACGTGAAGTCATTATTTCCCTCTACTCCTCTTTGGTCAGACCTCATCTGGAATATTGTGTCCAGTTTTGGGCACCACATTTTAAAAAAGACATCAACAAACTGGAGCAAGTTCAGAAAAGAGCGACCAGAATGGTGACCGGTCTGCAAAACCTGTCTTATGAGGAAAGGTTGCAGGATTTGGGAATGTTTAGTTTGCAAAAGAGAAGACTGAGAGGAGACTTAATAGCTGTCTACAAATATCTCAAGGGCTGTCACATTGTAGAAGGATCAACTTTATTCTCATTTGCACAAGGAAAGACTAGAAGCAATGGGATGAAACTGAATGGGAGGAGACACAGATTAGATATTAGAAAAAACATTTTGACAGTTAGAGTGATCAATGAGTGGAACAGGCTGCCACGAGAAGTGGTGAGTTCTCCTTCAATAGAAGTCTTCAAACAGAGGCTGGACAGACATCTGACTGGGATGATTTAGCGAATCCTGCTTTGAGCAGGGGGTTGGACCAGATGGCCCAGGAGGTCCCTTCCAACTCTACGATTCTATGAAGTCATTAATGGCATCTAATAAAAGTTCCTGTCATTGTAAATTACTTGTCACAGTGCCACTACTGTTCATGTGGCTGACTCTGGTACTGCATCTCGGCGGTCAGATATCAAACTGGTTATTCCCAAGCTATAAGATTGGTGGTCTGACCACCAGGAATGCCACCTAATCTTTAGAAGGAAGTCAGAGTCTGCTGTACTAGCGCACACAACATAGCGCCACCTTTCTTTATGTGGCTGTGTGTGGTAATGCAGTTTTATTTAATTGGACTTGAATGTGTCCAGCAGCTAATACTGTCACACGGATATAAAAGGAGAGACAGGCTGTCAGGGCATGCTGGGAGTTGTAGTTTAGCAGCAGCTAGAAAGCTACAGGCAGCCAACCCTTGCAATGCATCATCTAAAAATATTGGATATTAGTGCATCTAAGCAGATAGGGTACTCGTGACCATTTGCAGAAAAAAAAAAATCCAAAATTTATGGTCTAATTCTCCAAAGAACAGACAAATCCCCCACATTGTTCATGTCACTTCTCCTCATCCAATAGACATAAGTCAGGCCTCCCCTTATCCCGGAGTCACAGATTGCTTCCCAAGAGATCAGGAAATCACAACCCATCCTGTACAAGAGGCAGGAAAGACACAAACCAGACGATCCCACAATGTATACGACTGTGACCAAAAAAAAAAAAAAAAGAGTGTGCACAAATGTGACGTAAAGAATCCTTCCCTAAGGAAAGAAAGAGCCGGAAGAACTGGCATCCCCATGATGGCGGCGTACAGACAATGCTTTACCGCCAGTCATGGGCATGAATTTATCCTAAAAAAGGTGGATCCAAAAAAATGTAGGATTATAAAGGCTTGCTATTTATTCAGTAGTTACAAGTATACCTACAAACAGATCGGGAAGTAGCAATATTTTTTTGATTACCATACTTTTAAAAGGCGTTGTCGTCCCCTTTCAGAAAATCACATTTGCAGTTAGAAGAAAAAAATAATACTGGACTTTACTCACACTCCCTGGGTCCAGCCATGAGTCTCTGCTGCTCCTCACGGTATTAAATATTGGTTACTGACTGTTAGCGCTGCAGCCGATCAGTGAACTCAGGAGCGCTATTCGTGCCTGTAAGTTGTCCTTACAATGCAGGACAGGATTGGCGACAGCGAGGACTGGCCTACGCACCGGGGAGGGGGACGGAAGAGGACTGGCCTACGCACCGGGGAGGGGGACGGAAGAGGACTGGCCTACGCACCGGGGAGGGGGACGGAAGAGGACTGGCCTACGCACCGGGGAGGGGGACGGAAGAGGACTGGCCTACGCACCGGGGAGGGGGACGGAAGAGGACTGGCCTACGCACCGGGGAGGGGGACGGAAGAGGACTGGCCTACGCACCGGGGAGGGGGACGGAAGAGGACTGGCCTACGCACCGGGGAGGGGGACGGAAGAGGACTGGCCTACGCACCGGGGAGGGGGACGGAAGAGGACTGGCCTACGCACCGGGGAGGGGGACGGAAGAGGACTGGCCTACGCACCGGGGAGGGGGACGGAAGAGGACTGGCCTACGCACCGGGGAGGGGGACGGAAGAGGACTGGCCTACGCACCGGGGAGGGGGACGGAAGAGGACTGGCCTACGCACCGGGGAGGGGGACGGAAGAGGACTGGCCTACGCACCGGGGAGGGGGACGGAAGAGGACTGGCCTACGCACCGGGAAGGGGGACGGAAGAGGACTGGCCTACGCACCGGGAAGGGGGACGGAAGAGGACTGGCCTACGCACCGGGAAGGGGGACGGAAGAGGACTGGCCTACGCACCGGGAAGGGGGACGGAAGAGGACTGGCCTACGCACCGGGAAGGGGGACGGAAGAGGACTGGCCTACGCACCGGGAAGGGGGACGGAAGAGGACTGGCCTACGCACCGGGAAGGGGGACGGAAGAGGACTGGCCTACGCACCGGGAAGGGGGACGGAAGAGGACTGGCCTACGCACCGGGAAGGGGGACGGAAGAGGACTGGCCTACGCACCGGGAAGGGGGACGGAAGAGGACTGGCCTACGCACCGGGAAGGGGGACGGAAGAGGACTGGCCTACGCACCGGGAAGGGGGACGGAAGAGGACTGGCCTACGCACCGGGAAGGGGGACGGAAGAGGACTGGCCTACGCACCGGGAAGGGGGACGGAAGAGGACTGGCCTACGCACCGGGAAGGGGGACGGAAGAGGACTGGCCTACGCACCGGGAAGGGGGACGGAAGAGGACTGGCCTACGCACCGGGAAGGGGGACGGAAGAGGACTGGCCTACGCACCGGGAAGGGGGACGGAAGAGGACTGGCCTACGCACCGGGAAGGGGGACGGAAGAGGACTGGCCTACGCACCGGGAAGGGGGACGGAAGAGGACTGGCCTACGCACCGGGAAGGGGGACGGAAGAGGACTGGCCTACGCACCGGGAAGGGGGACGGAAGAGGACTGGCCTACGCACCGGGAAGGGGGACGGAAGAGGACTGGCCTACGCACCGGGAAGGGGGACGGAAGAGGACTGGCCTACGCACCGGGAAGGGGGACGGAAGAGGACTGGCCTACGCACCGGGAAGGGGGACGGAAGAGGACTGGCCTACGCACCGGGAAGGGGGACGGAAGAGGACTGGCCTACGCACCGGGAAGGGGGACGGAAGAGGACTGGCCTACGCACCGGGAAGGGGGACGGAAGAGGACTGGCCTACGCACCGGGAAGGGGGACGGAAGAGGACTGGCCTACGCACCGGGAAGGGGGACGGAAGAGGACTGGCCTACGCACCGGGAAGGGGGACGGAAGAGGACTGGCCTACGCACCGGGAAGGGGGACGGAAGAGGACTGGCCTACGCACCGGGAAGGGGGACGGAAGAGGACTGGCCTACGCACCGGGAAGGGGGACGGAAGAGGACTGGCCTACGCACCGGGAAGGGGGACGGAAGAGGACTGGCCTACGCACCGGGAAGGGGGACGGAAGAGGACTGGCCTACGCACCGGGAAGGGGGACGGAAGAGGACTGGCCTACGCACCGGGAAGGGGGACGGAAGAGGACTGGCCTACGCACCGGGAAGGGGGACGGAAGAGGACTGGCCTACGCACCGGGAAGGGGGACGGAAGAGGACTGGCCTACGCACCGGGAAGGGGGACGGAAGAGGACTGGCCTACGCACCGGGAAGGGGGACGGAAGAGGACTGGCCTACGCACCGGGAAGGGGGACGGAAGAGGACTGGCCTACGCACCGGGAAGGGGGACGGAAGAGGACTGGCCTACGCACCGGGAAGGGGGACGGAAGAGGACTGGCCTACGCACCGGGAAGGGGGACGGAAGAGGACTGGCCTACGCACCGGGAAGGGGGACGGAAGAGGACTGGCCTACGCACCGGGAAGGGGGACGGAAGAGGACTGGCCTACGCACCGGGAAGGGGGACGGAAGAGGACTGGCCTACGCACCGGGAAGGGGGACGGAAGAGGACTGGCCTACGCACCGGGAAGGGGGACGGAAGAGGACTGGCCTACGCACCGGGAAGGGGGACGGAAGAGGACTGGCCTACGCACCGGGAAGGGGGACGGAAGAGGACTGGCCTACGCACCGGGAAGGGGGACGGAAGAGGACTGGCCTACGAACCGGGAAGGGGGACGGAAGAGGACTGGCCTACGCACCAGGAAGGGGGACGGAAGAGGACTGGCATATGCACCGGGGAGGGGACAGAAGAGAACTGGGCTACGTACCAAAAGGGAACGGTGATGATTGGCCAATAAGAGAGGGGATGGAAAAGTACTGGGCCATGTACCGGGAGAGGACATCAGCACGGGTCCTCCAGAGCGAGGGACACTCTTTGCTCAGGATACTGCTGTATGAAAACATGTATTAGCCTATATATAGTTCTGCTACTATGTTCATGAACCAGAAAGCTCTGGATTAACGGTACTACAATTCCTGTGTCCGTTATGGATTGTTGTAGGCCATACAATGGGGACACACATACATATTATATATACACACACACAAACACACACACACTGCTCAAAAGCATAAAGGGAACACTTAAACAACAGAATATAACTCCAAGTAAATCATATTTCTGTGAAATCAAACTGTCCACTTAGGAAGCAACACTGATTGACAATCAATTTCACATGCTGTTGTGCAAATGGAATAGACAACAGATGGAAATTATTGGCAATTATCAAGACACCCTCAATAAAGGAGTAATTCTGCAGGTGGGGACCACAGACCACATCTCAGTACCAATGCTTTCTGGCTGAAGTTTTGATCACTTTTGAATGTTGGTTGTGCTTTCACACTCGTGGTAGCATGAGACGGACTCTACAACCCACACAAGTGGCTCAGGTAGTGCAGCTCATCCAGGATGGCACATCGATGCGAGCTGTGGCAAGAAGGTTTGCTGTGTCTGTCAGCGTAGTTTCCAGAGGCTGGAGGCACTACCAGTAGACAGGCCAGTAAACCAGGAGACGTGGAGGGAGCCATAGGGGGGCAACAACCCAGCAGCAAGACCGCTACCTCCGCCTTTGTGCAAAAGAGGAACAGGAGGATCACTGCCAGAGCCCTGCAAAATGACCTCCAGCAGGCCACAAATGTGCATGTGTCTGCACAAACGGTTAGAAACCGACTCCATGAGGATGGTCTGAGTGCCCGGCGTCCACAGATGGGGGTTGTGCTCACAGCTCAACACCGTGCAGGACGTGTGGCATTTGCCACAGAACACAAGGATTGGCAAATTCGCTACTAGCGCCCTGTGCTCTTCACAGAGGAAAGCAGGTTCACACTGCGCACGTGACAGACGTGACAGAGTCTGGAGATGCCGAGGAGAGCGATCTGCTGCCTGCAACATCCTTCAGCATGACCAGTTTAGCAGCGGGTCAGTAATGGTGTAGGGTGGCATTTCTTTGGAGGGCCGCATGGTGTTGGGCTGTGAACATCCTACTATATCCTACTGATGTGGATCTCTAAGGCTATTTCCACACTAGCGTTTGGAGGCGCAGCGGACGCTCGCTGTGAAGCTCCGCCCTCTGCCGCGCCTCCTCCGGTCAGCTCCGCCTATGGACGCATGCGGCCTGTGTACCCTATCATTGGGTACGCTCGCCGTGCGCAGGTATGCTTTTGCGGCCGCATGTGTCCTTTTGACGGTGCGCCGACCTGCGCCAAACGCAACGTGTTGCACTACGGTGCAGCCGCCGCACCATCAAAGGGACGCATGCAGCGGCAAAAGCATACCTGCGCACGGCCTGCGTACCCAATGCTAAAGACAGGGTAGACATGGGCGGAGCTGGCTGGAGGAGGCGGAGCTTCACGGCCTTAATTGAGCTGTGTGCGGTGAGTAAGAGCCGTAGGGAAACGGGTCTATAGCCAGAAACAGCTCCTGACGTGATATTCCCATGATCCCAATATATTATCACCGTCCGATTAATAAGCAGCACAGGCCAAGATTGCGAGCCGATAAGGCTGGAATGAGGCGTGGAGCGACCTCCGCACAGACGCACCACCTGCACACAGACACTGAAAGCGTGAAGAGGGATCAGCAAACAGTGCAGACAATGGTAGCATTAGGCCCGGGACGGCGTCATAGCACAGAAAGCATTCCGTACCTGCGAGCAAAGTCTGGGGCGTATTCGCAGATATGTGAGAGTCCGTGCAGAAGCTCAGGGCAGATCAGTCAGCCGACAGCACAGAGAGGCCTCCTGCAAGACAAAGGCAAATATTTAGCGCTATGGAGGGGAAGCATAACATTTACCTGCAAATTCAGGGTAGGACAACTGGTCCGGTGATGTCAGGGAACAAGATGGACACCACAGTATCTCCATGTACTTATGAAACCTCGGCCTTTTCCCCAGTCTATTTACTGCCTTCGGCCGCATTGACATCAGGACGCACTCACTTGGAGTACAGATGATGGCAGTGATCGGTCAGCACCAGTGATGAGCGAACATGCTCAGATAAGTTGTTATATTATCATGCTCGTGTGCTAATGGAGCATCGCTGGCGTGTTCGAAAAATAAGATCCAGTCCCCGCAGCTGCATGTCTCGCAGCTGATCGACAACCATAACACATGGAGTGATTGCCTGTTTGTTAGTTAATCGATGCAAGTAATTTTTTCGTCATCTTCTCCCATCAGTCCATGAAAGACGGACAGCACTCTGATGCCATCCAAGTATGGCCCGAGTTTTGCACTGACCCATAGACTTTCATCGCCTAGTTTTATCCGACATGTTTCCGCAATTTTGCATGGACCACTCAGCCAGCAAAAAATTACGAATATGTGGGCAGTCCCACAGACTTTCATAGATACGAGCGCTATCCGTGAAAAAGAGCAATTTTACGAGAAAAAAAAACTGACTTGTGAATGAGCCGTTACAGGAGCGGAGTTGACTCTTTCACTGCCATCATCAGTACGCCAAATGAGAGCATTCAGATATCAGCGCTACAGAAAGCAGGAAAACAGACGGGGGAAAAACAACATCTTGAAAACCAATTACGGTACATGTAATTATTTTAAACTTTAGCTACTCTTTAATCTCATAAGACAAAAATCAGCTGGAGGTGGCGGACGGAAAACACTTCAGATGGTCTATCTGGCCCACCAAACCAGCCGGGGTCTGCTGACCTTCATCTAATATGCATGAAGGCCCTTCGGGGTACATTCACACATCGAAGATGCAAGGCAGAAATCGAGAATTTCTTCTGTGGATCTGCAGGAGGATTAGCGACATTTATTCCTACTGGTTATTCCATGTTTTGGGCTTTTGTTTTTTTTTCCTTCGCCTTCTCTCAAGAGCCATAACTTTTTTATTTTTCTGACGACATAGCCGTAGGAGAGCTTGTTTTTTTGTGCGACAAGTTGTAGATTTGAATAACATAATTCACTTTTAGAATATAATATACTAGCTGAAGAGCCCGGCGCTGCCCAGGCACAGTAACCCCTAATATCCCACATCATCCCGTCAGCCAGAGCCACCGGACTACTACCCCTAATATCCCACATCATCCCGTCAGCCAGAGCTACCGGACTACTACCCCTAATATCCCACATCATCCCGTCAGCCAGAGCCACCGGACTACTACCCCTAATATCCCACATCATCCCGTCAGCCAGAGCCACCGGACTACTACCCCTAATATCCCACATCATCCCGTCAGCCAGAGCCACCGGACTACTACCCCTAATATCCCACATCATCCCGTCAGCCAGAGCCACCGGACTACTACCCCTAATATCCCACATCATCCCGTCAGCCAGAGCTACCGGACTACTACCCCTAATATCCCACATCATCCCATCAGCCAGAGTCACCGGACTACTACCCCTAATATCCCACATCATCCCGTCAGCCAGAGCTACCGGACTACTACCCCTAATATCCCACATCATCCCGTCAGCCAGAGCTACCGGACTACTACCCCTAATATCCCACATCATCCCGTCAGCCAGAGCCACCGGACTACTACCCCTAATATCCCACATCATCCCGTCAGTCAGAGCCACCGGACTACTACCCCTAATATCCCACATCATCCCGTCAGCCAGAGCCACCAGACTACTCCCCCTAATATCCCACATCATCCCGTCAGCCAGAGCTACCGGACTACTACCACTAATATCCCACATCATCCCGTCAGCCAGAGCCACCGGACTACTACCCCTAATATCCCACATCATCCCATCAGCCAGAGCTACCGGACTACTACCCCTAATATCCCACATCATCCCATCAGCCAGAGTCACCGGACTACTACCCCTAATATCCCACATCATCCCATCAGCCAGAGTCACCGGACTACTACCCCTAATATCCCACATCATCCCGTCAGCCAGAGCTACCGGACTACTACCCCTAATATCCCACATCATCCCGTCAGCCAGAGCTACCGGACTACTACCCCTAATATCCCACATCATCCCGTCAGCCAGAGCCACCGGACTACTACCCCTAATATCCCACATCATCCCGTCAGTCAGAGCCACCGGACTACTACCCCTAATATCCCACATCATCCCGTCAGCCAGAGCTACCGGACTACTACCCCTAATATCCCACATCATCCCGTCAGCCAGAGCCACCGGACTACTACCCCTAATATCCCACGTCATCCCGTCAGCCAGAGCCACCGGACTACTACCCCTAATATCCCACATCATCCCGTCAGCCAGAGCCACCGGACTACTACCCCTAATATCCCACATCATCCCGTCAGCCAGAGCCACCGGACTACTACCCCTAATATCCCACATCATCCCGACAGCCAGAGCCACCGGACTACTACCCCTAATATCCCACATCATCCCGTCAGCCAGAGCTACCGGACTACTACCCCTAATATCCCACATCATCCCGTCAGCCAGAGCCACCGGACTACTACCCCTAATATCCCACATCATCCCGTCAGCCAGAGCTACCGGACTACTACCCCTAATATCCCACATCATCCCGTCAGAGCCACCGGACTACTACTCCTAATATCCCACATCATCCCGTCAGCCAGAGCCACCGGACAACTACCCCTAACATCCCACATCATCCCGTCAGCCAGAGCCACCGGACTACTACCCCTAATATCCCACATCATCCCGTCAGCCAGAGCCACCGGACTACTACCCCTAATATCCCACATCATCCCGTCAGTCAGAGCCACCGGACTACTACCCCTAATATCACACATCATCCCGTCAGCCAGAGCCACCGGACTACTACCACTAATATCCCTCATCATCCCGTCAGCCAGAGCCACCGGACAACTACTCCTAATATCCCACATCATCCCGTCAGTCAGAGCCACCGGACTACTACCCCTAATATCCCACATCATCCCGTCAGCCAGAGCTACCGGACTACTACCACTAATATCCCTCATCATCCCGTCAGCCAGAGCCACCGGACTACTACCCCTAATATCCCACATCATCCCATCAGCCAGAGCCACCGGACTACTACCACTAATATCCCTCATCATCCCGTCAGCCAGAGCCACCGGACAACTACTCCTAATATCCCACATCATCCCGTCAGTCAGAGCCACCGGACTACTACCCCTAATATCCCACATCATCCCGTCAGCCAGAGCCACCGGACAACTACTCCTAATATCCCACATCATCCCGTCAGTCAGAGCCACCGGACTACTACACCTAATATCCCACATCATCCCATCAGCCAGAGCCACCGGACTACTACCACTAATATCCCACATCATCCCGTCAGCCAGAGCCACCGGACTACTATCACTAATATCCCACATCATCCCGTCAGCCAGAGCCACCGGACTACTACCCCTAATATCCCACATCATCAAGGCAGCCAGAGCCACCGGACTACTACCCCTAATATCCCACATCATCCCGTCAGCCAGAGCCACCGGACTATTACCACTAATATCCCTCATCATCCCGTCAGCCAGAGCTACCGGGCTACTACCACTAATATCCCACATCATCCCATCAGCCAGAGCCACCGGACTACTACCCCTAATATCCCACATCATCAAGGCAGCCAGAGCCACCGGACAACTACTCCTAATATCCCACATCATCCCGTCAGTCAGAGCCACCGGACTACTACCCCTAATATCCCACATCATCCCGTCAGCCAGAGCCACCGGACTACTACCACTAATATCCCTCATCATCCCGTCAGCCAGAGCCACCGGACTACTACCCCTAATATCCCACATCATCAAGGCAGCCAGAGCCACCGGACAACTACTCCTAATATCCCACATCATCCCGTCAGTCAGAGCCACCGGACTACTACCCCTAATATCCCACATCATCCCGTCAGCCAGAGCCACCGGACTATTACCACTAATATCCCACATCATCCCGTCAGCCAGAGCCACCGGACTACTACCCCTAATATCCCACATCATCAAGGCAGCCAGAGCCACCGGACAACTACTCCTAATATCCCACATCATCCCGTCAGTCAGAGCCACCGGACTACTACCCCTAATATCCCACATCATCCCGTCAGCCAGAGCCACCGGACTACTACCACTAATATCCCTCATCATCCCGTCAGCCAGAGCCACCGGACAACTACTCCTAATATCCCACATCATCCCGTCAGTCAGAGCCACCGGACTACTACCCCTAATATCCCACATCATCCCATCAGCCAGAGCCACCGGACTACTACCACTAATATCCCTCATCATCCCGTCAGCCAGAGCCACCGGACTACTACCCCTAATATCCCACATCATCAAGGCAGCCAGAGCCACCGGACTACTACCCCTAATATCCCACATCATCCCGTCAGCCAGAGCCACCGGACTATTACCACTAATATCCCACATCATCCCGTCAGCCAGAGCCACCGGACTACTACCCCTAATATCCCACATCATCCCATCAGCCAGAGCCACCGGACTACTACCCCTAATATCCCACATCATCCCGAGCCACCGGACTAATACCACTAATATCCCACATCATCCCATCAGCCAGAGCCACCGGACTACTACCCCTAATATCCCACATCATCCTGTCAGCCAGAGCCACCGGACTACTACCCCTAATATCCCACATCATCCCATCAGCCAGAGCCACCGGACTACTACCCCTAATATCCCACATCATCCCATCAGCCAGAGCCACCGGACTACTACCCCTAATATCCCACATCATGCCGAGCCACCGGACTAATACCACTAATATCCCACATCATCCCGTCAGCCAGAGCCACCGGACTACTACCCCTAATATCCCACATCATCCCATCAGCCAGAGCCACCGGACTACTACCCCTAATATCCCACATCATCCCGAGCCACCGGACTAATACCACTAATATCCCACATCATCCCATCAGCCAGAGCCACCGGACTACTACCCCTAATATCCCACATCATCCCATCAGCCAGAGCCACCGGACTACTACCCCTAATATCCCACATCATCCCATCAGCCAGAGCCACCGGACTACTACCCCTAATATCCCACATCATCCCGAGCCACCGGACTAATACCACTAATATCCCACGTCATCCCGTCAGCCAGAGCCACCGGACTACTACCCCTAATATCCCACATCATCCCGTCAGCCAGAGCCACCGGACTACTACCCCTAATATCCCACATCATCCCGTCAGCCAGAGCCACCGGACTACTACCCCTAATATCCCACATCATCCCGTCAGCCAGAGCCACCGGACTACTACCACTAATATCCCTCATCATCCCGTCAGCCAGAGCCACCGGACTACTCCCCCTAATATCCCACATCATCCCGTCAGCCAGAGCCACCGGACTACTACCCCTAATATCCCACATCATCCCGTCAGCCAGAGCCACCGGACTAATACCACTAATATCCCACGTCATCCCGTCAGCCAGAGCCACCGGACAACTACTCCTAATATCCCACATCATCCCGTCAGCCAGAGCCACCGGACTACTACTCCTAATATCTCACATCATCCCGTCAGCCAGAGCCACCGGACTACTACTCCTAATATCCCACATCATCCCATCAGCCAGAGCCACCGGACTACTACCACTAATATCCCTCATCATCCCGTCAGCCAGAGCCACCGGACAACTACTCCTAATATCCCACATCATCCCGTCAGCCAGAGCCACCGGACTACTACCCCTAATATCTCACATCATCCCGTCAGCCAGAGCCACCGGACTACTACTCCTAATATCCCACATCATCCCATCAGCCAGAGCCACCGGACTACTACCACTAATATCCCTCATCATCCCGTCAGCCAGAGCCACCGGACTACTCCCCCTAATATCCCACATCATCCCGTCAGCCAGAGCCACCGGACTACTACCCCTAATATCCCACATCATCCCGTCAGCCAGAGCCACCGGACTACTACCCCTAATATCCCACATCATCCCGTCAGCCAGAGCCACCGGACTAATACCACTAATATCCCACGTCATCCCGTCAGCCAGAGCCACCGGACTACTACCCCTAATATCTCACATCATCCCGTCAGCCAGAGCCACCGGACTACTACTCCTAATATCCCACATCATCCCGTCAGCCAGAGCCACCGGACTACTCCCCCTAATATCCCACATCATCCCGTCAGCCTGGGGTCAGAACCAGAGCACTGAGTGGAACGGTCCTAACTTCCATACCAATGATCCCTTTATGAGGGAAGATGTGCCTATAGGATGGAGGATGTGTGAGGCCATGTGCACACGTTGCGGATTCTGCTGCGCAGCGTTTCAGGCTTTGCGGGTCCGCAGCAGATTTAGGTGCGTTGTACAGTACCATTGTTTTCAAAAAACGTAGTGCACATGCTGAAGATTTTTCCACGCGGATTTGCTGCGGGTTCAAATCCGCAGCATGTTAATTCTTTGTGCGGAATCCGCAGCGGTTTCACACCTCCATTGTAAAGGTGTGAAACCGCAGGCTAATACGCAGGTAAACCGCAGGACTTTTGACCAGAGAATTTACCTGCCGATTTTTCCAAATCCGCAGCATCTAAAACTACGTGTGCCATAGCCTGTATATGGGTACAGGAGGGGGGGGATTAATTTCTGTTATGTGCTCTCTTCTCTTTTTTTGGGGGGCAGACAGTGGCTGGGAGCTTATGTTCCCAGGGATGCTAGATTTCTCCCACCATGTCAGTGTCTGCTGAGATGTTGTCAAGTGGGAAAACTTGCTCATAGCAACCAATCACAGCTCAGCTTCTTTTAACCAGCTCTGGTGAAATGAAAGATGCTTCGTGATTGGTTGGTGATACACACACACACATTCAGTTTTATATAAATAGATTGAAAAAAATTGAAGAAAAAAAATGAAATAAAGTGAAGGAGTAAAAGGAAAAAGGAAAAAAAAAGCAATTCTGCCATTGTTATTTTTTTATCTGGTTTTTCTTAACGTCATCATTAGTCGGTAAAAATTACTACGCAATAGATAAAAAAAAAATGATATGGCAAAACCAAAATTATATTTTTTCTTTAACTTTAATGGGACAATTTTTTTTTTATTTTGATGTTAACATTTTTATTTGCAATGCAATTTTATGAGATCCTTCATTCTCTATTTTTCTTTATCTATTGATGGTGTTGTGTGGCGAGCCTCAGTTTTTATTGGTACTGTTCTGGAGTACATATGATGTTTCATCACTTATTAGTGATTTATTTTTATTTTTTTTTGGGGGGGGGGGTACAATGACGGAAAAACAGCAATTCTGAAGTTTCGGTTGCCTCTTCCTACGCTTATCATATAGGTTAATTAATTTCATAGATTGAACTTTTGCATAATGTAATATAAAATGCGCTTTTTGTTAAAAATTATATATATATATATATATATATATTTTAAGAGGACACTGCAAAATTTTCAGTTTGTCTGATTTTTCTCTTTATATTTTTGAGTAAAATGTAAATTGCTTTTTTTTAAATTTTGCTTTTATTTTCAGAAAATGAGAAATGGTCAAGAGAAAAATATGCAGAGTGCTTGCAGACCTCAAATAATGCTAAGAAAACAAGTTCATAATCATTTAGAAACAACAATACTAATGTTTTAACTCAGGAAGAGTTCAGAAATCAATATTTTGTGGAATAACTATGAATGTTAATCACAGCTTTCCTGCGTCTTGGCTGCTTTCCACCAGTCTTTCACACTGCTTTTGGGTGACCTTATGCCACTCCTGGAACACATATGTAAGCAGTTCTTCTTTGTGTGATGGCTTTTGACTTTCCATCCTCCTCTTGATTACATTCCAGAGGTTTTCAATGGGGTTCAGGTCTGGAGATTGGGCTGGCCATGACAGGGATTAGTTGTGGTGCTCCTTCATCCACACATTGTTTGACCTAGCTGTGTGGCATGGCACATTGTCCTCAGAGGGAACGTTGCCTGGTCAGAAGGAATCAACTGTTTTTCCAGGATAACCTTGTATGCGGTTTCATTCATACGTCCTTCACAAAGATTAACCTGCCCAATTCCAGCCTTGCTGAAGCATCCCCAGATCATCACCGATCCGCTACCAAATTTCACAGTGGGTACAAGACACTGTCTTGTACGCCTCTCCAGGACTTGGGAAAAGCTGAAAATTAGACTCATCAGAGAAGATTACCTTACTCCAGTCCTCTACGGTCCAATCCTTATGGTCTTTGGCAATCTTCAGCCTGGCTCTCCTTTGCTTCTCATTGATGAAAGGCTTTTTTCGAGCGTTACATGACTTGAGACCTGCCTCTAGGAGCCGGTTACAAACTGTTCTTGCCGTGCACTTCACCCCAGCTGCCATTTGCTATTTCTTTTGTAGGTCACTTGATGTCATCCTGCGGTTGCTGAGTGACATTTGAATAAGATGACGGTCATCGTGGTCAGTGGAGAGTCGTTTTCGCCCTCTGCCGGTCTGTAGCTTTGTTGTCCCCAATGTCTGCTGCTTGACATTGCTGTAATGGACTGCTGTCTTAGCAATTTTAAGGATGGAGGCAACATGACGATCACTGTATCCCTCCGTAGTAAAGCCAGAATTGAGCTCTTCTTTTCCTCACTCAAAACTTTTCTTTTCAACTCCTTTGGCATGGTTAAGTTATTTTTTCATTGCTTTAGCACTGCGGTGACTAGCAAAATTAACAATCTGCTTGAGCCGAGCCACAAGTCATACTGCACGAAGAGGACAGTGATTGGGACCTTTGGTAGCCCCCGCGTGCCATTGTTAACCCATTGGCAAGCTTTGTTTGCATTGCAGAAAAGGTGGGTGTAAAGAAGCGAGGCGCTCCAAAATGAAACAACTTCCGCAACGTTTCAAACTGTTTAAATATCACTGTCAGGTTCTGACAGCAGCATGTGAACAGTTAAAAGAGCAGCGATCAATACCATTGACCTCTGCCAATCAGCAGAACAAAAGGAGTGGCAGTGCTTGACCCCAACATACTGCCACTCTTGCTCATGTGGTAGTGTATGGTACTGCAGCTCAGGTACATGGGGCTAAGCTGCAGTCACACATTCGTTTTTAGTGCAGTTCCGCAGCAAAAACACCATAGTAACAAATATACAGTTTTTATCTGCAGGTTTTTTGCATATAATGTGGTTTTAATTGGAAGATTTAAACATAAGTTACATATCCACAAGTCAAATTGGCACATTGCGGATTTCCAAAATGCACCACAAGTCAGAATATGATGAGGTAAAAAAAAAGTGGGCATTAGAATTCTAAAAATCCCAGAAACTTCCAGCAGCTGTAAATGCAAAGAATATATGCGTAGAATTAAAAAACAACAGAAACCTTAATATCCAAAATGAAACTGTATCATATCAGTGACAAAGTATTGGTTGCCGATGGTGTCCATCATCTGTTTGTTATAGACAGAAAAAAAAAAAAGTATTGCTAAATTATATACACAGACACAAACACACTATAACAAAAGCATATGACCAATCACAGCGCAGCTTTCATTTTTTTAACAGCAGTTTCAGAAAAGGAAGCAAAGATCCGATAGGTTGCTATGAGCAAGGCCAGGTTACTGTTAGCGACAATTTGATAACTAAGGCCTTATAGATGCGGTTGATCTAGGCACAGGACAAAGTTTCATCAAAACGTCCAGACTGGTTTATTATTGCCACACCACACCCCGGGGTGGGGATATGTGAGCAATCAGTCCCACCTATCTCTGACTGCTTGTAAACCCGGCCCTAATACGCCTTATTAACCCTCTCAGCGCTATAAGTGCTGGAGCCTTCTTTCCCGGGCTTACATAACCGAAGCTAACAACCTTGATGATACATATCTCCCCTCAAAGACCTGTCCCAGTGGCCGCCTTACATACCCCCCCGTACCCAAAGCCAGGGGGCTTGGCACCTTCCACCAAACAGTGGACACTCGACAGTGCGTCAACATTGAAATGCAATTTTCCAGGTCTATGACCTACATGGAGGTTAAAATCCTGAAATGCTAGGTACCACCTGGTCACTCGGGCATTGTCTCCCTTCTTTTCCCTTATCCAAATCAGGGGGGAATGGTCTGACACAAACCTGAATTTCCTGCCTGAGAGGTAGAAACCTTAGCCTGTCCCAACGCCCACTTGATGGCCAAACATTCCTTTTTCCACTATGGAGTGATTCTTCTCGCAGGAGAACAGCTTTTGACTTAAGATACCCTATGGGGTGCTCTTCCTCGTTCACCTCTTGTAATAAGACAGCACCCAGCCAGACATCTGACGCATCCGTTTGGACTACAAACTCCTTAGAGAAATCTGGTGCCACCATCACTGTCTGTTTCCTGTAAGGCAGTCTCAGCTTCTCGAGACCAGAAATAGCCGATTTTGTCCCTTTAATGAGGTCCATCAGAGTGGCAGCTATCATGACAAAGTTAAGGACAAACTGGCAACTAGTACCCTATGATGCCCAGGAACGCTCTGACCTGCTTCTTTGAGAGGGGTTGTGGCCAACTCTGAGTCGCGTCAACTTTATTTGGGGCTTTATCTCATCTCTGCCTACGACATAGCTCAAGTATTTAGCATCCTCCATCCCCATGGCACATTTCTTTGGTTTATGGAAAACCTTGTCTTACGTAGAGCATCCAGTATCACCTGGACTTTGCTCAGATGGCTTCCACAATCCTGGCTGAAGATCATGATGTCATCCAGGTTGGCCGCTATGTGCTTCTTTTGGAGAGTTAGGATCCAGTCCATGGCTTTCTGAAACGTGGCTGGCGCTCCTTGCAATCCAAATGGCATCCTTCTGTACTAGAAACAACCATCTGGTGTGAGAAGGCCGTCTTCTCATTGGCATCCTGGGACATGGGAATTTGCCAATACCCTTTCGTTAGGTCATAGCTGGTAATGTACCTGGCCAGCCCTACTCATTCAAACAGTTCATCGACATGGGGCATTGTATACGTATCAAGCTGCCAGTTTCAGCATTCGCTTCACCTCTTTCAAGATCATCTCTCGTTGGGCTTCGGGAATCCGATACGACTTCCAAGTTCACCAGAACCCGAGGCTCTGTGAGTACCTCATGTTCTATGACCTGAGTACAACCCTGTAATTCTGTTCTGAGAACAGGTCTCTGTTATGATGCCTGTGGGGCTTCTCTAATGGTGAATAAAACGTACGGCAACAGACAGTCACAGTCTCGTCTGAACTCTCTTATTATCTTTTACATAAATGGAGTCACTCTGTCTGCTAGGATCTCTATAGGCAACCCCATTCTAGAAAAGATCTGGACCAACTTGGCTGTGAGTTTTTGTAGTGGTAAGGCCTCTGGATATTGTGTAGCATTGTCCAGGACCAACAAGATATACTGATGCCCTCTGGCGGACTAGATCAGGGGGTCCCACTAGATCTATAGCTATGTGATCAAATGGAACCTCAATGATAGGCAACGGCACTAAGGGGCTATGGAAGTGGGCCACCAGGGAGGCCAGCTGGCAGGTGGGACAGGACCTACACTATTTCAAGATTTCTCTGTGGCAACCGGGACAGTAGAACCTGTGGAAAATCAGTTCTTGGGGGTTTTTTTACCCCCAGATGACCACCTAACACACGAATATGGGCCATGTCTATCACCCTGTGTCTATACACCCTGGCACCAGTAACTGCTCAATTACCTCCCCTCTCTGCTTGGTGACCTGTTATAGCATCTCCTCATTTACAGTGAAATATCATGTGTTGGTTTCTGGCTCTTGAGCAACACCATCAAGTACAGCCACATTATCAAATGCTGTCTTTAGCGTTAAGTACCTGAGTTCGGCTTCTACAAACTTTCCCCCGGACACCTCCAGCTGTAGCCTGTGACGAGCTTTCTTAAGGAACGACCTAGCTGTCGGCCGGGGAACCAGGTGTCCTACCTTTCCCCCCACAAGTCCCAAAACAATGCAGGTCTAACAGGTCTTTGACTACGCCAACCTCATTGTGTTTATGACCACTAGGCCACAGGGTAGTCTTTAGCATCCCCGTGGTTACAGTGGATGCCCATCATCTTCCCAGGAGTCAGCCGATGAGGAATTTTGGCCCTTACCAAGGTTACCAAACTGCCTGATTCCAAACAGACCAGGTCATTTGCACACCGCTCACGGATACGGGACATGCTTGTGGGCCTCGTCTGGTTGAGGGACAGCACTGCAGGCAGGATATACAAAAAACAAGCAGTGCGGTCCTATGCTGCAGTCCATCGGTTCAGTGGTCATGGGGTAACGGGCGGGTATGTGACCCGAGATGACCCCCCTTTTGAAAACCCTCAGGAACACCTCGATGTCATCCCCTGTGATCATCATTTGTAAGACTCTCCTTACAGTTTTCCAGGGAATGGGGCCAAGCTTAGACTGGCCCACAGGAGAACCCTCCGGTGGGCCCATGTGCGAGAGAGTGGGCCACCACCTCTTATACGAGCAGCACTTGGCCCAATATACACTGCTCAAAAAATAAAGGGAACACTTAAACAACAGAATATAACTCCAAGTAAATCAAACTTCTGTGAAATCAAACTGTCCACTTAGGAAGCAACACTGATTGACAATCAATTTCACATGCTGTTGTGCAAATGGAATAGACAACAGATGGAAATTATTGGCAATTATCAAGACACCCTTAATAAAGGAGTGGTTCTGCAGGTGGGGACCACATCTCAGTACCAATGCTTTCTGGCTGGATGTTTTGGTCACTCTTGAATGTTGGTTGTGCTTTCACACTCGTGGTAGCATGAGAAAGACTCCACAACCCACACAAGTGGCTCAGGTAGTGCAGCTCATCCAGGATGGCACATCAATGCGAGCTGTGGTAAGGATGTTTGCTGTGTCTGTCAGCGTAGTGTCCAGAGGCTGGAAGCACTACCAGGAGATAGGCCAGTACACCAGGAGACGTGGAGGGGGCCGTATGAGGGCAACAACCCATCAGCAGGACCGCTACCTCAGCCTTTGTGCAAGGAGGAACAGTAGGAGCACTGCCAGAGCCCTGCAAAATGACCTCCAGCAGGCCACAAATGTGCATGTGTCTGCACAAATGGCTGGAAACCAACTCCATGAGGATGGTCTGAGTGTCCGACATCCACAGATGGGGGTTGTGCTCACAGCCCAACACCGTGCAGGACGCTTGGCATTTGCCACAGAACACCAGGATTGGCAAATTCGCCACTGGTGCCCTGTGCTCTTCACAGATGAAAGCAGGCTCTCACTGAGCACTTGTGACAGACGTGACAGAGTCTGGAAACGCCGCGGAGAGCGATCTGCTGCCTGCAACATCCTTCAGCATGACCGGTTTGGCAGTGAGTCAGTAATGGTGTGGGGTGGCATTTCTTTGAAGGGCCGCATGGTGTTGGGCTCCACAGGTGTGCTGCAAATGTTTTTGGGGGACATTGCAATGAACTGACCTGCCGTCAAAGCAGAAGCCAAACATCAGTAGTCGGCAGTGCGCCTAAGGCCGGTTTCACATTAGCGCTTTTTAAGCGCACGCACGGCCGGGGGTAGCTCCGCCCCCGAGCCGGCTCTCTGCCCGGCGTGCCCGCCCCTTGCTTGTAGCGCCGCCTACTAGCGGACAGCGGCGCCTGCGATCGGCGCACCCTATCTTTAGCATAGGGTGCGCAGATCGTGCGCAGGCCGTGCGCTAGTTGCGCTTTGACCTGCGCTGCGCACTTTTGACGGTGCGCCGTGCGCTCCAAAATCCGTAGTTTGATTTTGGCGCGCACGGCGCACCGTCAAAAGTGCGCAGCGCAGGTCAAAGCGCAACTAGCGCACGGCCTGCGCACGATCTGCGCACCCTATGCTAAAGATAGGGTGCGCCGATCACAGGCGCCTCTGTCCGCTAATAGGCGGCGCTACAAGCAAGGGGCGGGCACGCCGGGCAGAGAGCCGGCTCGGGGGCGGAGCTACCCCCGGCCGTGCGTGCGCTTAAAAAGCGCTAATGTGAAACCGGCCTTAGAAGTCGGGTAACCTGTTCTTGGCTTCATGGCGTACTGATATGAAATGACGAAAGTCACGAATGCCCGAGAGTTGCCGAGTCGGTAGTGACGCCAGGAATTAAATAAGCTGTCAAGCCATCCATTTTCGACTTGGTGACAAGCTCCTCTTTATCCACCTGGCTATGCGGCCAGTTTACATTCTTGAACTTTAGTGTATTCCTCCCGTCCCTCCAAGAGCATTGCACGGCAAATAAGCCTCCTTACCTTGACAAGTCAGAGCTGGTATGTCACTCTCCACAAGGAGAAACCTTACCCCTTAGACCTCAGTCCAGAGCCTCTCACCTAGCCAAATCAGATCTCATAATTTGCACTGACGAGGGACAATGGCCCAAAACATGGTGTCTGCCAATTGAGATTCTGATCTGGCTTTTATCCCAAGTCATAACACAAGACTCGTTAAAGAGTTGATTGTGACTTGTAGGATCGCTGCTTCCAACAGGTGGCGCTATAGAGATCAAGTCCTCTTTCTCTCTGAAGAGGCAATTTGCATATTAAAAGTCACTCCAAGAGTCATAACTTTTAGAGTGAACTGAATTTTAGAAATTTACTCCTGAAAAAAAAAAAAAAAAATACGATTCTCCAGATCAGTACATTTATGGCGATACCAAACTTGTAAAGATTTTTTAAATTTAATTATTGGTTATAAAAAAAAAATAAAAATCCAGAAGATTGAAAATCCTGTTTGTTCCGAAACGCATAACCTTTTTATTTTTACGCCGGATGAGCTTTTCTTTTCCTGATACTAATTAGGGATACGTATTACATGTTGATCGCTTTTTGTTGCATTTTTATGGGGCTGCCATTGTCCTATTTTTTTTCAGCATTTACCGCATAGATGAACTGATAAATTTTATATTTTCATGGATCTGGCGATGCCAAATGTGTTTACTTTTTGAAAGTCATTAATTTTAAATGGGTAGGGGGCGATTCAAGTCTTTATACTTTTTTTTTTTTTTTTAATCTTTTTACTTTATTTTTTTAAGTCGATCACAAAAGCAACAAGAGGTCAAGAGATCAGGGGCCTCGCGATAAAGTGGGAAGGGGCCAATACAAGCAGCATCATTTGATTGACAGCCGCATTTAGCGCTACAATTCGTGATGAGCGTACGTGCACGGATAAGGCGTTATCTGGGCATGCTCAGGTCCTAATTGTCTTTGGCGTGCTCGAAAAATAGGTTCAAGTCCCCGCAGCTGCCTGAGTCGCTGCACATGAAGGGGTTGCCTAACAAACAGGATGTTGCACAGCTGCAGGGACTTGACTATATTATGTTATTCGAGCCCACCGAAGACACTCTGTTAGCACATGAGCATGCTCAGATAACACCTCATCCCATCACTAGTTACAATGCTGCCTGACAACCTTAATGAAAAGGCAGCTACTGGGAGAAAATGAATTTATTTCCTCCCAGGAGCTGCCAGCTTTCAGTCATGGGGGCGGTATCTTGAGCACGCCCTGGTACTTTGATTGACGGCTAGCTCGGCACAGAGGCAGTCTCTGCAATCGATGTGCTGGGGTGTGCACAAGTTGCTGCTCCCGCTATAGCGAGCAGAGCTATGAGCGATGACTGTTCTAATCAAGCAGAGGCGCTCGGTGCACCCTCGGGGCGGCCAAACTGTTCAGTGCACCTTTCCACCTCCTTGGTTTCCCCACCGGCTCCATTCCCCTCTTCTTTGATTGACAGCTCTGGATTTCTAGAGCCACAAGTGGACGGGGATAGATTAAGGGCTCATACTCACATGCGAGAAACTTGGAGGAGTCTCGCACCTCGATACCCGGCACTCGGATCGGAGTGTGCGGCTCCATGTATTTCTATGCAGTTGAACGCTCCGATCCGAGTGCCGGGTATTGAGGTGCGAGACTTGTCTGCATGTATGAGCCCTTAAGAAGTAGGTGGGAAGATGCGCAGAACTTTCGGCCACACCAAGGGTGCACCAAGGACTTTGTTTGAACAGTCATGTGCGACTTTCAGTGCTTTCTGCAACCATCCCCTCATACACCACTATGGAACACCCTGAAAAACAAAAATCCAAATATGTCAGAAATCATAGCGCTTCTTCACTTAAAAAAACGCATCAAACAAACGCAGAGTCAAATCTGCACCAAAAAATCAAATAAAACACAAAAAAAAAATTGGCACCGTATCAGTGCAGTCATGCAAAAGAAATGCAGAGATTGCACCGCGCGGCCGGTCCTGTCCCCACATTATAAATCGCTTCTTTTTTTATAGTGTGAATTTTCAAAAAATAAATATTAAGTAAAAAAAAAAAAGAAAAAAAAAAAAAAGTAAAAAATTATTTTCGTACAGTTTAAAGGTGGGGAACACAGAGACCCCCGTGTCACAAAGATGGTATTCTGTGTTCACTCAACAAGTAAAAAAAATCGATCCATTCAATATCAATAAAAAGTGTCATTTTAGCAGCCGAACCGCCCGGGGAGTTGGGGAACGTTCACACGGTCTTGGTTTTTTTGGCCTTTTTTCTGTTTGCCGTTACGGTAAAACGCTGCATTTTCTTTTTCCACCCAAAGTTTAAAAAAAAAAAATCCCATCAAGTTTGCAGTATGTGAACAATCCCCTACGGAGATAGTATTCTATTAGTTATACGTTGCTGGGAAAGCATGACGGTAAACCGCCAAAAACGTTTCCACCCAGCTTTCCCATACCACAGAACGACAGATCGGGAAAGCCCAAAGTATGGCTGGGTAACAGCAAGAAAAATGGCAAAAACTCTGCCACAGAAGAGCAGATCAGGAATGTGCAGGGAAAGTAAAGGTAACACCCTCACCTACCCAGCTTTCCCACACCACAGAACGACAGATCTGGAAAGAGCAGGGGAATGCTGGGTGACAGCCAATAAAAAGGCAAAAAACTGCCAGAGAAGAGCAGATCCGGAAAGTGCAGGGTAAAGTCCTCACCTACCCAGCTTTCCCAGGCCACAGAAGAGCAGATCCAGAAAGAGTGACGTCTGGCTGGGTGACAATCAGTGCAGCTTTGCAGAGTCCAGAGTGGCAGCCATGGCTAAAGCCAACCCAGAACCTCCAGGTCCCAGCTGCAGGCGGTGACGTCCTGCTGGGAGTTGTAGTACTACACCCGCCGCAGAGCGCCAGTCACAACTACACTCCTGAGCTGTGGAGACAATCTCACGTCAGACAATCACTTCTCTTCCTCTCTGGGACAAAAGGGAAAAGTTTTGTTTCTTTTCCTGATTTTCTCCTGCTCCCTGCGGCAGGAGGTGTGTGGCCAGGACTGCTGGCACCTGTAGTTCCCCAGCCCCTGACTCCCCGCCCCCCGTACCTGCTGTGTGTCCATGCTGCTGCTCACAGCCTCCTTGTCCCCCACATCCAGGCAGCTGTGGGCAGCTCATCGCCCCCGTGTGCCGCCTCCGGCTCCTCCTCCGCTCCCTGCACAGGAAGCCATGGAGCTTGTGCTTCCTGGGTCACTGCTCCCTGGGGCCGCGCACACAGCATGCACACAGCCGCACCATGCACACAGCCGCACCACGCAGCATGCACACAGCCGCAACACACAGCATGCACACAGCCGCACCACACAGCATGCACACAGCCGCACCACACAGCATGCACACAGCCGCACCACACAGCATGCACACAGCCGCACCATGCACAGGGAGATGGGTGCACCTTAACCCCTGCGGCTCTGGAGTGCAGGGTTCTCACTGCCTGGGGAGTGGGGGGCTTATAATGAGAAGGGGATTTGTGCGGTGGTCTCGGTGTGTCACAATCCAAGGAACATTCTTGGCCAACAGCAGTGATTCCGATCACCACCATTATGGGATGTATCCCAGGCAAGAAAAGAGCCAGCGGCCCTGTGCTGGGATCTGCTGGACTGCAGTGACACCTAGTGGTAGGAAAGGGGATTTACCATCTGCAATGACTACAAGGATGCCCATATTCGGGACTGTGGAGCCCAGTGTTGGTGCTGTGGGGTCCCAGGTGAAACACTGGGAGGCTATCACCTCTGGGGGCTCCTTATCAGACACAGCTGCTGCAAAAGTCTTTTATGATGAAAACATTTCTGGATGAAAATCCAACTGATTCTTGTTATACTGTCATGGAACCACGGCCTAAAGGCAAGAGTCCTGTTGTAAATGAGGTTCAGCAGCAGCTGAGGTGAATTATGAGGTTCTGCCGCAGCTGAGGTGTATTATGGGGTTCTGCAGCAGATGAGGTGTATTATGAGGTTCTGCAGCAGCTGAGACGTATTATGAGGTTCTGCAGCAGCTGAGCTGTATTATGAGGTTCTGCAGCAGCTGAGCTGTATTATGAGGTTCTGCAGCAGCTGAGCTGTATTATGAGGTTCTGCAGCAGCTGAGCTGTATTATGAGGTTCTGCAGCAGCTGAGCTGTATTATGAGGTTCTGCAGCAGCTGAGCTGTATTATGAGGTTCTGCAGCAGCTGAGGTGTATTATGAGGTTCTGCAGCAGCTGAGGTGTATTATGAGGTTCTGCAGCAGCTGAGGTGTATTATGAGGTTCTGCAGCAGCTGAGGTGTATTATGAGGTTCTGCAGCAGCTGTGGTGTATTATGAGGTTCTGTAGCAGCTGTGGTGTATTATGAGGTTCTGCAGCAGCTGTGGTGTATTATGAGGTTCTGCAGCAGCTGAGGTGTATTATGAGGTTCTGCAGCAGCTGAGGTGTATTATGAGGTTCTGCAGCAGCTGTGGTGAATTATGAGGTTCTGCAGCAGCTGAGGTGTATTATGAGGTTCTGCAGCAGCTGAGCTGTATTATGAGGTTCTGCAGCAGATGAGGTGTATTATGGGGTTCTGCAGCAGCTGAGGTGTATTATGAGGTTCTGCAGCAGCTGAGACGTATTATGAGGTTCTGCAGCAGCTGAGCTGTATTATGAGGTTCTGCAGCAGCTGAGCTGTATTATGAGGTTCTGTAGCAGCTGTGGTGTATTATGAGGTTCTGCAGCAGCTGAGCTGTATTATGAGGTTCTGCAGCAGCTGAGCTGTATTATGAGGTTCTGCAGCAGCTGAGCTGTATTATGAGGTTCTGCAGCAGCTGAGGTGTATTATGAGGTTCTGCAGCAGCTGAGGTGTATTATGAGGTTCTGCAGCAGCTGAGGTGTATACTATGAGGTTCTGCAGCAGCTGAGGTGTATTGTGAGGTTCTGCAGCAGCTGAGGTGTATTATGGGGTTCTGCAGCAGCTGAGGTGTATTATGAGGTTCTGTAGCAGCTGTGGTGTATACTATGAGGTTCTGCAGCAGCTGAGGTGTATTATGAGGTTCTGTAGCAGCTGTGGTGTATACTATGAGGTTCTGTAGCAGCTGAGGTGTATTATGAGGTTCTGCAGCAGCTGAGCTGTATTATGGGGTTCTGCAGCAGCTGAGGTGTATTATGAGGTTCTGCAGCAGCTGAGCTGTATTATGAGGTTCTGCAGCAGCTGAGGTGTATTATGAGGTTCTGCAGCAGCTGAGGTGTATTATGAGGTTCTGCAGCAGCTGAGCTGTATTATGAGGTTCTGCAGCAGCTGAGCTGTATTATGAGGTTCTGTAGCAGCTGTGGTGTATACTATGAGGTTCTGCAGCAGCTGAGGTGTATTATGAGGTTCTGCAGCAGCTGAGGTGTATTATGAGGTTCTGCAGCAGCTGAGGTGTATTATGAGGTTCTGCAGCAGCTGTGGTGTATTATGAGGTTCTGCAGCAGCTGAGGTGTATTATGAGGTTCTGCAGCAGCTGAGGTGTATTATGAGGTTCTGCAGCAGCTGTGGTGTATTATGAGGTTCTGCAGCAGCTGAGGTGTATTATGAGGTTCTGCAGCAGCTGAGGTGTATTATGAGGTTCTGCAGCAGCTGAGGTGTATTATGAGGTTCTGCAGCAGCTGAGGTGTATTATGAGGTTATGCAGCAGCTGAGACGTATTATGAGGTTCTGCAGCAGCTGAGGTGTATTATGAGGTTCTGCAGCAGCTGAGGTGTATTATGAGGTTCTGCAGCAGCTGAGGTGTATTATGAGGTTCTGCAGCAGCTGAGGTGTATTATGAGGTTCTGCAGCAGCTGAGGTGTATTATGAGGTTCTGCAGCAGCTGAGGTGTATTATGAGGTTCTGCAGCAGCTGAAGTGTATTATGAGGTTCTGCAGCAGCTGAGGTGTACTATGAGGTTATGCAGCTGAGACGTATTATGAGGTTCTGCAGCAGATGAGGTGTATTATGGGGTTCTGCAGCAGATGAGGTGTATTATGAGGTTCTGCAGCAGATGAGGTGTATTATGGGGTTCTGCAGCAGCTGAGGTGTATTATGATGTTCTGCAGCGGCTGAGGTGTAATATGAGGTTCTGCAGCAGCTGAGGTGTATTATGGGGTTCTGCAGCAGATGAGGTGTATTATGAGGTTCTGCAGCAGCTGTGGTGTATTATGAGGTTCTGCAGCAGCTGTGGTGTATTATGAGGTTCTGCAGCAGCTGAGGTGTATTATGAGGTTCTGCAGCAGCTGAGGTGTATTATGAGGTTCTGCAGCAGCTGAGGTGTATTATGAGGTTCTGCAGCAGATGAGGTGTATTATGAGGTTCTGCAGCAGCTGAGGTGTATTATGAGGTTATGCAGCAGCTGAGGTGTATTATGAGGTTCTGCAGCAGCTGAGCTGTATTATGAGGTTCTGCAGCAGCTGAGGTGTATTATGAGGTTCTGCAGCAGCTGAGGTGTATTATGGGGTTCTGCAGCAGCTGAGGTGTATTATGGGGTTCTGCAGCAGCTGAGGTGTATTATGAGGTTCTGCAGCAGCTGAGGTGAATTATGAGGTTCTGCAGCAGCTGAGGTGTATTATGGGGTTCTGCAGCAGCTGAGCTGTATTATGATGTTCTGCAGCAGCTGAGCTGTATTATGATGTTCTGCAGCAGCTGAGGTGTATTATGGGGTTCTGCAGCAGCTGAGGTGTATTATGGGGTTCTGCAGCAGCTGAGGTGTATTATGATGTTCTGCAGCAGCTGAGGTGTATTATGATGTTCTGCAGCAGCTGAGGTGTATTATGAGGTTCTGCAGCAGCTGAGGTGTATTATGATGTTCTGCAGCAGCTGAGGTGTAATATGAGGTTCTGCAGCAGCTGAGGTGTATTATGGGGTTCTGCAGCAGATGAGGTGTACTATGAGGTTCTGCAGCAGATGAGGTGTATTATGATGTTCTGCAGCAGCTGAGGTGTATTATGGGGTTCTGCAGCAGCTGAAGTGTATTATGATGTTCTGCAGCAGCTGAGGTGTATTATGAGGTTCTGCAGCAGCTGAGGTGTATTATGGTGTTCTGCAGCAGCTGAGGTGTAATATGAGGTTCTGCAGCAGCTGAGGTGTATTATGGGGTTCTGCAGCAGATGAGGTGTACTATGAGGTTCTGCAGCAGATGAGGTGTATTATGAGGTTCTGCAGCAGCTGTGGTGTATTATGAGGTTCTGCAGCAGCTGTGGTGTATTATGAGGTTCTGCAGCAGCTGAGGTGTATTATGAGGTTCTGCAGCAGCTGAGGTGTATTATGAGGTTCTGCAGCAGCTGAGGTGTATTATGAGGTTCTGCAGCAGATGAGGTGTATTATGAGGTTCTGCAGCAGCTGAGGTGTATTATGAGGTTCTGCAGCAGATGAGATGTATTATGAGGTTCTGCAGCAGCTGAGGTGTATTATGGGGTTCTGCAGCAGCTGAGGTGTATTATGGGGTTCTGCAGCAGCTGAGGTGTATTATGAGGTTCTGCAGCAGCTGAGGTGTATTATGAGGTTATGCAGCAGCTGAGGTGTATTATGAGGTTATGCAGCAGCTGAGGTGTATTATGAGGTTCTGCAGCAGCTGAGGTGTATTATGAGGTTCTGCAGCAGCTGAGCTGTATTATGAGGTTCTGCAGCAGCTGAGCTGTATTATGAGGTTCTGCAGCAGCTGAGGTGTATTATGAGGTTCTGTAGCAGCTGTGGTGTATACTATGAGGTTCTGCAGCAGCTGAGGTGTATTATGAGGTTCTGTAGCAGCTGTGGTGTATACTATGAGGTTCTGCAGCAGCTGAGGTGTATTATGAGGTTCTGCAGCAGCTGAGGTGTATTATGGGGTTCTGCAGCAGCTGAGGTGTATTATGAGGTTCTGCAGCAGCTGAGCTGTATTATGAGGTTCTGCAGCAGCTGAGGTGTATTATGAGGTTCTGCAGCAGCTGAGGTGTATTATGAGGTTCTGCAGCAGCTGAGGTGTATTATGAGGTTCTGCAGCAGCTAAGGTGTATTATGAGGTTCTGCAGCAGCTGAGGTGTATTATGAGGTTCTGCAGCAGCTGAGCTGTATTATGAGGTTCTGCAGCAGCTGAGGTGTATACTATGAGGTTCTGCAGCAGCTGAGGTGTATTATGAGGTTCTGCAGCAGCTGAGGTGTATTATGAGGTTCTGCAGCAGCTGAGGTGTATTATGAGGTTCTGCAGCAGCTGAGGTGTATTATGAGGTTCTGCAGCAGCTGAGGTGTATTATGAGGTTCTGCAGCAGCTGAGGTGTATTATGAGGTTCTGCAGCAGATGAGGTGTATTATGTGGTTCTGCAGCAGATGAGGTGTATTATGTGGTTCTGCAGCAGATGAGGTGTATTATGGGGTTCTGCAGCAGATGAGGTGTATTATGAGGTTCTGCAGCAGATGAGGTGTATTATGTGGTTCTGCAGCAGATGAGGTGTATTATGTGGTTCTGCAGCAGATGAGGTGTATTATGTGGTTCTGCAGCAGATGAGGTGTATTATGAGGTTCTGCAGCAGATGAGGTGTATTATGAGGTTCTGCAGCAGCTGAGGTGTATTATGAGGTTCTGCAGCAGCTGAGGTGTATTATGAGGTTCTGCAGCAGCTGAGGTGTATTATGAGGTTCTGCAGCAGCTGAGGTGTATTATGAGGTTCTGCAGCAGCTGAGGTGTATTATGTGGTTCTGCAGCAGATGAGGTGTATTATGAGGTTCTGCAGCAGCTGAGGTGTATTATGAGGTTCTGCAGCAGCTGAGGTGTATTATGAGGTTCTGCAGCAGCTGAGGTGTATTATGAGGTTCTGCAGCAGCTGAGGTGTATTATGAGGTTCTGCAGCAGCTGAGGTGTATTATGAGGTTCTGCAGCAGATGAGGTGTATTATGAGGTTCTGCAGCAGCTGAGGTGTATTATGAGGTTCTGCAGCAGATGAGGTGTATTATGTGGTTCTGCAGCAGATGAGGTGTATTATGAGGTTCTGCAGCAGATGAGGTGTATTATGAGGTTCTGCAGCAGATGAGGTGTATTATGAGGTTCTGCAGCAGCTGTGGTGTATTATGGGGTTCTGCAGCAGATGAGGTGTATTATGAGGTTCTGCAGCAGATGAGGTGTATTATGAGGTTCTGCAGCAGCTGAGGTGTATTATGAGGTTCTGCAGCAGCTGAGGTGTATTATGAGGTTCTGCAGCAGCTGAGGTGTATTATGAGGTTCTGCAGCAGCTGAGGTGTATTATGAGGTTCTGCAGCAGCTGAGGTGTATTATGAGGTTCTGCAGCAGCTGAGGTGTATTATGAGGTTCTGCAGCAGCTGAGGTGTATTATGAGGTTCTGCAGCAGCTGAGGTGTATTATGAGGTTCTGCAGCAGCTGAGGTGTATTATGAGGTTCTGCAGCAGCTGAGGTGTATTATGAGGTTCTGCAGCAGATGAGGTGTATTATGAGGTTCTGCAGCAGCTGAGGTGTATTATGAGGTTCTGCAGCAGATGAGGTGTATTATGTGGTTCTGCAGCAGATGAGGTGTATTATGAGGTTCTGCAGCAGATGAGGTGTATTATGAGGTTCTGCAGCAGATGAGGTGTATTATGAGGTTCTGCAGCAGCTGTGGTGTATTATGTGGTTCTGCAGCAGATGAGGTGTATTATGAGGTTCTGCAGCAGATGAGGTGTATTATGAGGTTCTGCAGCAGCTGAGGTGTATTATGAGGTTCTGCAGCAGCTGAGGTGTATTATGAGGTTCTGCAGCAGCTGAGGTGTATTATGAGGTTCTGCAGCAGCTGAGGTGTATTATGAGGTTCTGCAGCAGCTGAGGTGTATTATGAGGTTCTGCAGCAGCTGAGGTGTATTATGTGGTTCTGCAGCAGATGAGGTGTATTATGAGGTTCTGCAGCAGCTGAGGTGTATTATGAGGTTCTGCAGCAGCTGAGGTGTATTATGAGGTTCTGCAGCAGCTGAGGTGTATTATGAGGTTCTGCAGCAGCTGAGGTGTATTATGAGGTTCTGCAGCAGATGAGGTGTATTATGAGGTTCTGCAGCAGCTGAGGTGTATTATGAGGTTCTGCAGCAGATGAGGTGTATTATGTGGTTCTGCAGCAGATGAGGTGTATTATGAGGTTCTGCAGCAGATGAGGTGTATTATGAGGTTCTGCAGCAGATGAGGTGTATTATGAGGTTCTGCAGCAGCTGTGGTGTATTATGAGGTTCTGCAGCAGATGAGGTGTATTATGAGGTTCTGCAGCAGCTGAGGTGTATTATGGGGTTCTGCAGCAGATGAGGTGTATTATGAGGTTCTGCAGCAGATGAGGTGTATTATGAGGTTCTGCAGCAGCTGAGGTGTATTATGAGGTTCTGCAGCAGATGAGGTGTATTATGAGGTTCTGCAGCAGCTGAGGTGTATTATGAGGTTCTGCAGCAGATGAGGTGTATTATGAGGTTCTGCAGCAGATGAGGTGTATTATGAGGTTCTGCAGCAGATGAGGTGTATTATGAGGTTCTGCAGCAGCTGAGCTGTATTATGAGGTTCTGCAGCAGCTGTGGTGTATTATGGGGTTCTGCAGCAGCTGAGGTATGGGTGCATTGACGTAGAGGCTACAGAAGGTAAACAGTGCAAGATGTTTAATGAAACCTAATTCTGAAAATTATTTTTAGCCTCAGATATGTATATTTACTATTTAAGTAAAAAAAAACACAAACCTTATATATTCTAAATGGGCGCAGTCATATGCTGATAGAAATCAGACCGATATATTGGTCACAGTCAGGTCAGGAGATTCCCCCCCCCCCCGGTCTGTGCAGTGTGGTCCAATTTATATGGACGTCTGAGTGCGTCCACAGAATCACAACTGTAGTACTCTCTATGACCACCAGGTGGCGATGTTACAAGGTTTTTTGTTTTTTTACTTTTTTATTCTTTTTTATCCATTTTCTATCACCGTAGTTTTTGCCCTGATTGATTAAATCCGCGCAGAAAACCTGAATCGCTGCCTTCACACTCCGCAGAGGCGTCATTAGGGAATAAATCTCATTGCAGAATGTTCCCTTAGAAAAGCTCCTAGAATTTGGGAAGTCAATCAGGTGACATTATAAGAACAGAAGTCGCTCAGTCACAGCAATGAGCGGGTGAAATAAAGACTTTGTACAAAGCCCGACGGTATCAGCGGCTTTTTACTCCAGAGAACAAGTATTTGGCTGTGAAGACGTTATCCTGGTGACGAACGAATGAAGAACGTCCTGATCTCGGAGAATAGGGATGAGATATTCGCTATCACTGGGAACAATGGCGGACGCCGCGCTGAATGGAGACGTAACGGTATCTATTACCCGGAGATCACACAGAGGGCGGATAACGACCATATTCTACAAGACCCTACGTCAAGGGACGTGACGTCACCTCCTCACACCGTCCTCCGATCACGTACTCAGCCCTGGTTTGTGCCAAGTTTTTTGGTCCCCGCCTTTTTTTTTTTTGCAACGTCCATCTCGGGATCAGCGGTGGTCCCAGGGATCAGAACCTACAGATAGGGGATACCTTCAAAAACTTGGCACAAACCTTATAAGGGTGTGTGCAGACGCTGCGGAATCCGCTGCGGATAAATCCGCATGGATTTTGCAAAAACCGCAGATAAACCGCAGGTCAAAAGACCTGCGGATTATCTGCGGTTTGGTCCTGCGGATTCACCATGGAGATAGGAACCCGCTGCGGATTCCGCAGAAAGAATTGACATGTCACTTCTTTCTGCGGTTTCAAAACCGCAGCAAATCAGCGTGGATTTTTCCGCAACGTCTACACAGCGATTTTTTTTTTACCATTCATTTGAATGGTACTGTACACCACAGCTAAAACTGCTGCGGCTCCGCAGCGGCCAAAAACACAGCGGAATCCGCAGCGTGTGCACATACCCTTATAGTCCATTGGCTCCATCCGCACCATCACATCGTGACCCAGCCCTGAAATCTACATCCTAACGGCATGGATTGTACAGAAGCGGCCTCTCCTTAAATACTTTGCGATGCTGGTGACTCTATTCCTTCCATGTTTTTTTCCACGTGGGAGCCTCTCATAGATGGGCAGTTTTATCCCAGGGATTGGTGGTCGTCCCAGTGCGGGATTAATCACTATTATTATGGGGCCCCTATGGTAACACAGGTGAGATGTAGGAATAGCGGGGCCCCACGGTATCTGCGACTTGTATAGCGAGTGTCCTTCTAGGTGCAGATTTGTGGATTGCAGTTGTGCTTTTCCTGATATCACACAACACATCCCGAGCTCAGACACAATTGGATCATTGTCTGCGGAAGCAGCGAGAAGGCGACCCTTTCTGGAGATGGCACCGTGGCCTTTCCCGCTGCCGACAATGGACGTCTCTTGTACAGGGCGGCTTCCTGCATATGTCCAACCTGTGACGCCTTCAGCACCTTGACAGGGAACTGTCAGGCCATGCTGGGAGTTGTAGTTTTGCCACAAATTGAAAACCTTTGACTTGTATTCCAAGACTACCCCTCATTGATACAAGTCCAGGAGAAGGCAGAGTGGCTTTCCCCACATTGCATCGTAATGGTGTTTTGCAGCAAGCTGCGAGTCTCCTCACCAAGATACACTTTTATGGTGCGGTTTTCTGGTCAAAAATAGCATAAAAGCCGTCCCACCGTGGACAAGGTGACCCTGATCGGGACCATCCTACACTATCTGATATTAAAAACCTTACCATGTGTCAGAGCTGACCTCAGTGTGTGAATACGGGCAGACAAAAGGACCAGGTCCCGACCTGTGGACACCAGTCTGGAGAAGCTTTTAAATGTAATTTCCAGCTCGAGGGAGGGAGGCCGGAATGCAAAAATACAGAGGAAAAAAACCCACAAAAATTGAGCTTTTAAGTTGGTATACATGCAGCACCTGAACCTCAGTGTGTGAATAAGGGCAGTCAGTGTGATCAGCAGTGCTAAATGGGTGCGGTTGGGGCATGGACATGAGTGTGACTAGTTGTGAAATGGGTGTGGTCAGGGGAGTGGCCTAAAATTTGCCGCCGCCGCGCGCCACAGCCTTTGTCCCTCTTTTCCTTCTTCAAAAGTTGGGAGATATGCAAATGTGCATTTGAGGATGGGTCAGACAAGCTTTTCACACAACCAGATCTCTGTTTCTGCTTTGTTTCTGATCGATCGCCTCCCCGATTTGGTCAACACTGGCAAATGTCTCCCCTATCGCTCTCCCGAAAGACGGGGTTTCCACAACACTACTTATGTAACTTCTTTTAGCCGCTTCAGGGTTCAGAAACCCTCTAGTGGCTAAAAAAGTAAGATAGTAGAAAGTAACAAATGAAATAAAAATTATGCTTTTATTTTTTACAAATATTACTTTTATTTGCCATTCCACAGCTGAAAAATAAAAAAAAAAGTATTTCTTTGGTCTATACTATAAAATATTAACATCTTTAAGAAAATATTGTCATTTCCTAAAATTACCTCTACTCTCCACATAGAGGAAGCAGCCATTGTATTTACTGACGCTTGGCGTGGTTTAAAGGAGTTTTCAGGTTTAGAGTCTCACACTCAAGCCTGTCATCAATTTGATCAATAAGCCAACACCGAGGTCTGAAATATCAGGTCTGTGAAGAACTGCAGTGTGCGCCATGTAATGCTTCATCTCCCCTGTGGTGGCGCTACCAGGGAAGTAAACATTTTGTTAATGGGATCCCCTTACCGATTAATCTTTGAAGTAAAAGTTAAAGGGGTTGTCCACTTTGGACAATCTCTTTTTGTTAGACAAAGCCCATAAAAAAAATGACCTAAGCAAAGGATTATCTATTTCTGGAGTCCCCAGTGATTGGTTGTGATTTGGGATGAAACTTGGTAGTAAGTGTTTCATTTCACCGCAGCGTAAGTGTTTCATTTCACCACTGGGGACATCAAGAATTACACACTTCGCATTGAAATCGTTGGCCTGTCCACATAATGCATGGGCTTTCTGGATCCTACACAGTGAGGGGATACATTTTGTAGCCACCCTGAGATCTGACTCATAAATGAGGTCCTGAAAAGGTTCTCAGAATTTCTAAATAGGACATTCGGCTTCTAAACCAGACAGTCCCTTTAAAGACAATCCCCACTTATTAGAAGGGAACCATAACAATAATCTGATCACACAGCTAAGGACCACCAGAAATTGACTTTTATCGGAAAACTTATAAGTGTGTAGTTTCCTACAGCTCCTCCACAGGGAAAATGAAGAATTACACCACAGTGCTCATTCACATAAATGGGCCGTCCATATGATGCAGGACAAGGCCGGTCCTCCACAATGAGACGCTCTTTGTAACCACTCTCCGCTGTGGCCAAGAGATGAGGATCCTGAACAAAAGACTTCCCTCTATTAACTCACAATTTCCTAAAGCGTTTTCTACACTGGACAAATCCTCTCATTTTTAATGATCCAGTCTGCTCTTCCGGTAAATATGGCTGCCTCTTCTGTGAGATACGACAAATACTTGATTAACACATACAACACATACAAAGAGAGATTAAAAAATGAGGTATTAAATAAGGCAGTGACAACCATAACATGAAATGCCGTTTGGATCTAGGTAGTGCTTTGTAATGGAGAACTAGGACAAGCCTACTAAGTCGATGAATTTTCCAGATTTCCACTAAGGATTTATAAGGTGGGAAGAATTTTTTTTTTTTTTTTTGGTAAATGCCCACCAAAGATCTGACGGATATTTGTAACATCCTACTACTAAGTTAGTTACATGGCAATCTTGGTTGTCCAGAGGAGGAAGACCAACAAGTGGCAAGAATGAGGACCTAAAAGTAGGAGTCCAAGAATATGGTCAAAGTATGCCTGAAAAAAAGGGATGGAGAACCAAGGGCTGGTGAGACATCTTGCAATTATTCAGGTTTCAGACCTCAAACTTGACTGGAGGGGGAAAGCCCTAAACATACAGTGTGACATAAAAAAAAAAACATTCTTCAGCAGCTTTCAATGGTCTTTTTTTGTTTTGGGTAAAAAATAATTTTTGTGATTTTCATTATACAGTTTGGATTGCTTGTGTTCTACAGCCTTCGTGTATCACAGTACATAGCAGTCTGCAGAATGAATTGCCAATGAGCTCATTCTGATGGCCAAGCGTGTTACCCTTATATCTATTTTTCAAGCTCTCTTAATGGGGTTGTCCACTACACGGATCCCTATGTTTACTCCTTTTGAAATAATAACCTCTATACTCACCTCCGGTGTCAGCGCCATTCCACCATTTTTCTGCTCCTCACTTCCCCCAGACATATGTGATTCATCTGAAGGTGGGGAGAGTGAAGCGGGCACAGGGGATCATCTGACGACATAACATTAGGAAAGTCAGTGCTGGAATGGCGCTGGCACTAGAGGCGAGTATAGATGTTATTATTTTACAAGGGGGAAACATAGAGATTGAGAAGGGCTTTTCCAAGTAGTGGACAACCCCTTTAAGCTGATTCATAAGCCGCTGAAAATTAAACTATGATGTCGTCATAAATCAGTTTAGAAGATGTTTGAGGAGAAGCGAGATAATGGTTACAGATCAGAGAACAAGTTCACTGGTGGATTCGTTTGTAACACATTCTGCAGACTGCAATGTTCTGTGACACGTAGAGGATACAGAAGCCAAACAGTCCGAAATGTATAATAAAACACTTTCTCAAAAATGCTTTTAAGCCCAAAAATATGAGCAAAAAAAAAATTTTACGCAATTCTTTAAGGTCACTGAAGAATTTAGCAAGTACCTAAGAGGAATCCTTATAGAATGTCTAGAAGATGATTTCCTCCAGAAACATAACATAGTAAAGTATGATATACTGGTGCAATAAAAAAGCCAGTCAAATATTGAAAGTTGTGATAATTAGACTGATAAAACTGTTATTGGAATGTAAACCAAGGTTTCAGTCTTATAAAAAAAATATGCTCCAGGAAACATGTCCACTGGTGGTACTGAGGGAGACGTGCATGGCACCGGGAATAAGAAAGCTCTAAACAGTGACTCTGTGTCATGCTCTGCCCTCTCCATCCTTCTAAGTTTTTATTGCTCTTTTAAAATCTTTTATAGCATTGAAAACATTTTTTATTGCATATAATTTCAAAAATTTGCAATTCCTTTTTATTTGCAAATTTTCTACCGTTTTTTTTTATAAAAAAAAAATGTTCTCCACTTTGGCTGCTGCAACCTGCATGCAATTCAAAACAGTGCAAGCTGCTCTGCTTTCCTGTACTAAAGTCATTGTCTCAGTCCATAGCCCCTTACTCTTCTCTCCCTGATGCTAACGTAACCTCCAACCCTATGAGATTTCCATTTATTTTCTTTGATCTTAGATTAGAGGAGCAGAGAGAGAGCCTGCAGCCTAAAGGCCCCGTCACACTAAGCGATATCGCTAGCAATATCGCTATAACGTCACTGGTTTTTGTGATGTTATAGCGATATTGCTAGCGATATCGCTATGTGTGATACTTACCTCCGACCAGCTCCCACTCTGATAATCGCTGATCGCGCGGGAACGGCCTGGGCCGTTTCTCGTCATCAGCTTCCTGCTGGGCTTCCTGTGGAGCCGACAAGTGACGCTGGCGGGAGGATGTCAGGATCGCCTCGTCTGACAGGTAAGTAGCGACCCCTGAACCCTGCTATGTCGCTGGTGAGATCTGCCTGTGTGGCAGCTCACTAGCGACCACTTAGCGATGCACCAGCGATCCTGACCGCGTCATATCGCTGGTCGGGATCGCTGGTGCATCGCTAAGTGTGACAGTACCTTAAGCTGTCTGAAGGACTTGGCACAGGACAGCACTAAGCAGTTGTATTACATGCAAACTGCAGGAATCAAACTGGAGAACTTTTTTAGTAACCAATACTGATAACCTTAAACAATGTTTAATAACCAGATTCATATCTGTATTATTTGTAAAAGTGAATATAACGCTGATGGATGGGGGATCTGACACCAGGCGCCACCACCAATCATCTGACAGCTGGTGCTACAGAGTATATAGGGCTAGAACACCTTGTATACTGTGTTGGGGCTGTTGTTGCCCCACAGGTCAGCTCCCACCCACTAAAATGGAACTGAACTGGAGGTCATCAATTTCTCAGCCCCAAACAACACCTTTAAAATGACTATGTGGCCTCTCATTGTCATTTACACCGGTCTTTTAAGACCGTACGCACTAAAACCTCCATGCTAGTCTGTGGTATTGGGACCACTTAACCTTCAGACCCCTACATGGGGGCTGCAGTAGATCAGATGATATGTCAAACATCATTCACCCCTTGGATGATTTTGGCCAAAAGCAGTTTCAGGAAAACGTTCTTGTAAGGCCATTCAGTAGTCGTAATAATACCTGCTTTATTACACTTATTAGGGTGATAAATTCTCTTTAACAGTCTGCATTTAATAATATCTGTATTTACAGTGATATGTAAAGGTTTGGACTCCCCCGTTTGGGCACCCTTGGAGATTTGTGTGTTCAGATAATTTTGACCAAGGTTTCAGACCTTTATTAGCCTGTTAGGGTTATGGCTTGTTCACTATCATCCTTAGGAAAGGCCAAGTGATGCAAATTTCTCCGCTTTATAAAAGCCATGGGTTCTTCTAAGTAGCTACCTAGCACTCTGAAATTGACATTGGTGGAGACCCACAAAGTAGGAGAAGACTATAAGAAGATAGCAAAGCACTTTCAAGTTGCCCTTTCCTCGGTTCGAAATGTAATTAAGAAATGGCAGTTACTAGGAACAGTGGAGGTCAAGATAACGTCTGGGAGACCAAGCAAAATTTCAGCGATAACTGCTTGTAGCATTGCTAGAGAGGCAAATCAGAACCCCCGCTTGACTACAAAAGACCTTCAGAAAGATTTAGCAGATTTTGGAGCTGTGGTACATTGTTCTACTGTTCAGAGACATCTGCACAAATATGGCCTTCATGGAAGAGTCATCAGAAGAAAACCTCTCCTGCATCCTCACCTGCATCCTTACCATAAAAGTCAGCATCAGAAGTATGTAAAAGAACATCTAAATAAGCCTTATGCATTTTGGAAACAAGTCCTGTGGACTGATGAGGTTTAAATAGCACTCATTGGCCATAATGATCAAAGGTATGTATGGAGAAAACAAGGCACAGAATTTCAGGAAAAGAATATCTTGCCAACCATGAAACATAGCGGTGGATTGATCATGCTTTGGGGTCGTGTTGCAGCCAATGGCATGGGAAACATTTCATGAGTAGAGGAAAGAATGGATTCAATGAAGTTTCAATAAATTCTTGATGCAAACTTAACACCATCTGTAAAAAAGCTCAAATTGAAAAGAGGAAGAGGATGGCTTCTACAAATAGATAATGATCCTAAACACACATCAAATTCTACAAAAGACGACCTCAAAAGACCCAAGCTGAAGGTTTTACAGTGGCCCTCACAGTCCACTGATCTGAACAACATTGAAAATCTGTGGTTAGACCTCAAAATAGCAGAGGAAGCAAGACGGCCCAGGAATCTCACCGAACTGGAAGAATTCTCCAAGGAAGAATGGATGAAAATCCCTCAAACAAGAACTGAAAAACTTTTGTCTGGGATCAAAAAGCATTTATAAGCTTTGATACTTTGAAAAGAGGGCACGCAGCTAGGTACTAACCATGCACGGTCCCCAAGCGTTTGCCTTGGCCAATTTTCATTTTTGTAATTTTTAAATTCTAAAAGATGAAAATATTTTTTTTTTTTGGCTAATCTAAAAAGGAAATGTGTCATCTTTAACTTTAGGCATTTTAGAGATAAGGGAATTGAAGATTAAATTATTAAATTAAAAATTAACAGTAATTTTGACCAGGGGTGCCCAATCTTTTAGATGCCACTGTACATGCTACATGTAGAATAGTATATGATATAAAAGCAACTCCAGTCACTATGGGGGGATTTTTATATAGATTTGTTTTTAGCCTTAATTATCCCTCCGGGTAGTGCACAGACTTCATATTCTCTTTGCCATTGGAGGAGTAATTGAATTAGCTGCCAAGAAAAGAAGAAATTACGCTGAGCAAAATCCCCCAATGCCTGCAATAAATATGCACACTGATCACCATTTTATTTGTAATGAGGAAAGAAACATACCCACATACTTATACTGATCTGAACATAAGGGTCGGGCATAATGAAATTAACAAGCCCAATCATAGTTTACCGTTAATGTGGGTTTGTATGGGAAGACTTAGTATAAAAGAAAGCCTATGCTAGGGCTAACATGTAATATACTGTCCTCTATGGATGCGAATGTGTAGTAGAATTTCTTTTATGACTGAATCTGCTTTTATTATACATATTTTAGAATATAAAATACTTCAATAACTTCTTTCATAGGAGCAAACATTTTCAGATATAGTTTTATATACAAATTCACATTTGGCAAAGTGCTTCACTTACAGAAACTCAACTCACTGAAACCTTCCGTTACCGAACAGTGGCCAAACGGTCCACTCAAGAAACACCTATTTGTTGTAATTCTAAAGTGGAACTTACAGTTCGGACCTTTAAGTCCCTGTTTTTGACTTTTTCCTCTCGTAAAATTTTATAAGAAAGTCTACTTAGAAACCATTCGACATCCTGATCATCTTCTGGCCATGTGAAGTACTCACATCTTTGGATATATGCCCGGATGGGCTTATACTTTTTCAGTTGGTACTCTGATAGAGACCCCACCACGACCATTATTAAGACATTTTTGAGTTCTGTAAAGTATCGACTCTGGGCATAATTAAAGGCCTCTACACACCATCCGTCCTGTAGAAAATGTTTGGTCACAACACAAATGGTTTTCTTACTGTTCCAAATGGCATCTCGAATATTTACAATATGATCTTCTCCTGGAATGAAATTTCTTTCTTCAAAACATAGATTGAAATGATTCTGCTCACCATAGTCAGAATCTAAGTTTCTGATAAAGACATTTTCAACCCACGGGAAATCCTTTCTGGCATAACACAAATAGGCATCAAACTTAGACGTCTTTTCTTCTTGAGCGTTCTCCTCAAGTAGAGATTTTATGAACCTTTTGTAGAGTCCAAAGAAAAACCCTCGGAAATGGTTGTATATAATCACAGTTGTTATAAAAATCACAATGATTAGTGTTGTGAACACAAATAACGCAAACATGAGCGGTTCTAATGTTGGCTCGTCGCAGTCCGTAACTTCCATAAAATCAAGAGGGACAAACCTTAGCCTGTCGGGATAGGCACAGTAAATGTCCAGTCGATCACCAGCTAAAGTAACATTAGTTGTATTAAACCATATCAAAAAATCAACAAGGGGGCATTCACAGATGAACTGGTTATGTGTTAGATCAATGGTTTCTAAGCCAAAAAACACATCTGGGTTGGGTGACAAAAGTTGGTTCTTAGAAACATCCAAAGTGTGAAGATTGACAGGTAAAAGATCTGACATGACATGGGTGAGAAAGTTGGATGACAAGTTAAGCTCTCGTAAAGACGTAAGGCCACTAAAGACTCCTTTGGGAAGGAATCGAATATGGTTATTTGATAAACTTATTGATTGAAGAGCACTAAAATTCCTAAACATGTCAAAACAATGACCATTTTCCCAAATCAGCTGGATCATATTGTCTGATAAATCTAAGTAAAGGAGTGAATGGTTTTTTGGAATACTAACGTGGTAATTGCAAATGGACAGTTGATTCTTTTGCATGGCGGCATATTCAATCATATTGTTCTTAAGAAAGTAAAAAAACTCTGCAATATTTGACAGCTGGTTCCTAGAAAAATTAACAATTGAGGTCTTAACTTTGGCAGCCTGGACAGAAATTAGTTTATTTCCCTTCAAGCCAATAGAATGTAACAATGGCAGATATTCACAAAATTCAAGTGTCATAATGGCGTTGTTAGTTAGATCCAAAGTCCTTAATTTTGGAAGGTTGTGAAAGGCATTATCCTGTATTATTCCAATATGATTATCATGCAGGTAAAGCTCTACCAAACTGGTCAAGCCATCAAAATCATCATTATATAATTCACCCAACAGGTTGAAGGACATATTGAGCCATTGTAAGTTTTGAAGGCCATGGAAGGCATGGGTCTCAATGCGGTTTATCTTGTTTTCGGCAATATTAAGATGTAACAGTTTCGAAAGTTTTCCAAATAAGTACGGCTGCAGAGAAAAAATGAGTCCTTTCGAGATGTCAAGGATTAAAAGGTCACTGTTCTCAAGTCCAGCAAAGGTTGTATTATCTGGATTCTGAAAGTTGTTGAAGCCAAAATTTGGTCCCATCAGGTGAGAACGTAGTTGTAGGAATAAGATTTTGGTTCCATTCAACACGTTGCACAGTGCTTTTGTGGTTCTTTCGTTGAATCCATTTCCACCCAGGTTTAGAGTTTCAAACTCAATGTTTCGGAACGGATTCCCACAATGTTCCCAATCAGTGGCATTCAAGCGATAAAGCAGATTGTGTGACAGATCTATAACTTTAATTTTTTTCTGTTGGAAACTGTGTAAGTCCCCTTCACAAATTCTTGATATTAGATTTTCCCTTAAATTTAGTAGTTCAAACCTGTATAAATTATAAAATTTAGGATGGGGCTTAAGATATGTGAGATCATTAAATGAAAGGTCTATGTAAACCAAATTGGTCAAATCTTTAAAATAATTGTTTTCTAAAAAGGATCCGTTCAACCGATTGGAATACAACACAAGGTTTTCAAGTGACGACAAGCCGGTGAAGGCATCTTGATCGAGTAGCAGGAGTTTATTGAAGGATAGATCAAGTTCAATCAGCTTTGTTAAATTTTTAAAACTATCCTTACGTACTGTCAAGTTTCCTGTTTTCTGACCATCCAGTTTTAACACAAGTAAGTCCGGCAAAAATGAAAATGATGAAGAGTTCACTTCTGATAAATAGTTATTACTTAAGGTCAGAAAAGTAGTATTCGTTGGTACCCAGGGAATTTGAGTCAAGTTGCAAGCATAAAAAATGGCAGTACGTTCAATAATTTCGCAACGCAATTCATTACTTTCCAGGAGGAAATGTCCATCCAAAAAGAGAAGCAACAGGAGAAGGAGAATTGTTTTCCTAAATACAAAAAAAAGAAGATTAGCATGTACCAAATATTACACTAAAATATTAAACAATTCCAAAAAGCACTAAAATATCAAGTTAAATTATTTCTTCAAAATTTATACTTCTTTAGAATTACATCAATAATAGAGATAACATATTGCAGTCAAGATTAGAAACCGTTTAAAAAAAAGCACAAAGGGGGTAATCATCCTGATATAGTTGCAAAATATTCAGTAGAGCTCCTGTCATGTACTACAAATTGTATTGTACCGTTCCTGTTGCGTTGCTATGCAATAAGGTTTGCCTTTTAGAAGTTTGTCCTCCCTGTCTTCCTCTCTAGCGTAGAAGCCAGTAAACCCGCCCTTCTTCATTCGGAGTATGTCAGCAATGTTGTGTCTTTGCATCTCTTGATCAGAATTGTCTTTTTTATCTACTATAATTGTGCATAATTACAAGAACTCAGCTTGAAAATAAACCTTGTTCTGGAATCTTCATTCGTATCTCTGCAGACGAGTCAAGCTATCTGATGAAATCTCTTCGTGTGAGTACTGGTACATAGAGACAGCCAAGAAACTGTATCTCAAGAGCCCCACAATCGCAGCCTAGTTATAGAGTCAGAATAGCTCTCCTTTGTTGCTGCAGACCTTATCCTCATCCTCTATCTTCACCCCACATTATAAAGTTGCTATAAAGAGCAGCATTGATTCTACAACCCGATAACATTCATCTCAACGGGCGTCATATGATATAATACTTTATTTTTATTTTTGCTGTAGAAGCTTGTGTACGAAAAAATATGCTGATGGGTTCTTTTTACAGCTGATCACTGCATTTCAGGAGTTGGCACATGATCTTGGAGAGTTCTTGCTAAAAGGACACATTTTAATGTCTTCCTGTTCTCTTCGATTTTCAGCTGATGCACCACTCCAATGTGTTTTTATTGCTTTTCAATAATAATGAGTGGTGCTACGAAAGCAACACACATAATATATATTATTCAATAGTCAGAACCTCCCACTCCCGTCTCCAAGACTTTACACGTGCCGCGCCAATTCTTTGGAATGCACTTCCCAGGTCAATACGATTAGTCCCCAGTCCCCACAATTTTAAGCGTGTCCTGAAAACGCATTTATTCAGACTGGCCTATCGCCTCAACACATTAACCTAACCTATCCCTGTGTGGCAGAGCCAAAAATTTTACCATAACCAGGTTCCCAGCATCATGTTCCCACATGCTTTATGCATCCATTAGCCCTCTGTGTCTGTACTGTTACACACTTAACATTATGGCTGGTCCATACAATCAGGGCAACTGTTACCACCCACCTTTCGTGTCTACCTCTTTCCTCATAGACTGTAAGCTTGCGAGCAGGGCCCTCACTCCTCTTGGTATTTGTTATAATCTACTGTATGTGATTATTGTTATGCTGTAATGTCTATTGTCTGTACAAATCCCCTCTGAAATGTAAAGTGCTGCGGAATATGTCGGCGCTATAAAAATAAAATTTATTATTATTATTATTATATGTATGATAAATTATTTTCTATACGGTTCCAGGGGAGCTATGTAACTGTGCCATGTATGGTGCTATGTATATACTACTGCTGGCGTCCAGGGGATTGCTACATACAAAGCACCGTAATAATATATACTTATGCACAGATCAGCTGGAATCCACACTATATCCTACATACTATATACACAGATGGGACCATAATATATACTTGTTCAGCTTTGTTATTACTATTCTGTACAAGTATATATTATGGTGCTGTCTGTGTATATACTATGTATGATATAGTGTGACGTAAAGTCCCATTATCCATACCATAGTGTATACAGTCAGCACAACAGTCACCATCAAACTATATATTTGATAGGAGAAACAGATCAAGCAATAGATTCCTCCACCCAAGGTCCACACAGTGGTAAAACCACCTCAACGTACTGGTTGACGAACTGAGACTTAGTAGTAGTAGCAGCAGCAGGAGGAGGAAGACTCCTGAAGGAGGAAGACACGTGCCTGGAGAATCAGTCAACGTGGACTAGTGTACCGTCCGGTGGTGGGAGTCATGGGACAATGGAGGGCACAATGAATCAACTATGGAGTAAAGACGTGATAGCCGCTCGGCTTGGGGGAAGCCTGAAGCAGTAGCTGCACATCAGATGCCGCCGGAATGGTGTCTCTTGTTCTGAGGCAGAGAAGGTCTAAGGGGCGGTGCTGACAGTAAGTGCGGTAAAGGAGCCAGCGCTTACCACTGATTGGCTGACGTCTACTACTCTTCCTCAATGCCCGCTCTGCGCTCTCCTCTCTCCAGTTCACTGTACTGAAGCGCTTGGGAGTATTTGCGCAGGCGCAGTGGAAGCTTCAGAGAAAAAAAAATCACGGACGATAATTTTTTTTTTTTTGCCAGACGTTATGGACGGCATCTGTTTTTCACTGACTGTCTGTAAATTTATGGATGGTTGACAACCCAGATGATGACGCCGTGGTCTAGTATATTGCCATTCAATTACTTTTCTATGGGAATGCCAAAAACGGCAGAGTATAATCTCTCAGCTTCAAGGGGTTGATCTAGAAATAACCCTTTAAATCAGCGGTCCCCACCCATGTTTTCACCTATAATTATAGTTATCTATATATAATGCACAACTTCTGTATATACAGTCTATCCATATAAAAACTGAACAATACCATCATACTAACAACTACAAAACAGTATGAGTGTCACAATATGTCTGGCTCTGCGTGATGCGACGATCGGTCGGTCACAAAACAACAAAAGAGACAAGGGGACACCGGGGAAACAATTACAATGGGGGCCCTATAATAGGGAACAGGGAAGTGGACACCTCCTGCACTCTCCTAAAGGAAGAGCCCTGAATTCCTCACGTTCCCTATACAGGTTCTTTCAACCTGTCGCCGACCAGGATACCTAGGTCCCTCACTTGCCCTGCACCTATCCCTTACTAGGGAACTGGCAAGTGCGGAAACTGGTCCTCACCGCTGTACTAATAAGACACCAGGGAAAATAACAGACAGGGAAACACAAACAACACTTTGCGGTCCTGTGCATGACTGCAGAGCAAGCTGAGTAAGGCACCTGGACACAGCTTCCAGCAGAAACACCATGGCTCCAGATAAGCTGCAACAGCACTGCTCCAAATAACTACTCTCTTCAGAAAGGTTGGTTAGTGAATGACCAGTATTACCAACAGGGAGCTGCAGCAGCTGATGACCTTTTATAGGAAGGAGGGGGAAGGTCACCACCTGCTGACTAATTAAACATGTAGTAACACCAGCGGCCACCAAGGGCAAAAAACCCAGCAGCCGACCAACTACAGTTGTAGTAACACCAGCGGCCACCGGAGGCAAAGCTCCATATTAACCCCCAAGGGCCAGAAAGGGAAAAAGTTCATATATGAGAGTCCGAAAATGGATCGTGACAATGAGTTTACAGCTTCTATGTAGACTAATGTGTTTCCATGACAACAGACAACAATCAAGGCCTGTATGTAGTCTGATGCAGTAGTTTTTCCTTCTATTGTCTGTAAGTTTCAAGTATAAAAGAATAGAAGGCAGGAGGAATGGAGTAACATATCTTACAAGATCAGACTACACAGGGGATTTTGTGTAGTCTGAAAGAATGCTGAAAGAATTGGTTGATTTGTAAAAATACTTTGAAGGTTCTAATCTGTAACGAAAAATATCAGCATGTGTGTGAGATTGCAGAAATCTCATTCACTTTTCTGGTACCATAAAACACTGTGTTTTTCCATGGCAAAAAGATGCGGGGGAGGGGGGTAAAATTGGCCAAAAACACAACATGTGAATAAGCCCTGATTGCATTCTGTACATTGAACATATATTCTAGTAAACCCTGAAATTAGACAAAGTATATCCGAGAATCAGGCGTCTAGTTTCTGTAGGACGTTTGCAGAGCTCCCAGCATCGTGCGTCTTCATGATGATGCCATAGATGTGCCCGGCCTTTTATCACAAGTCAGTAACATTTCACCACCCGCTTTGTGTTAGGTTCTCAGTCTCATTTTCTGGTTACCTACAAATCCTGCCAATTCACGATGTCAAACAACCAGAGCAGGGAAGAATCACTGTTCTTATTGTCTGCGGCCTTTTATTGTGACTACCAGAAGTACGACAATAAAGGAGTCATCTAACCAGAGAACAAGACATTCCTACAATATTCTTACAGAGGAGAAAAACACTTGATCACCTCTGGATGTGATCTATAAAAAAAAACTTTGCACAAAAAGTTACATTTTGAACACATTGATGTGACATTACTGATCCTGTACTGATCCTTAGTTACATCCTGCATTATACCCCCAGAGCTGCACTCACTATTCTGCTGGTGCAGTCACTGTGCACATACATTACTGATCCTGAGTTACAGCCTGTATTATACCCCAGAGCTGCACTCACTATTCTGCTGGTGCAGTCACTGTGTACATACATTACATTACTGATCCTGAGTTACCTCTGTATTATACCCCAGAGCTGCACTCACTATTCTGCTGTTGCAGTCACTGTGTACATACATTACATTACTGATCCTAAGTTACATCCTGTATTATACTCCAGAGCTGCACTCACTATTCTGCTGGTGCAGTCACTGTGTACATACATTACATTACTGATCCTTAGTTACATCCTGTATTATACCCCAGAGCTGCACTCACTATTCTGCTGGTGCAGTCACTGTGTACATACTTTACATTACTGATCCTGAGTTACATCCTGTATTATACTCCAGAGCTGCACTCACTATTCTGCTGGTGCAGTCACTGTGTACATACATTACATTACTGATCCTGAGTTACATCCTGTATTATACTCCAGAGCTGCACTCAGTATTCTGCTGGTGCAGTCACTGTGTACATACATTACTGATCCTGAGTTACATCCTGTACTATACCCCAGAGCTGCACTCACTATTCTGCTGGTGCAGTCACTGTGTACATACATTACATTACTGATCCTGAGTTACATCCTGTATTATTCTCCAGAGCTGCACTCACTATTCTGCTGGTGCAGTCACTGTGTACATACATTACATTACTGATCCTGAGTTATATCCTGTATTATACCCCAGTGCTGCACTCACTTTTCTGCTGGTGCAGTCACTGTGTACATACATTACTGATCCTGAGTTACATCCTGTATTATACTCCAGAGCTCCACTCACTATTCTGCTGGTGCAGTCACTGTGTACATACATTACTGATCCTGAGTTACATCCTGTATTATACTCCAGAGCTCCACTCACTATTCTCTGCTGGTGCAGTCACTGTGTACATACATTACTGATCCTGAGTTACATCCTGTATTATACCCGAGAGCTGCACTCACTATTCTGCTGGTGCAGTCACTGTGTACATACATTACATTACTGATCCTGAGTTACATCCTGTATTATACTCCAGAGCTGCACTCACTATTCTGCTGGTGCAGTCACTGTGCACATACATTACATTACTGATCCTGAGTTACAGCCTGTATTATATGCCAGAGCTGCACTCACTATTCTGCTGGTGCAGACACTGTGTACATACATTACATTACTGATCCTGAGTTACATCCTGTATTATACTCCAGAGCTGCACTCACTATTCTGCTGGTGCAGTCACTGTGCACATACATTACATTACTGATCCTGAGTTACAGCCTGTATTATACCCCAGAGCTGCACTCACTATTCTGCTGGTGCAGTCACTGTGTACATACTTTACATTACTGATCATGAGTTACATCCTGTATTATACTCCAGAGCTGCACTCACTATTCTGCTGGTGCAGTCACTGTGTACATACATTACATTACTGATCCTTAGTTACATCCTGTATTATACTCCAGAGCTGCACTCACTATTCTGCTGGTGCAGTCACTGTGTACATACATTACATTACTGATCCTTAGTTACATCCTGTATTATACCCCAGAGCTGCACTCACTATTCTGCTGGTGCAGTCACTGTGTACATACATTACTGATCCTGAGTTACATCCTGTATTATTCTCCAGAGCTCCACTCACTATTCTGCTGGTGCAGTCACTGTGTACATACATTACATTACTGATCCTTAGTTACATCCTGTATTACACTCCAGAGCTGCACTCACTATTCTGCTGGTGCAGTCACTGTGTACATACATTACATTACTGATCCTGAGTTACATCCTGTATTATACCCCAGAGCTGCACTCACTATTCTGCTGGTGCAGACACTGTGTACATACATTACATTACTGATCCTGAGTTACATCCTGTATTATACTCCAGAGCTGCACTCACTATTCTGCTGGTGCAGTCACTGTGTACATACATTACACTACTGATCCTGAGTTACAGCCTGTATTATATCCCAGAGCTGCACTCACTATTCTGCTGGTGCAGTCACTGTGTAAATACATTACACTACTGATCCTGAGTTGCATCCTGTATTATACCCCAGAGCTGCACTCACTATTCTGCTGGTGCAGTCACTGTGTACATACATTACTGATCCTGAGTTACCTCCTGTATTATACCCCAGAGCTGCACTCACTATTCTGCTGGTGCAGTCACTGTGTACATACATTACATTACTGATCCTTAGTTACATCCTGTATTATACCCCAGTGCTGCTCTCACTATTCTGCTGGTGCAGTCACTGTGTACATACTTTACATTACTGATCATGAGTTACATTCTGTATTATACTCCAGAGCTGCACTCACTATTCTGCTGGTGCAGTCACTGTGTACATACATTACATTACTGATCCTTAGTTACATCCTGTATTATACTCCAGAGCTGCACTCACTATTCTGCTGGTGCAGTCACTGTGTACATACATTACATTACTGATCTTGAGTTACATCCTGTATTATACTCCAGAGCTGCACTCACTATTCTGCTGGTGCAGTCACTGTGTACATACATTACTGATCCTGAGTTACATCCTGTATTATACCCCAGAGCTGCACTCACTATTCTGCTGGTGCAGTCACTGTGTACATACATTACTGATCCTGAGTTACATCCTGTATTATACCCCAGAGCTGCACTCACTATTCTGCTGGTGCAGTCACTGTGTACATACATTACTGATCCTGAGTTACATCTTGTATTATACCCCAGAGCTGCACTCACTATTCTGCTGGTGCAGTCACTGTGTACATACATTACTGATCCTGAGTTACATCCTGTATTATTCTCCAGAGCTGCACTCACTATTCTGCTGGTGCAGTCACTGTGCACACACATTACATTACTGATCCTGAGTTACATCCTGTATTATACCCCAGAGCTGCACTCACTATTCTGCTGGTGCAGTCACTGTGTACATACATTACATTACTGATCCTTAGTTACATCCTGTATTATACCCCAGAGCTGCACTCACTATTCTGCTGGTGCAGTCACTGTGTACATACATTACTGATCCTGAGTTACATCCTGTATTATTCTCCAGAGCTCCACTCACTATTCTGCTGGTGCAGTCACTGTGTACATACATTACATTACTGATCCTTAGTTACATCCTGTATTACACTCCAGAGCTGCACTCACTATTCTGCTGGTGCAGTCACTGTGTACATACATTACATTACTGATCCTGAGTTATATCCTGTATTATACCCCAGTGCTGCACTCACTTTTCTGCTGGTGCAGTCACTGTGTACATACATTACTGATCCTGAGTTACATCCTGTATTATACTCCAGAGCTCCACTCACTATTCTGCTGGTGCAGTCACTGTGTACATACATTACTGATCCTGAGTTACATCCTGTATTATACCCCAGAGCTGCACTCACTATTCTGCTGGTGCAGTCACTGTCTACATGCATTACATTACTGATCCTGAGTTACATCCTGTATTATACGCCAGAGCTGCACTCACTATTCTGCTGGTGCAGACACTGTGTACATACATTACATTACTGATCCTGAGTTACATCCTGTATTATACTCCAGAGCTGCACTCACTATTCTGCTGGTGCAGTCACTGTGCACATACATTACATTACTGATCCTGAGTTACAGCCTGTATTATACCCCAGAGCTGCACTCATTATTCTGCTGGTGCAGTAACTGTGTACATACTTTACATTACTGATCATGAGTTACATCCTGTATTATACTCCAGAGCTGCACTCACTATTCTGCTGGTGCAGTCACTGTGTACATACATTACATTACTGATCCTTAGTTACATCCTGTATTATACTCCAGAGCTGCATTCACTATTCTGCTGGTGCAGTCACTGTGTACATACATTACATTACTGATCCTGAGTTACATCCTGTATTATACCCCAGAGCTGCACTCACTATTCTGCTGGTGCAGACACTGTGTACATACATTACACTACTGATCCTGAGTTACAGCCTGTATTATACCCCAGAGCTGCACTCACTATTCTGCTGGTGCAGTCACTGTGTACATACATTACACTACTGATCCTGAGTTGCATCCTGTATTATACCCCAGAGCTGCACTCACTATTCTGCTGGTGCAGTCACTGTGTACATACATTACTGATCCTGAGTTACAGCCTGTATTATACCCCAGAGCTGCACTCACTATTCTGCTGGTGCAGTCACTGTGTACATACATTACATTACTGATCCTTAGTTACATCCTGTATTATACCCCAGAGCTGCACTCACTATTCTGCTGGTGCAGTCACTGTGTACATACATTACATTACTGATCCTGAGTTACCTCCTGTATTATACCCCAGAGCTGCACTCACTATTCTGCTGGTGCAGTCACTGTGTACATACATTACATTACTGATCCTTAGTTACATCCTGTATTATACCCCAGAGCTGCACTCACTATTCTGCTGGTGCAGTCACTGTGTACATACTTTACATTACTGATCATGAGTTACATTCTGTATTATACTCCAGAGCTGCACTCACTATTCTGCTGGTGCAGTCACTGTGTACATACATTACATTACTGATCCTTAGTTACATCCTGTATTATACTCCAGAGCTGCACTCACTATTCTGCTGGTGCAGTCACTGTGTACATACATTACATTACTGATCCTGAGTTACATCCTGTATTATACTCCAGAGCTGCACTCACTATTCTGCTGGTGCAGTCACTGTGTACATACATTACATTACTGATCCTGAGTTACATCCTGTATTATACCCCAGAGCTGCACTCACTATTCTGCTGGTGCAGTCACTGTGTACATACATTACATTACTGATCCTTAGTTGCATCCTGCATTATACCCCAGAGCTGCACTCACTATTCTGCTGGTGCAGTCACTGTGTACATACTTTACATTACTGATCATGAGTTACATCCTGTATTATACTCCAGAGCTGCATTCACTATTCTGCTGGTGCAGTCACTGTGTACATACATTACATTACTGATCCTTAGTTACATCCTGTATTATACTCCAGAGCTGCACTCACTATTCTGCTGGTGCAGTCACTGTGTACATACATTACATTACTGATCCTGAGTTATATCCTGTATTATACCCCAGTGCTGCACTCACTATTCTGCTGGTGCAGTCACTGTGTACATACATTACTGATCCTGTACTGATCCTGAGTTACATCCTGTATTATACTCCAGAGCTCCACTCACTATTCTGCTGGTGCAGTCACTGTGTACATACATTACTGATCCTGAGTTACATCCTGTATTATACCCCAGAGCTGCACTCACTATTCTGCTGGTGCAGTCACTGTGTACATGCATTACATTACTGATCCTGAGTTACATCCTGTATTATACCCCAGAGCTGAACTCACTATTCTGCTGGTGCAGACACTGTGTACATACATTACATTACTGATCCTGAGTTACATCCTGTATTATACTCCAGAGCTGCACTCACTATTCTGCTGGTGCAGTCACTGTTTACATACATTACATTACTGATCCTGAGTTACATCCTGTATTATACCCCAGAGCAATGCAAAAACAACCCCCCTCCTCCCCCCAAAAAAAGTTATTTTTTTTTCCAATTCACTGTACTTGGAATTTTACCTTTTGTTCTTCAATATGGTCTATTGTTATGAATGAGTCACTGTAGGAGGCACAAACAGAAATGCTAGCTAAGTCCAGAAAACCAGAGAAGTTGGCAGCTATCGGATTGCAGACCCCTGAACCTATCAACACAACTAGCAGTAGCCGTGGGGGGTTCCTACGATGCCCTAGACCCCTCGATCACAGCCGGAGAATTAAATAGCCTAAAGACAGAAAGGGAAATCTAAACTGCCCCAGAGCAGACCCCAAAGCAAAAGGCAGCCCCCCACATATAATGACGGTGAAGCAAGAAGAAAGAACACAACACAGACAGAAAGATAGACTGAGCAAAGATGGGGCCCAAGCTAACTAGATAGGAAAGGACCGGAAGGCTGCTGTCTGCAATCCGTGAAAAACCCTATGAAAATAAGAGCCAACAGACTGACAGTGAAAAAGGCCCTGAAGACGCTAGGCTTCAAAAAGACTATGTCAGTACTCAGGAATATTCTGAAGACAGAGCAACAGGCAAAAGAAGAATCAGCTCACCCCAGCAGGGAATGGCAGAATCCAGAAAAGCAAGGCAAACAAAAACAAAACACAAATGCTAAAAGGCAAAGCAGAAAACTTAGCTTTAGAGGAACAGGAATCAGACTGGTTTCCTAGAAGTCCACAGAGAAATCACCCGCAGGGCAGAAGGGCGTCGGCAGCCTTATATCCAGTCATCATCATTAGTCTCAGGTGCCTGATAATCAGGCTCATTACCTTCCTTTACCAGAATAGGGAGTTCACCAGACCTCAGTGACGAAGGGGAAAATGAACTGACAACAGTACCTCCCCCTTGAGGAGGGGTCACCGAACCCTCAACCACGCCACCAGGGCAATCAGGGTGAGCCCGATGAAAGGCACGCACCAATCTTTTGGCATGAATATCAGAGGCAGAGATCCAGGAATTATCCTCCTGACCATAACCCTTCCACTTAACCAAATACTGGAGTCTCCGTCTAGCCAGACGGGAATCCAGTATTTTCTCTACCTCATATTCCATGTTACCTTCAACCAATACAGGGTCCGGAGCAGTGGCGTAGCAACTGTTTGTGGCGCCCGGGGCGGTCGAAAAATTTGCCGCCCCTTTGGTCGTTGATAATTCGGAAGCATCCGAAGAGCCCACACTACACTCAAAGATCTAATTTTTAGTCTGCTACTAACTCTGCTATTATTTCTAAATTTCTAGACTTTCAACTTCTTGCAGTTCTCTATATATATGTATGTATTAGCTTGATGATGCTGGATGAAGACCTAATGGCTTTTTTTAATAATAATTTTTAATAATGTGACAGAAAAAAAACCAGAAAGTACAAATTATTTTGGCGGACAGGGGGCGGACACTGACAGCTTGGGGTCCCTGTGCAAGAAATGTGTCCGGGCCCCCCTCCTTTTATGGCGTCAAAGCTACGTGTGTGTGTGTATATATATATATAGATAGATAGATTATTGATATTATATAGCCACACACACACATACAGGTATATATTACATAGTCTCCTTTATTATGTATATTGCTGTCCCATACACAGTGCCTTCTCTTGTTATGTACAGTTCCGTCCCTTACATATTGGATTATATAGAGCCCTGTTTTTTATTACATACCGTCCTGTCTTGTTGGCTGTATAATGCAATGATGGCTGATGGAGCATGGGAAAGCTTCCTTTCTAATGGAGGAGCTGATGGACTGGTCGTCTGGTCACCGGCTCCTCGATCAGCAGTCATTTTATATCTAACAAGAGAGGGGACCATGTAATAAAAGAGGGCGCTGTGAATAACAAAAATAACAAAAATACACTATGTAAGAGACAGCACTATACATAACAGCAGAGGAAGCTATATAATAAGGGACGGCACCATATATAACTAGAGAGGATGGTAGGTAATAAGGGGCGGTGTTATACATAATAAAAGAGGAAACTATGTAACTAAGGATGGTGTTATACAGAATTAGTGAGTACACTATATACTAAGGGACTGTGTTAGACATAATAAACGATAATGTCTTCCTCCACCTCCCCCTGTTCCTAAGGCCATTATAAGTCCCCCTTCCTCCCATCCCAATCCCCCACACCCCTCATTGTCCTCCTCCCCTCGCATCCCATTATTGTCCTCTCCCCCACCTCCATCATTTTCTTCTCCACCACTATCTTTGCTTTCTCCCCCACCACTCCCATCATTGCCCATTCCACCACCTCCATCATTTCCTCCTCCTCCACCACCCCCATTTATTGCCCTTTCCACCACCACCATCATTGCATTCTCACCCACCACCCCATCATTGCCCTCTCGACCATCACCCCATCATTGTCTTCTCCCCATCACTGCCTTCTCCATCACCCCATCACTGTGCCTTCTCCCCATCACTCCCATCATTGCCTGCTCCATCACCCCATCACTCCCATCATTGTCTGCTCCATCACCCCATCATTGCCTGCTTCATCACCCCCATCATTGCCTGCTCCATCACCCCATCACTGCCTTCTCCATCACCCCATCACTGCCTGCTTCATCACCCCATCACTCCCATCATTGTCTGCTCCATCACCCCATCACTGCCTGCTCCATCACTCCCATAATTGTCTGCTCCATCACCCCCATCATTGCCTGCTCCATCACCCCCATCACTCCCCTCATTGCCTGCTCCATCACCCCATCATTGCCTGCTCCATCACCCCCATCATTGCCTGCTCCATCACCCTATCACTGCCTTCTCCATCACCCCATCACTGCCTGCTCCATCACCCCCATCACTCCCCTCATTGCCTGCTCCATCACCCCATCATTGCCTGCTCCATCACCCCCATCATTGCCTGCTCCATCACCCCCATCACTCCCCTCATTGCCTGCTTCATCACCCCATCATTGCCTGCTCCATCACTCCCATCACTGCCTGCTCCATCACCCCCATCACTCCCCTCATTGCCTGCTCCATCACCCCATCACTGCCTGCTCCATCACCCCCATCATTGTCTGCTCCATCACCCCATAATTGCCTGCTCCATCACCCCATCATTGTCTGCTCCATCACTCCCCTCATTGCCTGCTCCATCACCCCATCATTGCCTGCTCCATCACCCCATCATTGCCTGCTCCATCACCCCATCATTGCCTGCTCCATCACCCCCATCATTGCCTGCTCCATCACTGCCTGCTCCATCACCCCATCATTGCCAGCTCCATCACCCCATCATTGCCTGCTCCATCACCCCATCATTGTCTGCTCCATCACCCCATCATTGCCTGCTCCATCACCCCATCATTGCCTGCTCCATCACCCCATCATTGTCTGCTCCATCACCCCATCATTGCCTTCTAGACCATCACTCCCATCATTGCCTGCTCCATCATACACACAGACACACACACACACACACACACACAGACATACATACATACATACACACAAGACACCACCTCTCTCCTCTCACCTGTCCGCAGCATCGCCCGCGCTTCCTCCCTCACACAGCAGCGGCCGCTGAATGATGACGTCACTCAGCGGCGCTCCTCTGTGTGAAACAGGAAGCGCGGCCTCCGGGCAGGAAGCAGGACGGACCATTGCCGCTCCGCTCCTGCTATTCACTCTTGCAGGCAGCGGAGCTGCCGTGATCGCATCGCTCCCTGCCCGCCGCTGCACTGCACTGCAGGGTGGAATTGCTGCTGCCGCGCCGCCCCCACACACATGCCGCCTGGGGCGGACCGCCCCCCCCGCCCCCCCCACGCTACGCCAGTGGTCCGGAGGTGCCACCCCAGGAACAACTGGTTCAACAAACCTCTTCAACAAGGACTTATGGAACACATTATGGATTTTAAATGTGACAGGGAGAGCCAAACGAAAAGAGACCGGATTAATAATCTCCAAAATCTTGTAAGGTCCAATAAATCTAGGCTTAAACTTAGGAGAAGCCACCTTCATAGCAATATTTTCTGATGATAACCACACCATATCACCAATCTTAAACTGGGGACCAATGGTCCTATGTCGATTGGAAAACCGCTGGGCCTTTTCCTGGGAGAGAGATAACTTATCCACCACTTGGACCCAGATTTGGTTCATTCTCTCCACCACAGTGTCAACACCTGGGCAGGCAGAAGGCTCCACCTGCCCTGAAGAAAATCGAGGATGAAACCCAAAGTTACAAAAAAAAGGTGACATCAAAGTGGCAGAACTAGCTCTATTATTTAAAGCAAATTCGGCCAAGGGCAAAAATGAAACCCAATCATCCTGATCAGCGGAAATAAAACATCTCAAATACGACTCCAAGGTCTGGTTTGTTCTCTCTGTCTGCCCATTGGTCTGAGGGTGAAAAGCAGAGGAGAAGGACAACTGAATTCCCAGCTTGGAACAGAAAGTCCTCCAAAATCTAGACACAAACTGAACTCCTCTGTCAGATACAATGTTCTCAGGAATCCCGTGCAAGCGAACCACCTGTTGCAAAAACAGGGGCACCAACTCAGAGGAAGACGGCAACTTAGGGAGTGGTACAAGATGAACCATCTTAGAGAACCTATCACAAATCACCCAAATAACAGTCATTCTTTGAGAGACTGGCATATCAGAGATGAAATCCATTGAAATATGGGTCCATGGCCTCCTGGGGACCGGCAAAGGCATCAACAACCCACTAGAGCGAGAACAAGATTTACACCGGGAGCAAGTCCCACAGGACTGCACAAAATTCCTGACATCATGAGACAAGGTGGGCCACCAAAAAGAGCGACTCACCAGATCTCTAGTACCAAAAATACCTGGATGACCAGCCAATGCAGAGCAATGAACTTCAGACATCACTCTTCTTCCACTGGTCAGGAACATACAACTTTCCACTGGGACAACGCTCAGGTTTGTCCTCCTGGAACTCTTGCAGAGCAAGTCTCAAATCAGGCGAGATGGCAGAAAGAACTACCCCTTCGCCTAAGATGGTAGCAGGCTTGGTCACCACAGGAGAATCAGCAAAGAAGCTCCTAGAGAGGGCGTCTGCCTTGACATTCTTAGTTCCAGGAAGAAAAGAGACCACAAAATCAAAACGTGTAAAAAACAAGGCCCACCTAGCCTGTCTAGGGTTCAAGCGTTTAGCCGACTCTAGGTAAATCAAATTCTTGTGGTCAGTGAGGACCACAACTTGATGTTTAGCTCCCTCCAACCAATGTCTCCACTCCTCAAATGCCCATTTCACGGCCAACAGTTCCCGATTCCCCACATCATAGTTACGTTCAGATGGAGAGCACTTTCGGGAAAAGAAAGCACAGGTATTCATTTTAGATGTTACAGGATCCTTTTGGGACAAAACAGCTCCTGCACCAATCTCAGAAGCATCCACCTCTACCTGGAACGGGAGTGAGACATCAGGTTGCCGCAAAACCGGGGCGGAGGTAAATCTTCGCTTCAGCTCCTGAAAGGAAGCAACAGCCTCCGGAGACCAATTCAACACATCAGCACCCTTCTTAGTCAGATCAGTCAATGGCTTGGCAATACTAGAAAATTTTGCTATATATTTCCGATAAAAATTAGCAAAACCCAAAAACTTCTGGAGGGCCTTCAAAGAAGTGGGCTGAACCCAATCATAAATGGCCTGTACCTTGGCCAGGTCCATTTCAATAGTTGACTGGGACAAAATAAATCCCAAAAATGAAATCCTCTGTACTCCAAAAAGGCATTTCGATCCTTTGACATACAGGGAATTCTCCCTCAAGATCCGGAACACAGTCCGAATATGTTCCACATGAGAATCCCAATCCTTGGAGAAGATCAAAATATCATCCAGATAGATAATCAAAAATTTATCGACAAAGTCTCGGAAAATATCGTTCATGAAGCACTGGAAGACAGAAGGGGCATTAGTGAGCCCAAAAGGCATCACCAGGTACTCAAAATGTCCCTCCGGAGTATTAAACGCCGTCTTCCATTCATCCCCCTGCTTAATGCGGATAAGATTATACGCCCCCCTGAGGTCAAGCTTGGTAAACCAGCAAGCACCTCTAACTCTAGAGAATAGATCTGAAATCAGGGGTAACGGATACTGATATTTAATAGTAATTTTGTTGAGGGCACGATAATCAATACAAGGCCTTAAAGAACCATCCTTTTTGGCCACAAAAAAAAAAACGGCACCTAAGGGTGAAGAGGATGGTCTAATATGACCCTTCTCCAACGCCTCCTTAATATAGGATCGCATAGCCTCACGCTCGGGTACAGATAAATTGAAGAGCCGACCCTTGGGAAATTTACACCCCGGGCTCAGTTCAATTGCACAGTCATAACTCCTATGAGGAGGCAAAGATGCAGACTCATTCTCACTAAATACATCATAAAAGTCCGCCAAATAGTCAGGAACATCATGCGACTGAGGAGAGGTGGAAAAAACCGGAGCCTCACTAAAGGCACACCGACAACCCCAACTCACCACAGACACAGATTTCCAATCCAAAACTGGATTATGAATTTACAACCAGGGAAACCCCAGAACAACGGCATCATGCAGACCATGCAACACCAAAAATCTGCAATTTTCTTGATGGTCTGGGGCGACCCACATGACCACCTGGGTCCAAAACTGAGGTTTAATTTTCGCCAAAGGAGTAGCATCAATCCCCCTCAAAGGGATAGGCGTTTGCAGAGGTGTCATCGGAAATCCACAACGTTTGGCAAAATCCAAGTCCATTTGGTTTAGCGCTGCTCCCGAATCCACAAAAGCCTTGGCGGAAAATGTGGACAGGGAGCAGATCAGAGTAATTGCCAGAAGAAACTTAGGTTGAACACCACCAACAGAAAACGTGTGTGCAAAGCGTTTCTCTCGTTTAGGACAAACAGAAATAATATGCGAGGCATCTCCACAGAAAAAACACAGCTTATTACGCCTTCTGAACTCCTGACGTTGCGCCCTAGACAAAACTCTATCACATTGCATAGGTTCAGACGTCTGTTCAACTGGTGGCAACCCCTCTCGTGCAATCCTGCGTTCACGTAAACGCCGATCAACCTGAATGGCTAATGACATAGAATCGTCCAGACCAGAGGGAACAGGAAATCCCACCATAGTATCTTTTACGGCTTCTGACAAACCCTTCCGAAAGAGAGCAGCCAAGGCATTAGCATTCCAGGCAGTAAGGACCGCCCACTTTCGGAACTTTTGACAGTACAACTCTGCAGAATCTCGACCCTGGTTCAATGCCAAAAGGGTCTTTTCAGCCTGATCAATAGCATTAGGTTCGTCATACAACAACCCCAAGGCTTGAAAGAATGCGTTCACATTAGTCAGAATAGGATCATCTGGTTTCAAAGAAAACGCCCAATCCTGGGGATCGCCACGCAGCAAAGAGATGACAATTTTAACCTGCTGCGCGGAGTTCCCTGGCGAGTTAGGCTTCAAGGCAAAAAATAATTTACAATTATTTTTGAAACTCAAAAATTTAGATCGATCCCCAAAAAATACGTCAGGTGTAGGGATCTTTGGTTCAACAGCATGCGAACGAGCAAGGTAGGCGGAAATTCCCCGCACTTCTGCAGCGAGCTGCTCCACATGATCAGACAATTGCTTTATCTCCATTGAGAGAAAAAAAAATTCCCCCTACGGCCTCAGAGATATAGAGGAAAGAATATACACACTTTTTTTTTTTTTTTTTTTTTTAAACACAATTCTTTCCTGCTATTGAGTACCCTAGGATCTGCGGTATGGCGGGTGATTCTGTTATGAATGAGTCACCGTAGGAGGCAAAAACAGAAATGCTAGCTAAGTCCAGAAAACCAGAGAAGTTGGCAGCTATCGGATTGCAGACCCCTGAACCTATCAACACAACTAGCAGTAGCCGTGGGGGGTTCCTACGATGCCCTAGACCCCTCGATCACAGCCGGAGAATTAAATAGCCTAAAGACAGAAAGGGAAATCTAAACTGCCCCAGAGCAGACCCCAAAGCAAAAGGCAGCCCCCCACATATAATGACAGTGAAGCAAGAAGAAAGAACACAACACAGACAGAAAGATAGACTGAGCAAAGATGGGGCCCAAGCTAACTAGATAGGAAAGGACAGGAAGGCTGCTGTCTGCAATCCGTGAAAAACCCTATGAAAATAAGAGCCAACAGACTGACAGTGAAAAAGGCCCTGAAGACGCTAGGCTTCAAAAAGACTATGTCAGTACTCAGGAATATTCTGAAGACAGAGCAACAGGCAAAAGAAGAATCAGCTCACCCCAGCAGGGAATGGCAGAATCCAGAAAAGCAAGGCAAACAAAAACAAAACACAAATGCTAAAAGGCAAAGCAGAAAACTGTCATGATCCAGTGTTGGATCTGGCGGTATTAAAAGCACAAAGTGAACTTTTTTTACTTTGGTTGAGTTCAAAGGTGTTTTGACTGTCCCCGGTGGTGGTTAGCGGTATCGCACCTTAGGTTTAGGTTAATGTTCACTTAATTATGGATCAGGTGGGACTCCCTATAAAGGTGTGCTCAGGGTGCTCACTCACTGCTGGTGATATTTCTTTCTGAGTTGTTGGAGAGCCTGGTGGAAGGATGGAGCGGGATAGGAGTCCTGCGCAGTCAGCCAGAGAGGATGAGTGCCAGCTAATGGTGTCTGCAGGAAGGACTGGCATGGCTTGGTGGAGTCGCAGTTTGTGGTGTCGGCGGGAAGTGCGGGCATGGCTTAGAGGAGTGGCGACTAGGAAGAGAGTTGCACTCAGCATGTTCGACTTGGTTGCTGAGAACTGGACTCGAGCATGCTTGGATTCTTGGCAGAGGCTGGACTCATCTTGGGACTCTGTGTACTGGACTGCTGCAAGTGGTGATGGACTCTGCTCCCAGGCTGCACGATGGTGACGGATCCAGTTATGTGATGGATCAGGGTGGAGGAGAAGATGCACACAGGTGGTGGGCTCTGTTGCTAGGAGCGCACGCAACAGAGCAAAGATAAGTGGTGTTTCCCCTGTATTGTCTCTTTCCTCATGTGTGTTATTAGTGCAGTGGTGGGATTAGTCTCCGCACCGACCTATTCCCTAGTGAGGGTTTAGGCTCAGGGCGAGCAAGGGCGTTAAGGTACGCGTGCGGCGACAGGTGCGGAGCCTGTTTAGGGAATGTGAGGAGTGTAGGGACACTGGCTCAGGGGAGTGCAGGAGGTCTCCATTTCTCCATTCCCTATCGCAGGGCCCACCATTGTTAAAGTTACCCAGGTTCCCCCCTTATTATTTAAATGCGCCTTACTGGAGGCGGTGTTTCCAGATATATGTATGCATAACGTGTAATTCCCAAATTCGCCAGGTGGAGGCGGCGTATCCACCTGCACGTTTTATTATTTAAATGCGCCCCACTGGAGGCGGTGTATCCAGGGTCACGTGTGTCACATGGGTTCGCCTTGCGGAAACATCTGCGTCCTGACACACGTGATCATGACAAAAACTTAGCTTTGGAGGAGCAGGAATCAGACTGGTTTCCTAGAAGTCCACAGAGAAATCACCCGCAGGGCAGAAGGGTGTCGGCAGCCTTATATCCAGTCCGTGACTCCACTCAGCCAGTCATCATCATTAGTCTCAGGTGCCTGATAATCAGGCTCATTACCTTCCTTTACCAGAATAGGGAGTTCACCAGACCTCAGTGACGAAGGGGAAAATGAACTCACAACAGTCTATGGTAAATTGAACTGGTCTTGCAAAAAAAAAAAAAAAAAAAAGTTTTCATACTGCTATGTGGATGGGAGAAAAAAAAAGCTAAGACTATTGGAAAAAAGGAGCGAAAACAACAAAAGCAATAAAATGAAAAATTGCTCTGTTTTCTAAAGGGGTAAAGTAAAATCAGCCCCTGCTCTGGAAAACTTGGTGAAGGCATGAACAGGAGCAATGCAAGGGCAGACAAATATTCCCCCAGCTTTATACCATCATGGCCAAAAGCATTGGCAGCCTTCAGATTGTTTCAGAATATGAAGTATTTCTTCCAGAAAAATTGTTGATATTTTTCAACAATTTTGGTTCTCAAGTCCTCCAACAGTTCTCTTCTCCTCTTTCTGTTCTCCATGTTTATTGTGTCACACAATGCAAAGATTGACACAACTTCTCCACTTCTTATCTGGTTTCAGGTGTGATTTTCATATTGCCCACACCTGTCATTTGCCATATGTGAGTTTGAACGACCATCTGATGCTTGAAAAAAGGTTGTTTAAGCACAATTTTTGGAAAGGTGCCAACAATTTTGGGATTTTGTGTGAAATTATGTCGAATTTACTTTTTTTTTTCTGTGTTTTTGTGTTGTTCTAATAGACACAGAGGAAATAAACATGTGTAATAGCAATCCTTTTCTGGGAGAAATACTTCATTTTCTGGAACAATTTCAAGGGTGTCGACACTTTTGGCCATGACTGTATAAGCTGAGTGGCAAGGGTTCAATGAGATGGACCCAGGGTGACAAGTTGTTTTTTTTTTTTAGAGAAGGGTCGTCTTTGCGTAACAACTCCTTTATTAGACATCTTGCAAAATTTCAGCAGAGAAAGAAGATGTGGTAACTCCAGGATGGTGCGGTGACTGACATCTGCGACTTGTACAGTGCACGTCCTTCTAGGTGCAGATTTGTGGATTGCACAATTGTGCTCCTCCTGATATGACACAACACATCCCGAGCTCAGACACAATCAGATCATTGTGTGCGGAGGCAGCGAGAAGGCGACCCTTCTGGAGATGGCACCGTGGCCCCTCGAGCTGCCGAAAATGGACGTCTCTTGGTTTTACAGTAGATTGGAGCCTTAATAAATTCGCGGGCTTTTCATTTTTTTTCTTTACGAATTTACCATAATAAATAAATAATTTTATATTTTAGTAGATCTGACTTTTATAGAGGCATCACTACGGATCAAGCTTTTTATTTTATTTTACTTTTTTTTTTATTTTAAAATTGGGATAAAAATGGGAGATTCAAACTTTCATGATTTATGTGTGGAAAAACTTGCTGCATCATTCCCAATACTGTGCAAAGGGTCTGAATACTTATGACCATGTGAGATTTCAGTTTTTCTTTTTTAATAAATTTGCAAAAATTTCTACATTTCTGTTTTTTTCCCGTAAAGATGGGGTGCAGAGTGCACATTAACAAGAAAAAAAAAAAGAACTTTTTTTGCATTTATGAAAAGGCTGCAATGAAACAAAGTGAAAAATTTAAAGGGGTCTGAATACTTTCCGTACCCAAATTTTCATTTAAAACCATAGGCCATGCCTATTCCCAGTAGTGTGACCATTTTCCATAGTAATGATTGCAAGAAGCCGCAGATTAAAAAAAAATCATTGTATTATTAATGGATTTTTCAAATTTTGTAACACAAATTTATATATATGAATATATGTAAAAACATACCTGATGCACTTCGTCTCAGTAATCGCGAGTACAGCTGCAGTCATTGTCGCTGGTCAGAAGTTGCTGCAATGAAAAAAAAAGAGAAAGCGTGTGTTACCAAAACATGATCGGGAAATTATCTACTAGTCGCATTCTTACAACCGACTGTTTTCTGTTTTTCAACTGTCCTGATAATAAGCAAATTCCTGAGATTTCTGGCTTCACCTGTTAATGTTAAGAGAACCACTAGCTGAATGCTCACTTTCTCATTTACACAGCATAGGAATACTAATGCAATAGTACTACCAATAAGTACATAAATAATACTTCCATACAATGCTTAAGTAATACTGCCAAACACTGCATAAATAATCCTGCCATACAATGCCTAAATAATGCTGCCATACACTGACTAAATAATACTGCCATGTATTGCCTAAATACTGCCATACATTGCATAAATACGGTAATACCACCATACGCTGCATACACTATACTACCACACAATGCCTAAATAATACTACAACCATAAACTGCATAAATTATACTGCCATACAATGCCTAAATAATATTACCATACGCTGCATAAATACTACCAGGCACTGTGTTAGGGCTGGTGGAACGCACCAAATAATAAAATGATAGTAAGGTGCGTTCACAGCCCGGGGGTCCACCGTGCAGAGGTGGTAAACTGCTGCTTAGTAATGGCGGATGCTATCTGGCGGTATAAAAGACCACACGCAGGTTAATAGCCACCCGATGTGTATTACCTCACAGAGCCGCACTACCGCAGAACATAAATGCCGGAGTCTGTTAGGACTCACAGAGCACGGCAAGGGAGCACACATAATGAGGTCATAGAACTCTGCCCCAAGGACACGGGGTCAGAGTCCCTCTAGACCTTCTGAGCACGCGGCGTCACACCTGCGGAAACCACTATAGACACTATGATGGCGTGTCGAGCTAGTGCACCGTGGCGTGTAGAGCCACCGGTGGACACTGATGCCAGTCTCTGACTCTGCCTCTACCTACACCTAAGCCTGGGAGCTTAACAGGCTAGGCTGCACAACACATGCATACCAAGGGAAGGGGTTTCTTAATGAGTCATTCACCAGAGACATTCATTCATAAATGCATACAACACTCACTCCACATGGTCTAATCTTTTTCTATATTAGCACATGGCCGGGCAGCCATGCTAAGCTTTTATAGTTGCAGGCTTCCGGGACCTTCCTGGTGGTCCAATCGGAGGAGCAACAGGACCCAAGCATATGACCTCCGACCTCCAATGAGAGGCCGTCCCACGGACATGCTCAGTAGGAGGAAAGCAGGACTTAGTCCCAGGAGCGTCTGCTCGAAGCAGACTCATGCATGGTAGAATGGCTGAGCCTGGAAGAGCAACCAGATGCCTAGCATTAGCCTTGGCAAGATGCTGGGTCCAACGTCTCTGCTGAGCAGGAACGTCTGTGGCTGCAGAAGAATGGGTGACCACAGAGGACATGGCTTGAGATTCCCCCTGTGCAGTGGTGGGAACTTGATGCCTAACACACTGCATACATGATACTTCCATACAATGTTTAAATACTAAAATACACTGCATAAATAATATGTACATACATTGCCTTAATACTGTTTAATTAACATGGCTATATACTGCATAAATAATACTTCCATAAACTGTATAAATAATACTGTCTTACACAGTGTTAGGTTATGAGTTCCTGCCACTGCATGGGGGAATCTCAAGCCATGGCCTCAGTAGTCTCCCCTTCTTCTGCAGCCACAGAGGTTACTGCTCAGCACAGACATGGGTCCCAGCATCTTGCTCAGGGTAATGCTATGTGTCTGGTTGCTGCTGCCCCAAGTTCAGCTATAGCATGCAGCATTAGTCAGTGTTGAGCAGATGCTCCTGGAGCTAAGTCCTGCTTTTCTCCATCTGAGCATGCCTGTGAGATGACTGCTCATTGGTGGTCGGAGGTCACATGCTCAGGTCCTCAAGCAGCTTGGATTGGGCTATCAGGAAGGTCCTGGAAGGCTGTGGTTATAAAAGGATTGCACGACCATGCGCTAGTATAGACAATATGCACTAAACAGTAGCCAGTGTCTATTAGTGGCGTTCGCAGGTGTGCCTAGTGAGTCTTGAGAGGCTCTTACCCTGTGTCCTTGGGGCAGAGTCTTGTGACCATACACTAGCGCTGACTCAGCTGTGCCCTGTGACAGTTAACAGGGTACGGCATCTGTCTTATGCTGTATCGTGGCTCTGTGAAGCAACAGAGTCCGTCGCTACTACATACTGGGTGGCGTTTAACCCATGTGTGTCCAGTGCGATACTGCCATTACCGAGCAGAAGTTATCATCTCTGCACGGTGGATCCCGGGCTGCGAACCTTATTACCATCTTCATTTTATTTGTTGCGTTCCGCCAGCCCCAACATTATACGTCCGCTCTTCGCTAGTCGTTACACTGGCTGCCAATTCATTACAGGGTACAATTCAAAGTACCGTATTTTCCGCTTTGTAAGACGCACTATTTTTCCCCAAAATTTGGGGGGAAAACAGGGGTGCGTCTTACAAAGCGGACATGCCTTACCTAGGCTGTGATCGGGGGCGTCCAGCGGTTGCAGGCCGCTGCTGCGGGTGTGTCCGGTGCCGCGTTGTGTGCCCGTCGATGCCCGGGGCTCTGCCAACATTGTGCGACAGGCCAGAGCCCCGGCATTTCCTCGGTTCTCTGTGTGCCGGTAAAAAGATGGCCGCCGGCGCGTGCGCAGATGGGATCTCGGGACCCAGTTCTCGAGAGATGAGATTTGAAATCTCATCTCTCGAGAGCTGGGTCCCGAGATCCCATCTGCGCACGCGCCGGCGGCCATTTTCCCTGGGTTCCCTGTGTGCGCGCGGTGGTGCCTGCAAAAAAATGGCCGCCGCGCGTGCGCAGATGGGATCTCGGGACCCAGCTCTTGAGAGATGAGATTTCAAATCTCATCTCTCGAGAACTGGGTCCCGAGATCCCATCTGCGCACGCGCCGGTGGCCATTTTTTTTTTACCGGCACTTCAGCGCACGTATACAGGGAACCGAGGAAATGCTGGGGCTCTGGTCTGTCGAACAATGTCGGCAGAGCCCCGGGCATCGATGGGCACACAACGCCGCATCGGAGGCACCCGCAGCACTGGCCTCCAACCGCCGGACAAGTGGAGAAACCTGACACCAGCACAAGACTCTGCAGCAGCAACGGCACACATCGGAGCGCCCCCTCATCCCTGAATGCGGCCTGCAGCATCACTCCACGCCTGCCTCCTCCAGCAGCGAGCCTGGGACCCCGCTACACCGCAGCCACCAACCCCGGTAAGCAATAAGATGCAAGGATTATAAGAGGCACCACCATTTTATTAAAAAATATATTTTTCTTATTTTTCTCCTCAAAAATTGTGGTGCGTCTTATAATCCGGAGCGTCTTATAAAGCGAAAAATACGGTACTTGTTCTCACCCACAAAGCTCTCCACAGTGCGGCACCCCTTTACATCTCCTCCCTCATTTCTGTCTATCGGCCTAACCGACCGCTGCGCTCTGCAAATGACTTTCGACTAACCTCTGCCCTAATCCGTACCTCCCACTCCCGACTCCAAGACTTCTCCCGTGCTGCGCCAATTCTCTGGAATGCTCTACCCCAAGATATTAGGACCATCCACAATTTGCATAGTTTAAGGCGCTCGCTCAAAACACATTTGTTCAGAGCGGCCTATCACATTTAGTAATCAAAGTCATGTTATGTTTGTGTGTGTGTAGCCCATTCACTATCTCCATCTAACCCCCACCCCCTGAAGATGACTGGACCATCATTGTAAATACATCATTGTAAATACAAACCTGTGCTTTGTATCTCCCCCACCTCATTGTAGATTGTAAGCTCCCACGAGCAGGGTCGTCTTATTTCGCTTTAATTATTGTATTGTTAACGTTGTTACTTATGACTGTTGTGTTTGAAACTGTTCAACTGTAAAGCGCTGCGGAATATGTTGGCGCTATATAAAGATTATTATTATTATTATTATTATTATACTAGCGCTAGGGTCTGGCTAGTAATGGCAGATGAACAGCAACTACAGCGGCACATCCAGCAGCTGGAGGGCAGGTTGTCAGCTCTCGAGCGTACAAACTCAGCCGTGCATGTTACCGCAGTAGCTGTTCAGGCTGCTAGCGTGGCTGCAGCCAGTTTGTACACAGCCACCCCTGTTCCGACCTTATCCCGCCTTCCGCTGCCAGATCAGTTTTCTGGTGATAGCAAGTCATGTAGGGGGTTTGTTAGCCAGTGGGCTATACACCTTGAGCTCCTGGCTTCACGTTTCCCCTCAGAGCTGACCAAGGTGGGATTCATAGTATCCCTCCTGTCGGACAGGGAGTTGGAGTGGGCAGCGCCGCTGTGGGAGCGTGACGATCATGTGGTACAGAGTGCTCCACGGTTCCTGAGCACTCTGAAACAGGTCTTTTTGGGGCCTTGAGTCTCTGTTGTGAATTCGCTTTCTGGCCTCCCTCTGGTTATTACTGAAGGTAGTGGAGCTGGTCAGATTGATAGAGGGGTTGCGAGTTCTCTTTCTGGGCTCCCTCTGGTGGTTACTGGAGGTAATGGAGCTGATCTGATTGACAGAGGCTTGCCACCTGATAATGATGATGACGATTGGAGATCTGGGGTTTCAGATTGGGATTTAAGACAGCAGACTCCCTCTATCCCTGCTGGTGATTTTCTTCCTGTTCCTCCTGAGGAGGTCTGATGTCTCCAGCTCTGTCCCTGCCTGTTCAGCTAAGTGGTTCATTTGCTCTTCTGTTTGCATATCTCTGTTTTGTGTGGGTCAGCCAGCTCCGGCTGGGGCTGTGCTGAATCACCGCCCATATGTTACTGCTTGTGCCAGTTTGTTTTGTCCCCTGTTAGATTGGTCTCTTTTTGCTCTGCTTTCAGAATATACCAGAGTGCTGATATAGTGGGGGCGAAGTCGTGCGACTTCAGTGTTTTTGTGCATCAGACGTGTTGGTTTTTTTGCGTGATTGCAGACAGTGTCTTTCCTTTCCTGTCTAGTCAGTGTGGGCCCCATCGTTTGCTCAGTCTATTTTCCTGCCTGCATTTGTGTTTTCATCTTGTCTCACCGACAATATATGTTTGGGGGCTATCTATTCCTTTGGGGTCTGCTCTGGGGCAGTTTAGATTTCCCCTTTCTTGCTTTAGGCTTAGTTAGCCCTCCGGCTGTGCCGAGGCATCTAGGATCACCGTAGGTACGCTCCACGGCTACTACTAGTTGTCTGGATAGGATCAGGGGTCTGCAATCCGCTAAGTTACCAACCTCTCTGGTTTTCTGTGGCTTAGCCTGGGCCTGCTCTCCTCCTCGGTGACCCATTCATAACAAGTCTCCCATGATACGACGCTCCAACTGCTGGCACTTACACAGGGCTCGTCCATGCTCATTAAAACGGAGGTCGATGCGAGTCCAGTGTAGGCAGAGATTTCGGCTGGCTCCCACCTTCGCCAAACCTTTGGAATCTCTGGTCCAGGCGTCCAGCCACATGGGCCATGGAGGTGTAACGAGCGGGATCTATGTCCCGGACCGCTCGTGCACTCAAGGTCTGTCATGTCTGCGGCAGTCAGGACATCTTGCCTCCAGATTTCCTCAGCGGTCGGGAGAACATCCCCATTTAGTGACCGCAGGAGGTGGTTCACTGGACACAGCGGCACTTTCCTCCAAACTGTCCTTCAATGGGACCATTACCATTGGCCCATCCACCCATACGGTAGAGCTTTGCGTGGACTCCTGGGCGGAGGGCAACTTTATGTCTTTTGCCTTCACCCGACGGCACACAATTCCTCTGGTGATGCTTGCCAAGCCAATGACCATACGGGTGATAAATGGGTCGACACTGCCATCAGAGAACGCATCAGACCATCCCATTTACTCTATCCATGTCTCCATCCTATCAGGAGATCATCTCCCTGCTAGTCATTCCCGAGGGAATTGATGAGGTCCTCTTAGGGACACCATGGCTACGATACGACTCCCCTCATATAGAGTGGTCCTCAGGGAGAATTCTGGGATGGAGTAAATTCTGTGAGGGTAGATGTCAGAGGGAGTGCGTTCAGGTTGCTACTACAGAGATAACCGTGTTCTCCAAGAAGGCTGTGGAGACCCTTCCGCTTCACCACCTCTATGACTGCCCTATTGACCTCTTGCCTGGTGCTGAGCCTCCCCGGGGTCGAGTTTACCCACTATCTCTCCCAGAGATGGAGGCAATGACTCAGTACATCCAGGTGAATCTGGCTAGAGGATTCATTAGGAAGTCAGTGTCACCTGCAGGGGCGGGGTTCTTCTTTGTGTAGAAGAACGGAGACCTACGTCCATGCATAGCCTACAGGGGTCTTAACGCCATCACCGTTAAGAACAAGTACCCTCTGCCCCTGATATCTGAGCTATTTTATAGGCTGCGGGGACCGAGAGTTTTTACTAAACTTGATCTGCGAGGTGCTTACAACCTGATTCGCATCCGTGAGGGGGACGAATGGAAGCCATCTGAGCATGCCCGTGAGACGACCGCTCATTGGTGGTTGGAGTTCACATGCTCAGGTCCTCAAGCAGCTTGGATTGGGCCATCAGGAAGGTCCCGGAAGGCTGCAGTTATAAAAAAAATTAAAAAAAAATTAAACAGCCGTGCGCTAGTATAGACAATTTGGAGTGAGTGTTGTATGCACGTATGAATGTCTCTGGTGACTGACTCATTATGAAACCCCTACCCTTGGTATACATGTGTTGGTCAGCCTTGCCAGGTAGTGCCGAGGCCGATAGTTCAGGTAGGAGGCAGAGTCAGGGCCTAGCTTCAGCGCCAAGTAGTGGCTTTGCTTGTACACCACTGTGCACTTGGTCTGCACTCCACAGTAGCCAGCGTCTATTAGTAGCATTCACAGGTGTGACGCCGTGTGCCTAGTTTGTCTAGAGAGGCTCTTACCCTGCGTCCTTGGGGAAGAGTCTTGTGACCATACACTAGCGCTGACTCAGCTGTGCCCTGTAACAGTTAACAGGGTACGGCATCTGTGTTATGCGGTAACGGTCCGTTGGTACTACATACTGGGTGGCGTTTAACCCACGTGTGTCCAGTGCGATACCGCCATTTAGTGTCCGCCATTACCGAGCAGCAGTTAACATCTCTGCACGGTGGACCCCGGGCTGCGAATGGTGGACCCCGGGCTGCGAATGGAGCGCCCTCACTCACCAGGGCCGTGGGGTACTCGGTACCGGGCCGGTTGATCTTCTCAACGGGAGTTTTCAGCAGCAGTGACCCGGTCCATGGCCCTGGGGCTCCATTGCAAAAGGGGTTGTTTCAGTGTGCTTATGGTGGTGAAAGTTTATAAGTGATTCGTGACGCCACCTGTGGTGTTCGGCAAATGTTAAGCCGACGCTGCAGACAGATCCTCTGGGACAGATGGTGTAGTGCAGCAATGATGTTATAGCCCTCCACAGTCAAGGCTGTAGTCCCAGGGCAGTGTAGGTGAAGTGACACTTAGATGGTGTAGTGTTGGGCACAGGAGGGATGTAGCAGTGTCGGGCAGGCTGGCGCAGGAATAAGTGGAGGACACCAGGGCATGTAGTTCCAGAGCTTTACTCACAGTCTGTTGTGGTACAGGTGCTTCCAGGCAAGATGAAGTACTCCTTTCCAACACTCCGCCAACATATGTGCCTTTTCTGAACGTCTCTCTCTTAGCGCCTTTGAGTGAAGTACTCACAGTACTGAGCTACACTGGAGTTCCTCCTGTCAGATGTTCCTAAGAATTCTACTTGTATGGCAGACAGCTGTAGCCTGCTTCAGGGACTCCTTCTACCTAATCCCGGCTCACACACGTTGCTGTTGTTCCCCCAAGTCTTGTGTGGGAATAAAGTGGTCACTACTTCTATTCCTCCGGTGTCTGCTGCAGGACCATTAGTATCCATGCAACCTCGGGGACCGGACCCTGGCCTTCCTCTTAGAACTTGGGAAGGGTTCCCCTCTCACCCTGGTCCTTGTTCTCTTATTCTCCTCACGTTCCGTATCAATCCTTTCTTTCTTATGGAGAGTCAGGCTTTCTATCAATGTTGCTTTCTTGTGCCAGCGGACCCAGATCACTGAGGTCGGCTGCAGCACTTCCTTCATCCATCCCACTCAGGGGATCTCCTTCCACAGGCTGACCTCGTCAGACTCCTGTGACTAACTGACTAAATCCTATCCTCTTCCCGCTCTTTTAGTGCAAACTAAACTCAGCTCCACCCGCCTCCCAGCACGCTTCGTGTTCGAAGCAGGGAGCCACCAAAGGTGCTTTGCTACACTACTATGTTGTGTGGGATGCAGGTGTTGGAGTGTGGTCAGGTGTCTCCACCTTACCTGGATGGTGGGGCACCTCAGGAGGAGGTGCAGTACCTCTGTGGTGACTGAACCCTCAGGGGCGCCACACGAACGCACCTTATTACCATCTTCATTTTATCTTGCCATACACTACATACAGTAGGTAAATAATATTGCCTTGCATGTCCTAAATAATACTGCCATATAGCACATAAGTAATGCTGATATACATGCACACAAGTACTAAGTAATTTAAAGTACCTCACTGCCAGTATAATACAAGTTGAGCAGTAATATGTACTGGTTCACTTAGAAACCCACAAAAATCTTTGCCAATGATTTTACAATTGACCAGTTCTCATGCTAGTTCTGCTGCACAGGCACGCGGGGTTCCAGCGAGGACCTTAATCTGATTTATCAAGCTCTCAACAATCACAGAACAGGCCTGTCTCTCATTCATTGCCCTGTGTTCTGTGATCTCCTTGTGTAGATCCTCCGATGATTCAGGACATGGAGTGGACCTCCCGCATCTGTCTATGTTCAGAAGGTGCCTTTTTATATTTGATAATATAAGAATATATAATTTAATAAATATTTAGATTTAATATAAATATACCAGTATTTAACTTCTGGACCTTTAGTATGGAAGGCAGGAACCTTAAGGCTATGTGCCCACGTAGCGTTTTTCAAGCGTTTTTTTCCTGAGCAGAAACGCATGCCCTTGCCAGGGAAACCGCATGCGCTTTTTGACACGCGTTTTTGACGCGATTGTCAAGCGTTTTGACATGCGTTTTCCTATGCGTTTTTGCAATTAGTGTATTATGCGGAATCGCTCACGATTCCGCACAATTAATGAACATGCTGCATTTTTTTCCGCTAAGCGTTTCCGTAGCGGAAAAAAACGCACCATTAGCACAACATGTGCGTTTTCCATTCTATTACATTAGATGCTTTTCTTAAGCGTTTCCGCAGCAGAAACGCTTTTCTAAAAGCGCTGCGGAAACGCTTAAACGCAACGTGGGCACACAGCCTAACAGTGAGCCACAGGCAGCACTGTAAGATGTGAGAGCATTTTATGTGCCTAAAGATCTAAAATACGCTATATTCTGTTGCTTTGAAAGGCATATCATACTGGTACAGAAGATACATCTTTGTATACCATTTTAAGTAAAAAAAAAAAAAGTATACTATTATAGGTAAGTTACGGGGAAAAAGCTGAAATTTTTTTTTAAAAAAATGTATAAAATTTTTTTTTCAGAAACTTATAGTTATTATATACTTTTACTCCTTGTAACTCCATCTCAAGCCGATCCTGGCTTCAGTACAGTCAGACAACCCCTGTAATTGTTCCAATACTAATAAACAGTCTTATACCACAACAGCAGGCAATGATATCACCGTAACACAACAGCAAGCAATGATATCACCGTACCACAACAGCAGGCAATGAAATCACCGTACCACAACAGCAGGCAATGAAATCACCGTACCACAACAGCAAGCAATGATATCACCGTACCACAACAGCAGGCAATGACATCACCGTACCACAACAGCAGGCAATGATATCACCATACCACAACAGCAGGCAATGATATCACCGTACCACAACAGCAGGCAATGATATCACCGTACCACAACAGCAGGCAATGAAATCACCGTACCACAACAGCAGGCAATGAAATCACCGTACCACAACAGCAGGCAATGAAATCACCGTACCACAACAGCAGGCAATGAAATCACCGTACCACAACAGCAGGCAATGAAATCACCGTACCACAACAGCAGGCAATGAAATCACCGTACCACAACAGCAGGCAATGAAATCACCGTACCACAACAGCAGGCAGTGATATCACCGCTTTCACAAATTCTCACACAGTGCCGTCTCATATACTTTGTGAACAGTTGATAGAACGTTTGACAATAAACTTGCTTAATACTTGTGGTTCCTATAGACTCGCTACAATCTCGTCAATCTCTGGAATTCTCTGCCGAGGAGTCCTGCTCCCTGCACAAGTCCTCACTTATCAGTTATTAACTGCTCATTTTTTTAGTCTCCATCTCCACATTCTTGTGTCACATATTTTAAGATAAAAAAAAATACCTAATCTAAAACTGCTTTAACCCAGTCACCCTTGGCATCATTTTAAATCTTATTAACCATTACAATTTTTTTTTTTTTTTTTACAGTTTTACCATTTTTTATGTTTCTGCATGTAAGCATTTCTTTTAATACAAATATGTCATGGTTATTTTCCACTTTTTATCAAATACCCAGTTGGTGTTTAAAAAATACTGGCCTTACTGCGTAAAAAGAAAAAGTTAAAAAAACTTTTACATTCAAACAGTATTATATAAAAAAGAATTCCGCTATGGTTTAACTGTTTTCTATTGCTTTTTTTCCTGGAGCTGATAGAGCAGTCCTAGTTACAAGGTAAAAAAAGGTCAGGGCTGAGTCTAGGAAGACCCTGTATCATGGACAAGTCACCTGTAACTTAATGGTTATGTGATCACTGGGACTACTTTATCAAGTGGTTGCTCCTACCTTCTTTTGCAGTCCTTGGCTGTCTGCGAAATATGATTGCTGGGGTACAACTGATGGGAAGCCTACCTATTCCCAGAACAGAGGAGCGTGGTCTCCTTTTTTAATGGTGCTGTGGCTTATGTGTGCTACCACTCACATAGACATACAGCAGTGAATGCAATGGAATTCATGTTTCCTACCTCAGTACGCTGAAGTGTGTGTTCTCTGATCTGTCCATGTAAATTCTCCTGTACTGACATAAGACATTGGGAGGAATGTTTTCTTGGCATCTGTCGATGCCATTTTATATTTAATTAAATTATTTGTTTTTCTCATAGCTTATTTTTTACCAGACTTAAACTCAGAACCTCTAGTATGGACATGGGAGACAGAAACATTAACAGTGAGCCACAGAATATGGGAGACAGAAACATTAACAGTGAGCAACAAGATATAAAGACAGAAACATTAACAGTGAGCCACAGAATATGGGAGACAGAAACACTAACAGTGAGTCAAAAGATATAGGAGACAGAAACACTAACAGTGAGCCACAAGATATGGGAGACAGAAACACTAACATTGAGCCACAGGATATACGAGACAGAAAAAATAACAGTGAGCCACAGGATATATGAGACAGAATCACTAACAGAGAGCCACAGAATATGGGAGACAGAAACACTAACAGTGAGCCATAGAATATGGGAGACAGAAACACTAACAGTAAGCCACAGGCTAAATTGTTATATAAAATATTTTCTCTGCCTAAAGATCTAAATTATACTCTAAAATGATATCAAAAAGGTACATAAAGATACATCTTTGCATATCAGTGCATTTGTATAATATAGTTTTTCGGGGATTTTTTTTTCAATTAAAGACACAGTAGTAAATAAAGTAGTTGTAGTATGTGTCCCTGCATCCGGATAGGTCATCATTATCTGTTTAGTTGAAAATCCCTGGCAGGGTTGGCGGAGAAAATCTTTCTAATTTTTTTTTTTTTTTTAACGGTTGCACGTAAGGCGTGGGATTTACAGTAGATACAATCAAGTGACTTCCACTGCTGCCGGTTTACTGAGTTTTTATTGCACTTATCAATAAGATCTTACTTAGGAATTAATTTATTGACTTGAAGGAACAACCTCAACCAGTAACCACCAGAGCTGAGATACCGCTGAGAAAACCAGTCACCGCCCCGAGACTAAACAGTGCAATAAAAAGTATATGAGTGACTTATATTTATAAGTATTGAAAAGCACCGATCATTTTACAAAAACATATAACATAGTATAATGAAACGAGCCTCTAGAGCAGTGCTCCCCAACTCCAGTCCCGAGGAGCCAACTGCAGGTCATGTTCTCAGGATTTCCATAGTATTTCCCGGGTGATAATTCCATCACCTGCACAGACAATAATTCCATCACCTGGGCAATATACTAAGGAAATCCTGGAAACGTGACCTGTTGTCGGCTCTAAACTAAGCACATTTGTAATTAATCTTATCAGAGAAAGCTGCTTCTTTCTCCTCCTGAACTGATCTTTCACTCTCAATTCATGCGTAAAGTCTGTATTCGGTGGATACAGTTTTCCCCATTACTGAGATAGGAGATGACATTTGGTGTTTATAAGATTCTATGGAGAGATAAGGGGGAAGGGGGAGCTAGAGGCAAAGACAGACATTTGGTGCTCATAATGTTCTATGGAGAATTGTAACTGTCATTTCAGGAGAACATGCAGGAGAATGTCTGTGTCGGCGTCTAGCTCCTCCCACTCCATAGAATCTTATAAGTACCAACTGCTATCGCAGTAATGCAGTAATGAAAAAATCATTATTCACTGATAGAGGTTACCCATGAATTTGGAGAATGAAAGCTCAGTCCAGGAATATTCTTGGTGATCTTAGGCAATAAGGGGTCATTGGTAGCATCTTCGCTGGCTAGGCTAGTAAGTTTTTTTTTGTGAAAAGCTGTAGTAGTTATAAAAAAAACCAAACTGAGTGTTAGTCTTCCTCCCCAGGTACAGTGTTGAGTCCCAGCTGCTGCCTCGCTCTATGTCTGCAGCAGGGCCGTCATGTCAACTGCACCGGTGCCAATCAGTGAGTTCAGTGGCTCCTACCATAGGTGGAGACTCAGTGCTAGACTCAGGGATGGGAAGCAATACTCAGTTTGTTTTTATAGAACTACTGCAGCTTATAGCAAAGTTTTCAGACAGGTGAAACCCGCCTATAGGCCGAGGTCACACTTGCAATCGCAATGCGAGAAACCCGCGCGAGTCTCTCGCCTCAATACCCGGCACTGCCGCCAGCACTTGGAACCAGAGTGTGCGACTGCATGTATTTCTATGCAGCTGAGTGCTCCGGTCCCGAGTGCCGGGTATTGATGAGAGACTCGCGCAATATTCTCGCATTGCACTCGCAAGTGTGACCCCCGGCCTTAATGTCAGCATCCCCAAAGATCTAGAGCAGAAGAGAGTCAATGGCAACATCCCTGGTGGCCTAGTGCGGTCAGGGATTGCGCACATAGAGGTTTTTGAGGCGGTCAAAATGGACAAGTTTTCTTGTGGAAACGACTTTAGGAAATTCTCCTTCTTGGGGGAATTTTATTTTGAGGTTTCTTTCGTTTGCTGAAGCTGCAGTTTTGAAGAATTTTTCATGCATTTTTGCTAACTTTTGTTTCCTTAAAGTGTTTTTTTTTTTTTAAGCCTTTTAATTGGACAGTGCCAATTTTAGAGCATTTTCCATCAGAAGAAGCATCAAATAAGTCGCATACACTTTATTTTTTCCCTGTGGGCATTTTTCAAATCCTGAAGAGGAAGAAACTTTCTACCACACTTTCTCCTTCCACTCCACTTTCCATTAATTTGCTTGGATACAGCACTCTGAACAGCCGGCTTCTGTAGCAATTACCTTTTGTGGCTTCCCCTCCTTGCGGAGTGTGTCAGTGACTGACCTTTTGTGGCTTCCCCTCCTTGCGGAGTGTGTCAGTGACTGCCTTCTGGACATCTGTCCGGTCAGCAGTCTTCCCCATGACTGTGGAGCTACTGAAACAGACTAAGGGACCTTTATAAATGCTTAGGAGCCTTTACAGGGGTTTATTGTTAATTATTCTAATTTACTGAGATAATGACTTTTGGGTTTTTCATTGGCTGTAAGCCATAATCATCAACATTACCAGAAATAAACCCATGAAATAGATCACTCTGTGTGTAATGACGCTATATGATACAGGAGATTCACTTTTTGTATTGAAGAACTGAAATAAATGAACTTTTTGATGATATTCTAACTTAGTGAGAAGCTCCTGTATCTGAAACTAAAACATAAATATATTAGAAAAAAATAGAGAAGAAATATAAAGGGTTTTGTATATGTAAGTCCATCCATCAAGGAAGGAATGTGTAATATCTTTAAGCCTCTACACTAATCCTTGATTTACCAATGTTTTGAATTCTGGAATTTCATCATTTTTTTTTATATTCTTAATACGTTTCGTCAAACCTGATAGTAATCTGAGAAGGAGACATCTACAGCAGAGACCATAACCACAACTCAGGGGTATGACCACAGGGATAGCCGACGCCGGTGCTGACATTGTCACCGGAACAACCGAGCACCAATTGGTTGCATCATAGGAAATGGTACAATTTCCTAATGGAATGCTTGCTTGATCAGTCTAGTTAGGCCACATTCACACATTTGGTCTACAAATACTGATGTAAAACACTGACCAAATACTCAATGTGTGAATGTAGACTTATCGTGCGACAGCAGTTCGATCACACGTGGACATCTTATCAGTGCAATTGGAGGCTTTTGAGTAGTTTTGGTTCACGGTGAATCGATTCCCTTCGAATCGACTTTCTTTGCAAAATTTGGTGAAACTGATAATTGGAAATTATTTTCTCTTCTCTAATTACTTCTTATTGCTCTAATTCAGAATTCTAAAAAAACTTTGAGAACAGCCCATGTGGGGACGGTAAACTAGAGTGTAGCTATAGTGGTGCAGGGGCCTGGTGTTAAAGGGGGTCTAAAGTCTTCCACGATAAGAAAATATCAGAATTTAAAAAAAATGACACGATTAATGGAGATCTGTTACAAGTTCCACATTTTCTATATTTCGCTTATTTTTATTTAGTCCTGAAAATAATCAAAATTTGATTAAAAAAAAAAGAAAACCACTAGATGCTAGCAACATCTCATATTTGTAATGGATATTAAATTATTATTTTCCGTAAAGCTGAATTTATACTGCCCCTAATGACCATCGAAAAAAAAATGTAACAAGTCGATATGGGCTAATTTACTGTAATTTTACAAAAAAACAAAACAAAAAAAACTGTATGGGAAACCAATACGATATGCAAATTGTCGACAGCACATGCCCTTTTTATATAAGGAGATGAGCTGCCGAGAGTGATGACAAATTTCTGACAAAAGGAACGTTTAAATTGGCTTCAATAATAAAAATATTAAGATTAAGATGTCCCCAAGTATTCCTACTAGAGGGAATGTGTCATCAAGAAAGACCAATTGTTTAAATCACGTTTTATGTTAATTGGATTATTTTATAATGGTGTTATAATAAATTTATTCAATTTTCAATTATACAATCACATAACAAATGTGATTTTTCACTATGGCTACTATGCCTAATATTAGGTTCATACTTTCTGTTCTTTTTAGCAGTCATCTTAAAATTATCAGACAGCGTAATAACAGTTAAAACCTCTATATACAGTAAATAACACAGGATCCACCACTCACAATAGGTAATATCACAGCTCACCTCCTCCTGTACAATGACTGATAACATCTCTATATACAGCAGATAACACAGGATCCACCACTCACAATAGGTGATGTCACAGCTCACCTCCTCCTGTACAATGACTGATAACACCTCTATATACAGTAGATAACACAGGATCCACCACTCACAATAGGTGATGTCACAGCTCTCCTCCTCCTCCTGTACAATGACTGATAACACCTCTGTATACAGCAGATAACACAGGATCCACAGGATCTACCATTCACAATAGGTGTTGTCGCAGCTCACCTCCTCCTGTACAATGACTGATAACACCTCTATATACAGTAGATAACACAGGATCCACCATTCACAATAGGTGAAATCATAGCTCACCTCTTCCTCCTGTACAATGACTGATAAGACCTCTATATACAGCAGATAACACAGGATCCACCATTCACAATAGGGGATGTCACAGCTCACCTCCTCCCATACAATGACTGATAACACCTCTATATAGAGTAGATAACACAGGATCCACCATTTACATTAAATAGTGCCACAGCTCACCTCCTCCCCCTCCTGTATAATGATTGATAACACCTTCATATACAGTAGATAACACAGGATCCACCTTTCACAATAGGTGATATCATAGCTCACCTCCTCCCATACAATGACTGATAACACCTCTATATATAGTAATTAACACAGGATCCACCATTTACATTACATAGTGTCACAGCTCACCTCCTCCTCCTGTATGATTGATAAGTGATAACACCTCTATATACAGCAGATAACACAGCATCCACATTCACAATAGGTTATATCACAGCTCACCTCCTCCCCTCCTTTACAAAATGACCTTTGCTCCGCCCAGTGGATACCTAAAAAATCATTTCTATAGAAATGAAAGAGTTAGAGTCTGTCTATTGCTGTCTATGGAACACATGGCTGCTGTAATGCACATCTCTAAATGCTTTTAAAGTTGTTCAGGCAGGTTGGCCGCCCCAATACTGTATGTACAGAAAGTAAAATAAAATGTACAGAAGCTTAAAAAACTAATAATTTGAAAAACAGATTATAACAACTATAATATGCATTTTATTATAATATTGTTTTAATATATTGTTTTACAGTAATTTGATTGTATTCTGGGTAAGAACATTGGCGGTGATACATTTCCCTTTACATGAAAATCATTAAAATTACCAAGGTAATTTATTAGAATGTCCTCTCTATAATGTAAAGTGCTGCAGAATATGTTGGCGCTATAGAAATAAAATTATTATTATGTTTTTTGTGGGATAATTTGGATTTTTTAATAGTGCAATTTAATATTGCATGTAACCCTTAAAAGACTTCCAGCTTTACAAACCACATACTGTGGACATTTTTGTCTTTGCCAACATTAAAATCTTGGATTTTCTTTTTTTAAATTCTGTCGGAAGAATAGAAAGAACAAGGAAAAGAGGAAGACCAGCAACCCGATGGATTGATACAATCAAAATAATGGTGGAGCTGCGGAAAAGACCCAGGCTAACCTATCTATCCTTGTACAAGTGTAAGGAGATGGACATAATACCCATGATACACCTTGAAGACATGTATTTTTGTAATGTGTATTGTGATGTATGTTATTAGTGACGTGCGTTATTAGTGACAGTGTTGTGTTCTGCCCGACAGTAGGGAGAGTTAGAGTTAATAGCTGGGACTAGCCCAGAGTGAGAGGGGATAAAGTGAAGGGACAGATACAGATTTCCTATCAGTACATCAGACAGGGCCCAGCCAGCAGTAGAAGAAGACTTAAGGACTGACAAGTTAGCAGAGCCGCAAGATGTAGGTGTCCCTTACGTGAGTGGAGCCCGAGGCAGTGGATAGCATGATCCAGGGGAGAGATGAGAAAAGCAACAGAAGGACAAAGTGATGTACTGGTGACGGGTCCTGGGACAGGACAGTGATACGGCTCCAAATTTATAATTCAAAGAGGTAACGGGCAGGATGGAACGGGGAACTTGAGAAGAAGAGAGTGTGCGGTTGGTAGTTCCAAGGCATCAGAAAACAGAGAAGCTAAGTATCGGCCATAGTGGCGAACTAGCTCCCCTAGGGGGATAATGTACGGGGGTTGAGAACAGGACTCTCATTTACTAGGCTGTAGTGCTGTGCTGGGTTGGGGGTGAAGGCAGAGGAACTTGGGGATAGAAGCAAGTAAGCCTGGAAGAGGTAGCGAGACCGTGTGTGAAGATGCTCCATGTTGTAAAGTAAACATTTTTGAAGTATTGCACCCACAATCTATTGTACATAATTCCCACCAAGTTCCTGTTCAGTAAAAAAACTGCTTTTGTCGACTGGTGGTCTCACTTATTGAACCTCTCAACATCCGGTCCTGGCTGTAAGACATCCTGTGCTCAGAGATACCTGTGGAGCAGGCAGCAGCAGAGAAGATGCGTGCTTCAGACCCACAGGACCTGAAGCATGTGACTGCTGGGGGCGTGGCCTAAACTCCCAAGAGTTAGGAGCTGCAGGAAAACTCCTAAAATGGTAACTACGGAACAAAGTTACTAATAGGCATAGACAGGGAAATAAACCAGATCAGGCCGGGGTCAAAGCACGAGATAGCATGACAATTACCAAAGGGCTAGACAGAACAGATAGTCAAGACGTAGCCAAGAAGTCAGAAACCAGAGAAGCAGATATACAGTACAGAATCAACAGGCAAACTCACAACGGGGGACAGAACCGAATCAGAACCATATAAGCAAGCTATAAGACAACGAACAGGCACACAGGGGTCACAACACTCGGCCAAAGGCAAAAGTATAACTGACAGGGATTGGAGTATCTCAGGGCAATAAAAAGCTCTGCCTGAACCAAAGAGAGGCCACAATAATTAACTCCAGGTGTGCAGGTCAAAGCCTGCACTGAGCTCAAGACATTAACCCCTGATGTGCAGGTCAAAACCTGCACTGGGATCATGACACTGGCCAGCCAAAGTCACCGGCATTAAGGGCATAGCGCCCTCGTAGACAAAGTCCACACACCCAGCCTGACCCCCACCTTCATGTAAGGTGTCGGGGCGTGAAAGACGAGTAACTCTCCCACTGCTGCCGCCCCATGCCACGTTATACAAGATCGATCTTCCTGCAGAGCGTCCATCCATCAAGTCGGTATGACTCGAGATTAAATAAAATAAATAATATGGGAATCGCTTTAGAATACAGGATTGCCAAAGGTCTAAATATAGAAAATTTCCAATGTATCCTGTCCCCCAGGATGCAAATTCCTGTTCAGTGTTCCATGGCAGAGTTTCTCCTTTTGCACATAGGCTATTAAATCATTCTCATAGTAAATGGTGGTGACACATGCAGTTCTTGTTATTAATAACCGTGGAATTCAATAATTGGGAGATTAGATCATGTCACCCTTGACGAAGGTGTTCCGAAACGCGCGTTGGGGCGGGCACACCGACCATCTGAGCCCTGGGGTCAGGCATACTTTCAGGTGAATAACCAACAATGATGTTTCTTTTGCATTATTTCTATTATAGCGACATTATATAGATACACGATGTGTGGTATATTCCCTAAAATGGGTAGTATTTAGGGTTTACTTTGCCCCATGTACATGTAAGCATTCCTTTCTTTATATATAGCACAATTAACTGCCTGGTTCTACTATTTGTAATAATATGTGATACATATGTTATATATTTTACCTTTTGGTTGGGTCTCTCATGGTCTGATGTGCTTCCAGCATGCAGTTTTGTGTGTTGGTTGATACATGTTTTGTCCATACTAATCCTTGCCTGTTAAATTATTCATAAAGCATCTTTATATTTATTATACCTTGGACCTTGTGATTGTCTTTTGGGTTCTCCCTTTCCCCTCTTGATAACACAGAGGCGTACTGAAAAAGTGAGGGAAAGGAAGTTCCAACACATATAGTACTAACAGAATATACTAATAAAGAGGAACTGCCCACTTAAAGAAAATGGATGGAGAGTTACATAGCATTAGACTCAAAACAGTTCCTGGACTTATGAAACTGACAGGAGTGCTAAAAGCAGTAGTAGCTTTTGATGGTTAAGCGCAGTAAATTCCATTCTTTTCTAAAAGTTTGATGGAGAAGGATAAGTGCAATTAATTAATCTCTAGGAACATTGGTACATAGAAGGTAACATAGTTAATATACTGGACTTTTCGTTCTTCCAATACCTTTGTAATATCCAAATCTAAGCATCAAACATACTATAAAGTCATAAGAGACCAATAATAACAAGACAGAACTATTTCACAAATAATATTGCTGTTTGTAGCTCACCCTGTTTTGTATCTCACTTTTATATCTCTATGTAATGGAACTATGGGAATAATATGTATCTTATATTTTTTCCCTTTCTGTTTGTCAAGATTAGTCATATTCCTTGATGACTTTACACTAATCTGGATATTAGTTAATAATTCTGATTTTTCTATCGTTCAGATACCACTGACTGACGATAATGGTCCGTGAGATCTGAAATGTTTAGTACGGTAAAGGTTGCTTATTATTGTATACAACTTTTGACAAACAGTGACATGTCACAAGTTCACAACTTCCTCTGATCACTACAATGGAGGGGTAGAATCTTTTCGTGGAACCCCTTTGGTTTTGCTTAGCTCATCTCGGAGTGCCCAGTCTTATTATTAGGATTATTTATTTATATAGCACATGCTGTACATGAGAAGGTTTTACATCAAAATACAAATATCACTTACAGTACATAAACTAACAATGAAAGACTGGTACAGAGGGAAGAGGACCCTGTCCTTGCAGGCAGGACCGGTTTTAGACAAAGTGGGGCCCTGGGCAAAAGTTTAAAGTGGGGCCCCAAATGCACATCACACAGAAACATTTCTGTTGTATTTACCTCCACTGAGTTCAGGCCAGTAAAACGAGCGTGATCAACACTACTGAAGTCGTTCGATGCTTGTTTCTCGTCCCCTTTAGGGTAGGTGCACACGTTTAGTAATTGACAGCGCTTTGGACACCGCACATGTCCACTATGTCCAAAGAGCTGTCAGCTATTGAACGCAGGTGAATCCGCATTTGTTCATTGAACCGTGCGGAATCACTGCGTCCAATACATTGTCTCTACAAGATAAATAGGCATGACGTGTTCTGTAGAGACACGCCGCATGTCCTCCGCAGGTGAGCCTTGGGTGTCTGTTCACGCATAGTGGGCATGGGATTTCTTGTAATCCCATCCACTATGCTGTTACATCTGGACGCTGTGCAAGTACGCAGAGTCTAACCCGTATAGTTTACTCACCGTGTGCACCTACCCTTACTGCGGCTGAGGAAAAATGATTGGTAAAGATAGTCCTTGATACAGTATAAAACAGGTCCCATATAGTACATATAGTAAAATGCACTCCCAATGGTCCTTGATAGAGTATAATTTAGCCCCCCTCAGAGTATACTGCAGCCCCCCTCATAGAGTATAATGTAGTACTCTCATAAAGCATAATACAGCCCCTCTCAGAGTATAATGTAGCCCCCTCAAAGTATAATGCAACCCCCTCAGAGTATAATGCAGCCCCCCCACATACACACTATAATGCAGCCCCCCCACACACAGTATTGTGCAGAAGACACACACTATAAGGCTACGGCCACACTATCAGTATTTGTTCAGTATTTTTTCTCAGCATTTGTAAACCAAAACCAGGTGAGGAACAATCAAATGACAAGGTATAATAGAAACAAGTGCACCAATTCTTCATGTCTGACCCACTCCAGGTTTTGGCTTACAAATACTGATGTGAAATACTGACGAAATACTGATAGTGTGGCCATAGCCAAATGCATACACACACTATAATGCAGACACACACTATAATGCAGACACACACAATAACTTACCTCTCCTCCTCATTCCCCTGCTGCTCTGGCTCCTGCAGAGCATCTCAACAGCTCCCCTGCTGGCACACGCTGCTGAGTCAGAGGCGCCAGGCCCCTCTTACTCAGGGGCTCCATAGCGGCTGTGTAATGTGCTGCTATTAGCGGCACACCATTGGCTGGGGGTCCTGGAAGAGTCTGGTCTTCCTGCCCCTAACGTCAGCCCTCTTTGCGGGCTTACATTCTACAGTCTTAGGTGTATAGTTCCAAAGAAAGTAGAGTTGGTACATTGCTTATTCGGGTCTCCAAGAAGAGCTGAACATTGCTGATCTAATCTGAAAGCACAATGCCCATTTAAGTGCTTTTACTCATTGGTTGCTAAGCTCAACACTGTCACGATCCATGCTGGTTTGTGACAGATAAAAGCACATGTAACCTTTTTTTTCCTTTAAGCTGTTTGCTTAAAGTTAGTTTTGCCCCCGGTGGCCATTAGGGTCATTACACAGTGGTGTCTTTAGTTCTAGTTTTGCCCCCGGTGGTGGCTAGTATTATTACATGGGAATCACTAGCAGGTGTGATGGCTCTGGCTCTTGCCTATAAAGGAGAGTCAGGTGGTCTCACTCACTGTTGGTGATATTGGTAATTTCCAACCATCATTGGTGGAGGAAGGAGCTAGAGAAGAGTTCCTTGCAGCTCAGTCAGAGTCCTGGTGTGGAAGGAGCTACAGTAAGGAGTTCCTTGCAGCTCTGACAAAGCTTTGGTGAAGTAGCAGCTATTCAGGAGGAAAGCTGCACTCAGGTGCTGGACTCTGTTGCTGGGAGCAATAGCAACAGAGCAAAGCTAAGTGGTTTTTTCCCTGTTTGTAACTTTCCTTATGTGTGTTTTAGTGCAGTGGTGGGATTAGTTTCTGCACCGTCCAATTCATTGGAAAGGGATAGTTGCAGGGCAAGCTAGGGTTTTTAGGTATCCTGCTCGTCGCCAGGTGCGGAACCAGCCTAGGGACCGTCAGGAGTGTAGAGACACTGACTCAGGGGAGTGCAGGAGGTCTCCATGTCCCCGTTCCCTATTGCAGGGCCCTCCATTGTATCATTTTCCCTGGTGTTTCCCTTATCTCTGTAAATTCGCCCTGCTGGAGGCGGAGTATCCAGTCACCCATGACATCACAAACACTAAATCAAAATTTCTGGCAAGTCACTAGGATAAAGCAATAACAATCAGTACTAGTGGGATATTCTACATACCAAAGTACTAGCAGATATACTGAGAATTCTTTCAGGGACCTGACCAGGACCCCCCCTGGGCTAGCTTGGCATGCCGAGCATAGACATTGTAGCCATTCAAATGAATAGCTTGTCCATTGATGTTTTGAGTCCGTTGGAACAGGAGCCAAACTTACAGACCGGATTTCCAACCTGTGTCACAGAAGGAGTCCCCTTTCTGTTATATCCATGTGTCTTAAAACGGACACGAGTTGTCAATATAATCAAGCGAACTTTGCCATCGTGGGCACTGACAAACTTATCTCCATTTCTGTGTGCTCCAGGCATAACCGGGTCCGTGCAAGTGGGGGCCAGAGCCAATTTCATCTGGATGCGCGTCCTGGGACGCACATTCTGCTGAAATGTATTGCGGTGCAGAGATATGTCAGCTCCCTAGAGGCCAATCAGAGGACAGCAATGGACATTGACTTGATGGGCAGCACATGGCCGTGACATTATGCACTGCCCATGCCAACATGGCAAAGTTATCTGTCCGCTTCTGATCCAGCTATAGAGGACACCGCACGTCATGGGAGTGGGTGAAGGTAAGAATAATCGTCTGTTTCTTTTTAAAATGTGCTGGAGAAAAAAGGAAGGGCCTCAGGATTGGGGGCATTAAACCAGGAAGGGGCCCAGGATGGGGGACATTATATCAGGAAGAGGCCCAGGATAGTGGACATTGTTATTGGATTGGGCCCAGGAAGGGGGGCATTATTACTGGAAGGGCCCAGGAATGAAGACATTATTATAGGAGGGGATCCTGGATGAGGAACATTATTACATGATGGTGAACATTATACCAGGAAAGGGCTCAGGATGGGAGACATTGTTATAGCATGGGGCCAAGGATGACGGTATTATTAATATTATTGGAAGGGCCCAAGAAGGCATTTTTACTGGAAGATTCCAGGATGGGTACATTATTACTGGAAGGGGCCCAGAAAGGGGGACATTATTCCTGCAAGATGCCAGCACGGGGAAGATTATTACAAGAAGGAGCCAGGACAGAAGGCATCATTACATGGGGGGTGGACACACATGTCTTATAATAATAAATTTTATTTCTATAGCGCCGACATATTCCGCAGCACTTTACATTTCAGAGGGGACTTGTACAGACAATAGACATTACAGCATAACAATAATCACATAGATCATAACAGATACCAAGAGGAATGAGGGCCCTGCTCGCAAGCTTACAGTCTATGAGGAAAAAAAGGAGACACGAAAGGTGGGTGGTTACAGTTGCCCTGATTGTATGGACCAGCCATAATGTTAAGTGTGTAACAGTACAGACGCAGAGGGCTAATGGATGCATAAAGCATGTGGGAACATGATGCAGGGAACCTGGTTATGGTAAAAACTTTTGGCTGTGCCACATAGGGATAGATTAGGCTAATGTGTTGAGGTGGTAGGCCAGTCTGAATAAATGAGTTTTCAGGGCACACTTAAAATTGTGGGGATTGGGGACTAATCGTATTGACCTGGGAAGTGCATTCCAAAGAATTGGCGCAGCACGTGTATAGTCTTGGAGACGGGAGTGGGAGGTTCTGATTATTGAGGATGCTAACCTCAGGTCATCAGCAGAACGGAGGGCGTGGGTAGGATGGTATACTGAAACAAGGGAGGAGATGTAGGGTGGTGCTAAGCCATGAAGAGCTTTGTGGGTGAGGGTAATAAGTTTGTACTGAATTCTGGAGAGGATGGGTAGCCAGTGTAATGACTGGCACAAGGTAGAGGCATCGGTGTAACGATTGGCGAGGAATATGATCCTGGCAGCAGCATTCAAGACAGATTGGAGGGGGGAGAGTTTGGCAAGAGGGAGACTGATTAGAAGAGAGTTACAATAGTCGAGACGAGAATCAATAAGAGAAACAGTAAGAGTTTTTGCGGAGTAAAAGGTAAGAAAAGGTCAAATTCTAGAAATGTTTTTGAGGTGCAGATAACAAGAGCGAGCCAGTGATCGTATGTGGGGGACAAAGGAAAGCTCGGAGTAAAGCATGACCCCAAGACAGCGGGCATGTTGCTGGGGAGTAATAGTGGAACCACACACGGAAATGGCAATGTCGGGTATAGGTACATTAGTAGCGGGAGGAAACACAAGGAGTTCAGTCTTTGACAGGTTCAGTTTCTGATATAGTGAGGACATGATGTTAGACACAGTGTTTAGACAATCGCTGGTGTTTTCTAGAAAGGCAGGCGTGATGTCAGGAGAAGAAGTGTTGTGAGTTCATTTTCCCCTTCACTACTGAGGCCCGAGGAACTCCCTCTTCTGGTGAAGAAAGGTAGTGAGCCTGATTGTCAAACACCTGGGGCTGATTATGATGACTGGCTGAGTGGAGTTAATGACTGGATATAAGGCTGCTGACGCCCTTCTGGCCTGCGGGTGATTTCTCTGTGGACTTCTAGGAAACCAGTCTGATTCCTGCTCATCTAAAGCTAAGATTTCTGCTTTGCCTTTTTGCATTGTGTTTTGTTTTCCTTGCTTTTCTGGATTCTGCCATTCCCTGCTGGGGTGAGCTGAATCTCCTTTTGCCTGTTGCTCTGTCTTCAGAATATTCCTGAGTACTGACATAGCCTTTTTTGAAGCCTAGCGTCTTCAGGGCCTTTTTTACTGTCAGTTTGTTGGCTCTTATTTTCATAGGGGTTTTCACGGATTGCAGACAGCAGCCTTCCTGTCCTTTCCTATCTAAGCTAGCTTGGGCCCCATCTTTGCTCAGTCTATCTTTCTGTGTTTTGTTCTTTCTTCTTGCTTCACCGTCATTATATGTGGGGGGCTGCCTTTTGCTTTGGGGTCTGCTCTGGGGCAGTTTAGATTTCCCTTTCTGTCTTTAGGCTATGTAGTCCTCCGGCTGTGATCGAGGGGCCTAGGGCATCGTAGGAGCCCCCCACGGCTACTGCTAATTGTGTTGATAGGTTCAGGGGTCTGCAATCCGATAGCTGCCAACTTCTCTGGTTTTCTGGACTTAGCTAGCATTTCTATTTTTGCCTCCTACGGTGACTCAATCATAACAAAGAAGCATATAATTGGGTGTCATCAGCATAGAGATGGTACTTGGAACCCAAATCTACTGATTGTACACTGCCCCTATTGGTCAAACAAAGAGAAGAGGAGGGGGCCTAGGACTGATCCTTGAGGAACCCCAACAGTGAGGGGAAGATGGGAGGAGGAGGAGCCAGCAAAAGATACAGTAAAGGAGCGTCAGAAAGATAGGAGGAGAACCAGGAGAGAACGGTGTCCTTGAGGCCAATGGAACGGAGCATAGTGAGGAGGAGCTGGTGATCCACAGTGTCGAATGCTGCAGAGAGATCCAAGAGAATTAGCATGGAGTAATGACCATTTGATTTAGCTGTTAGTAGATCATTAGAGACTTTAGTGAGGGCAGTTTCAGTAGAGTGTAAAGAGCATAAACTGGATTGGAGAGGGTCAAGAAGAGAGTTATCAAAGAGATAGCGGATAAGACGAGAGTGGACCAGGCGTTCCAGAAGTTTAGAGATGAAGGGAAGATTAGAGACAGGTCTATAGTTAGCGGCACAGTTTTGGTCGAGGGATGGTTTTTTAAGTAGTGAATGTATGATGGCATGCTTAAATGAGGAGGGAAAGATACCAGAAGAGAGAGAGAGGTTAAATATTTTAGTTAGGCGAGGGGTGACAGCAGGGGAAAGGGGATGGAGGAGATGTGACAGAAATGGGTCACTGGTGCAAGTGTTTGGGCGAGAAGATGCAAGGAGCCTGCTTACTTCTTCTTCTGTGACTGGTTCAAAATCAGAGAGTGAGCTAGATGCAGTGAGGGAGGGAGGACAGTGCATGGTATGAGGTGATTGGGAGATAATCTCCTGTCGGATCTGGTCAATTTTTTCTTTGAAGTAATTGGCCAGATCGTATGCTCGAAGTTCCGTGGTTGGGGCCTGTACTCTTGGGTTGAGTAGAGAATGAAAAGTGTCAAAGAGACGTATAGGGTTATTGGACAGGGAGGTGATGAGGGTGTTGAAATAGGTTTGTTTTGAGAGGTGAAGGGCAGTGTTGTATGTTCGAAGCATAAACTTATAATGGATGAAATCTTTGGGTAGGTTGGATTTTCTCCACAGACGTTCGGCGCACCTGGAGCACCACTGCAGGAAACGTGTTTGCAGGGTGTGTCAGGGTTGTCGCCATCTGTGTTGTGGTGTTCTATGTATAGGAGGTGCAAATTCATCCAGGGCACTTTGAAGTGTTTCATTGTAATGCTTCAATGCAGAATCAGGACATGAGAGGGAGGAGATAGGGGCCAATGAAGACTGCAAGTTCTTCATAAGTTTCTGGGTGTTAATGGCCTGTATGTTTCTATAAGTATGGACAGTGGGGGTGACCTGAGCAGCCTGGCAGTTCTTGATAGAGAATGAAAGAAGGTTGTGGTCAGAGAGCGGGAGAGGGGAGTTTGAAAAATCATCCACTGCACAAAGCCGAGAGAAGACCAAGTCGAGAGAGTTCCCGTCTTCATGCGTTGGAGAATTAGTAAGCTGCAAAAGGCCAAACGAGGAGGTTAGAGATAAAAGGTGAGTAGCAGATGGGGAGAGGGGAAGAGCAATGGGGATGTTGAAATCGCCCATGATGAGGGTAGGGATGTCACAGGAGAGAAAATGTGGAAGCCAAGTGGCAAAATGATCCAGGAACTGATGGGAGGGGCCGGGAGGACGATTTACCACCGCCACTCGCATGGAGAAGGGGGTGTAGAGTCTGACGGTATGGACCTCAAAAGAAGGGAAGGCAAGTGAGGGTACTTGAGGGATAATCTGAAAGGTACATTTTGGTGATAGGAGCAGACCAATGCCTCCACCTGCTCTATTGTCTAATCTTGGGGTATGAGAGAAGTGTAGTCCCCCGTATGAAAGAGCAGCAGCAGCGGTAGTGTCTGACTGCTGGATCCAGGTTTCAGTAAGAGCCAGAAGGTTAAGAGAATTAGAAAGGAAAAAGTCATGAATGAAGGAGAGTTTGTTACACACTGAGCGAGAATTCCAAAGGGCATCTAGAATGCTACCAGGGCCCATACATCTGATCAATATGCAGGTGGGGTCCCAGGTCTAAATTTTACTCTAGGGCCCATCGGACTCCAGTTACCCCACTGTGTGTGCTGCCTAAGCTGGAGATGACAGAAGATTAGCAGCTAATGAATGGAGACAGTATTGAATAAGGTGCAGTGCACATGATTAAATTCTACCTTCATTCATTACTAAAAGCAGTTTTTATATTTTTTTTTACTTCTTCTAACCCCAACTATGGTTAGGATTAGTGATTGCTTTAGGGTGAGAGTTAGCGTTGTTAGGGTTAGGTTTAAGGACTAGGTTAGGGCTAGGGCAAGGATTAGGCTAGGGATTAGGGGTTAAATAATGAACTAATGGGAGGAACTTCTGGAGCACTATCGGTTCACGGGTTATGGTGCGCAAAATACTTGCCTTACCCCAGGCGTTGACAACCCATGCTGCGCCACTGTGGTAGATGTACTATATAGATTTACCACTTTGTACTCTATGTAATTCAATGTTTAATTATTATGATTAATTTTCTGTTAGAGTGAAATGCAAAAATTGATATGTAAAAAGAACGTCTCAATCTAGTTATGCATATGTATAGATTTTAATGGCGTTTATGCAATAGAAAGTTTTGTAAAAAGATTTATGATAATTTCACTTAACTTTGGTGACTTTTTATATTAATTTTGCTTAACTTTATTTTACGTTTTTCCTAACTTGTGGACAAACCCTCACATTAGAAGTTTGTCACAAAAATCTGTCAACCACATTGATCATCTTTGTGGAACTGGAGGAGAAGTGCAGCATAATCTATTACCTTGACTCAATTTACAAGAGAATTCTTATTAATGTCTGTAAAGCGCTGCTGCATATAATTCCACTATATAAGCAATGCATAATAATAATAATAATAATAATAATAATAATAATAATAATAATAATAATAATAATAAATTGGTGCGCCAAAAAAAAAAAAACAAATCCCACAGAGATCATCTGCATCACTTTTTTTTACAGTTACATTGCAGTTAATAACTAGTAATGTAAATGTTTTAACTGTGGATGTATGGATGTTGTACCGATGTAAAAAAAAGAAACATATGAATATAGTTGGCATATGGATGAAAATCGGACTATTTTTCTCAAGTCTGACTGAACCTGATCTTAAGCTAGTCATACACAAGAAGAAGTTTTTGAACAGATTCACCAAATATATATATATATATTTTTAAAAATATGCAGTAATCACATAAGAGAAAAGATATAAATACTCATTTTCGTCTATATTTCTGTTAAAGATGGTTTATCAATATATTAGAAATTTCATTAATATCAACATTTTTAAAAAATGTTCCACTTTTTGGAAATTTATTTCCGTAAGTTATGGAATGAACGTTAGAGTCTTGGTTTTTGGGGGTAGGTCGTGTGTGACGGAGCCTATTCATAATCTTACTTACAAACTATTTCATAATATGCATAAAAATCCATAAAATAGAGAGAAGTTTGAACCTTCCCTACTCCTTCCCCCAGCAATGTTTGCTGCCCACCTCCCCCAGCAATGTTTCGGACTGGGATCACGCTCTACTCACCTTACGCCAAGAACTGAGGGCCCAAATCTGACTCCGATCTAGCAGCACAAACCCAACTGCAGACATATCAGTGCTCGTAGCTCCACATACCAGCTCACATCTTGCTTCATCTTGGAATGAGCGAGTTTCAGTCTCTTCCTCAGGCCCACCTCCTTCCTCCACCCTCTCAGCATGAGCACTGAGCACTAGTGACCTGCAGAATGTTAGTAAACTTTACACTTATGAGACACACGTGAGAAGGCTTCATTGTCGGAATCGTTTGTCGTTTTCGAGTCCAAATTGAACTCTCCTGGAAGTAGGCTGGGAAGGAATGGCGTAGTACGGCACCATCTCCCTGGGGTTAGATGAAATTACGTGCTGTACAAGGGCTAAGCCTGAAACCGCATATATTAACTCTTCTGCAGGAAAAGGGAAAAACAACAAGAAACAAAGAAGGGCTGGACGCGCTCGCGAAGACGCGAAGATTAACAGATCAAAAAGTTTTAACTTATTAAAGACTGGCCTGTTTTTAAAAAGAAAAGTAGGGCTATGTTTGAGATGCAAACAATGATCTAGAGGTTAATAAAATTGCAATAAGTTTTCATTCTGCACTCGTCATCCCTTCATTCATTTTCAGACCACCCACATATACAGTTTGCAAAGTCGATTTTTCTCTTGTATGAGTGTAGCCTGTTTTTTAGCTCATTAGTACTTGCTCCCCTCTCCACTGCAGAACTGCCATCGGCAGTCACGCCTTGTCGACAGAGAAGGGCGGAAAAGAGTGCGCCGCTCTGTTGACGAGATGGTAGAAGCAGTCTTTGACTGCTCTGTGCCAGCGAAGAACAGCACCGAGTACAACAGGCAGGTATGTAGCTACCTGCCTATTAGTGTTTAGGCACTTTTTTTTGTAAAGTTCCCTTTACACTTAGCGCCCTTTTATATGCCTATGAAGCTGTTGAGTGCAGGTCAGAAGGCCCCAGTTGCCCTCATCACAAAATTTCCAAACAAAAAGTCAATAGTCTACAAGACGTTAGCATCACAATGACAATTCTTCATTGCTCCACCTGTGTTGGTCAGGTCTATGTGTAGAGGAGAAGAAGAATCAGTCACTCAAATTAGTCAATTATCAACAGCATGTGGGGCGTTAGTCCTTTTCAAAGTGTTTCTTAGGGGGCATTAATACTTTCTAAAGGGAACATTCTCAGGGCATTATTACTGGTTAAAGGGTTCAACACTTGCCTTGCGTTGGGAGCTGGCAACTCCTTTGTTTATAAAGTTGTATATAATATAGTACATTTTATAAAATTGTGGGTAGAAGCAGTGAAAGCAATTCTGTCAATATTTTAGGGATTTTTTTACTTTACTTTACCCCTTATTGTGATTTTGCAACATAAAGGTGACAGTCTGTGTCACAATTCCTCCTGTCAGTGTGGTGAGTGGCAGCTCAGTTGTCTAATCTGGGTCAGGGGCATGCTGAGTTGTCAGTATTTTGATAGACAGTGTAGCCATCCAATCTGATGCTTGGGCTTGTTGAGCTGTCAATGTGGTGAGTGACAGTCCAGTCGCTCAGTCATGACCAGGGTGTGCTGGGATTCCTACAGGTGTCACCTATTCTCAATGATTCTCAGGCTATTTAGCTGCCTGTCTGCACCTTATATATGTCAGTTGTATCTTTGATCAGTTTGGTGTGTGTTTTTTCTCTGTGCCTTGAGTTCTAGTATTTTGTTCTTTGTTGACAGACCTTTGATTTGCCTTTGACCATCTGTTTGCTTCACCCCTTTGTCTAGATCTGTTACCTTCTTGGAATTTTGACCCAAGACTGTGACTTGACTATGCCTTTGCCTCACCCCACTTTTTATGATGTACTCTCCTGACTTTTGACCTCGGACTCCCTGACTTCCCCACCTCATTCCGTGATTTATTTTTTAATTTTATTTTTAATTCTTACTTTTATTTTTTTAGATGCCTTAGGGACTTGAAACTGTTCTATATACTGCAGTACCACTCTGGGTTATACACGGCACACATTTTTATTACTGCAGAAGACACACAAAAAAAATCTAGAGTCACATCCTTTAGCCCTTTTGTGCTCATGTGGTGTGGCATGGCTTGCTGATTTTCCAAGATTTAAACTTATCTACACAGTAGATTTAAAAAGTCTACACACCCCTGTTACATTTGCAGGTTTTCATCATGTAAAAACTACCAAAAACAATCATTTTAGAACTTTTTACACCTTTATGTCACCCATAATCTGTAAACATCCATTGAGAAACAAACTGAAATAATTTGGAGGGGGAAATAAAGCATCAAGACTAAAATAATGTGTACAAACGAACGCATGCGCCCTGCACATACAGTGAACAAGTCGGTAAGACAGTGGTCACACCACAAAGAGACTGGAACTCAGAGAAACACAGTACAACAAACGTGAAAAAATACTCTGCTGTAAAAAAATACCAACAATAAACAGCAAGTGCTAGTAAAAAGATGATAACAAAACAGGGTATTTAGTTGATATGTTTTTTGCAAAAAATGTATGCTAAGCTGCTCTACCAAATGCCAAGGTATACCCATCAGAGCATTTTACGATGTGAACAGTACCTATAAAGTACACATATAAAGCCGTCTCACACAGCATGTCCACATCAGACATTGCCTCTCTGAACCCTGCTCATATAGGTACTGTTCACATGGTAAAATTTCAGTGTTCTCGTAGGATTTTCCTGACATTTTTTTAGTTTTTACAGCAAAAGCCATGGTCCGTAAACAGCTGAGAACACAGCAAAGGGATCTCATTGTTGAAAGTTAACAGTAAGAAGTAGATAAAAAAAATTTTCAAGGCATTAGCTCTACCATGGAATACTGTGAAGACGTCATGAAGAAGTGGCTGAAATTCGCACATCAGTGACACTAACTAGAACTAGACCTGGATGTCCCTCAAAAGTTGATGAAAAGAAAAGGAGCAAATCAGTCTGGAAGGTTGCCAAGTGGCCAACACCAACATTAAAAGAACTTCAGGAATTTCGGACAAGTACTGGTTATTTACTGCATGTGACAACACTCTTCCGTATACGTCATCCTTTTCTTACAAAGAAAAACATTCAAGCCCGGTTATATTGTGCCACATCCTACTTAAAGTTTGACAAAAGCAAGGAGGAACATGTTATGGTCTGATGAGACCAAGGTTGAACTTTTTTGGCCATGATTTCAAAAGGTATGTTTGTCGGGAAAGCCAACATTGCACATCTCCAAAAGATCTCCACACCCACAGTTAAACCTGATGGGCCAGAATTGTGCTTTGGGGCTGTTTTATGGCAGGTGTACCTTGGTCATTATTCAAGGTAGAGAGAATTATGAACAGTTCCAAATATCAGTCATTTTGGATCATAACCTTCAGGCCTCTGCTGAAAAAGCTGAAGATGAAGTGGAATTTCACTTTTCAGCATGACATTGATTCTAAGCAACCTCCAAATCAACAAAAACAATGGCTTCTCCAGAAGAAGATCATAGTTTTGTAATGGCCCAGCCAGAGCCCAGACCTGAATCCAAATGAAAAATATGTGCGAGACTTGAAGAGGACGCTGTACAATGGAGATGCCCAGCAATCTGACAGATGTGGAGCTACTTCAAGGAAGAGTGGGCAAAGATCACCAATTCTAGATGTGCCATACTGATAGACTCCTACCCAAAAAGAAGGAATACTGTCATAAAATCAAAGAGGTCTTCAACAAAGTATTAAACTAAGGGTGTGCATATTTATGCTAACACATTATCTTAGCTAGTTTTTGTTTTTTTTCAACCTGAAAAATATTTCAGTCTATTTTTCAATGAATTTATACAGAGTATGGGTGACATAAAAGGTGGAAAAAATTGGGAAAATTATTTTTCTTGGCATGATTTTTTTTTTTACGATTTTTTTTTTACATAACAAAAAACTGCTATTTTTTTACAGAGGTATGTAGACTTTTTAAATTTACTACATATACAACGTTTTTTGAAAATGTCGCACTTTTTTTGGGAAAATCTCATTTTGATAGGTGAGTGCTATATAAAGTTAACATTTATAAAGGCCTGTGTGACATTTTGGTAACTGTGAAGCAAATATTGGTAATATGGCTTCCAGAAAATCTCACTTAACAAATTTCACAAAATGTGTATTATATTTATTATCATTTTTTGAAGGGTTAAAGGGTGCGAGCGAGAGGTAGGGAGTGATAGTGGTTGTAAGCACAGTGGCCAAGATTGCTCTGGTTGAATCAAAAAATTTACTGGTATTGACAATTTGCTATTGTTAGATTCCCTGGTATAAAGTGGAGCCGAACTTTTACATCTTCTGTTGTGAGCCATTCACTTCTATAGATATACCACAGGAATGACACAAACCCTACACGTGACAGCATCAGCGGGGAGCGAAAGGAGCAGAAGAATGCCCGAATAATAATTATTGAAGGCCTTCAGGAAATAATAGATTACATAACTGGACTTCCTGTGTATAATAGAGGAAACCAGCGGTTCCTCACTGACGGGTACGTAGTGTTTTCACCGAAAAGTGAATATTTTACACCCAACTGAATGGAAGCCTCATTAAAGTTCAAGAGGACATTCCATAGCCTTATTTTTGGGTTGACCTTGATTTTTCTTTGACTAGTTGTAAGTTGTTTTATTTCATTCATTTTATTGCTTGACTACTTTATTTCTGGAAAAGAAAACATTAGCTCATCAGCTTACCACGAACCGAAACTATGCAAGGCAATGTCGAAATAGAGGAAGATGGAAAATAGGTTGATGCTCCCGACAACAGGAACAGAAGAAAAATGTGAAAATCCAGCACTGAGAAATCTTATATTAAAGGTCAATTTATTGGAATCAATTCAAATCCAAAAAAGGAGATGTAAAAACATGAAAGGACATTGTGGAGGACACAACACAGGACTCGTTCCTCCCACGTCACCAATGTGACGTAACTACACAGGCACAGCTCTCCGGCGCCCCCTTGGTCTCTCAGGTCAGTAAGGGAACTGCACCTAGAGCAAATGGCCGCCGGGGAGGATGTCCTGTTACCCACTGGGTAGTCTACGATTCGTGATCAGAGTAAAAGCATCAGCCCAAGATTAATTTTATAGTTTAATTGCCTTAAAGGGAAGGTGCCGTGTTTTTTCATAATTTAATGCAAAAAAGAAAACAGTATAAAAAGATATTGTCCCCTAAGCTTGACTCAGTGGTGTGTATGGTTTGGTTTTTTTTACTGTATTAATGCAGCCACTGGGGGCTGCCATCTTACCTCTCTGGCTGCTGAACGACACTTTCCATGCTCATTTACGGCAGTCCCTGGGCATAAGACATAACGGTCGGCTCCCGACCCTATCTGTATCATTGCAGCAGCATCAGGAGTGAACTGGGCACGCCTCTGTGGGCGGCTCAATTCACAGCTGTAGGTGTGGCCAGGCGCCATTTTATTAGAGCCCAGTGCTTTCCTTTTAGCTCCATTTGCACTCTATTGCAAGCCCTGGATGCTGTACTGTTCCAGCATAACAGGGCTTGGATGTTCACTCTGCACATACAGCTGCCGGAGAGGAACCAGGACGAGCTGCTGGAGACCGAGCAGCTCTTTCCAAAACACCCGACCAGCTGCAGCCCCTGCAAAACATAGGAGGAGCTGCTCCCTGCTGTTTCAAAACACTTGGCAATCTGCTGGACATCTAATCCTCTCCTGTGTGATACTGTCTGCTGAGCCATGTATCTAATTCTCTCCTGTGTGATACTGACTGCTGAGCCGTGTATCTAATCCTATCCTGTGTGATACTGACTGCTGGACATCTAATCCTATCCTGTGTGATACTGACTGCTGAGCTGTGTATCTAATCCTATCCTGTGTGATACTGACTGCTGAGCTGTGTATCTAATCCTCTCCTGTGTGATACTGACTGCTGAGCTGTGTATCTAATCCTATCCTGTGTGATACTGACTGCTGATCCGTGTATCTAATCCTATCCCGTATGATACTGACTGCTGAGCCGTGTATCTAATCCTATCTTGTGTGATACTGTCTGCTGAGCTGTGTATCTAATCTTATCCCGTGTGATACTGACTGCTGAGCTGTGTATCTAATCCTATCCCGTGTGATACTGCGCTCCTGAAATACTCTGTGCTGCTGTCACCCTGCTGGTTTTATGTGTGATCTACATAGTGGTATTGTGTATGATCTATATGGTGGTATTATGTGTGAAGTATATGGCGGCATTATGTGTGAAATATATTGCGGTATTATGTGAGAACACTATGGCAGTATTATCTGCTAAAAGGGGACCCATTTTGGGGTGGTTCTGGCTGAGCACCTGCACACGGGTCAGGGGTAATAGTTAGGTGCAGTCAGGGGAGGGCTGGTGAGGCAGCTGAAGAGAGGGGTCTCATTTTTATCGTTACTGTATGGCTCCATTTCCCCCCAGCCTGCTTCCCAGTGTCACTCCGGACTGCACCTGTCGCCTCGCTGTCACACATCGCCAGGACAGGATCTGAGGAGGGGAATGGGGTCTTTGCATGCAAAGTCTGGATCAGAACAGGCCATCAATCAGCAGAGATGTTTCCTGGATTTCTGTGCTGCTGTCACCCTGCTCCTCCCCCATATATCTCCCTCTGTGCCCCCCATAGACCAGCACACTGCTCTCCTGAAATACTCTGTGCTGCTGTCACCCTGCTCCTCCCCCATATACCTCCCTCTGTGCCCCCCCATAGACCAGCGCACTGCTCTCCTGAAATACTCTGTGCTGCTGTCACCCTGCTCCTCCCCCATATACCTCCCTCTGTGCCCCCCATAGACCAGCACACTGCTCTCCTGAAATACTCTGTGCTGCCATCACCCTGCTCCTTCCACCATATACCTCCCTCTGTGCCCCCCATAGGCCAGCACACTGCTCTCCTGAAATACTCTGTGCTGCTGTCTCTCTGCTCCCAGAATCCTTGCTGCCTGCCATCCTCAGTGATCGAAGACCCCATTCCTCTCCTCAGATCCTGTCCTGGCGATGTGTGAAAGCGAGGCGACAGGGGCCTGATATATGGTGGAAGGAGCAGGGTGACAGCAGCACAGAGTATTTCAGGAGAGCAGTGTGCTGGTCTATGGGGGGCACCCTGATCGGTGCCAGGGATTGTACATAGAGCGCTGTGTTATATACACATGGATGGACCGTCTTCTTGTCTGCTCCACAGAAATCCAGGAAACATTTCTTCTGATTGATGACCTGTTCGGATCCAGACTTTACATGCAAAGACAGCCAGTAACATTGCAGGCCCCATCAAAATGGCTGCTCACTGTGTTCCTAGATGTCATCCTCTCTTTTCCCTTAGCAAACACCCAGAAGGGGAGGAGAGGAGTGACATCACACCCATGTCAGCAGACTCTGCCCATAATTACTGCAGGGCAGTAATCTGAGCTAGTTATGCACTAGGTTTTTGTGCCAAATTTCAGTAGCTGCTCCCCCTAGTGTTAACAAGTGGAAATGCCAAACTTTTTAAAATTATTTTTCATATTTTTCCAAATTAAAAACAAATGATAATATTTTTTAAGAAAATGTAAACATTAATTCTTTACATTTTTTTCAATTGCTGAAAAAAAATTTTTTGGATGGCACCTTCCCTTTAAGGGTGCACTAGATAATTACAGAAATATACAGAAAGCTATACAATGGAATTACAGTGGATTTGCAGTCAGAGTAAAATATAACAATAAGGGTACAAGACTTGGAGATATTAAGCTGGATGTCAATTTACCAGATTGTAGGTTGCATGTGGGTGCCCGGAGCTCTGCAGTCCACAGGTACAAGAATCTTAGTTGTCGGACAGACCCGCAAAGCACGGGCCGCTGCTCCCCTTGGCAGGTCTGTCCCCAGTTCCTTCTTAGATCACCATCGTCTGGTTTTTCTGTGTGAGTGTCTGTCTCTGCCATGGGCTGCTAGTTCTTAAACACGCTAGGTTCCTCCCCATGTGTCAGAGGGTGGGCTAATAATCTCCACCCTTTAGCTCTCTGCAGAACTTATTCCCAATATCTAAGAAAGAGGGTAACTTTCAACAGCATGATCGGATCAGGACATGAGAGGTGCCAGTGAATGCGGTTTGTTTTGCCTGTCATGTGGAGAGCAAACATGGCCCCATTGGGTCGCTGTGGAGGGCCAATCTATGTATCTCAGATCTCACAACCCTCAACAACTCAGGAGTCACACTGCCAGATGCGCGATTTCCTCAGGGTCACTCGGATATTTTTCATGAGTCCATAACTCGAAAGATATGCTCATAATCCATGATCCTAGGATTGAGCCGGAGTGACTGGGAGACACAATGGATGTGTATTCCTGTGTCTGGCTGACAGGTATATTCTAATTGAAGCCTCAGGCATCTTCCTGCCCCATGCTGGGGCGGCTCCTTACCCAAGCTTTGAAGTTCTGTTTTGGGCCTTATCTCATTATCATACTAAAAGGCATTGCTATTCAGTATTGGAACACTAAATACTGCTTTCTTCAATATGCTTACAGGCCCTGGGGGGTAGGAGCAGTTAACTCCTTCATCACAGACATGTGAACTGAAAGTAGATGGAAGGGGGAAGACAGCATTTGAAAAAAAAAAGTCATCTGGCCGTAAATAAGGAACTATGAACCGTAATAGCGACTTTACACTTTGTAATGGCTCTTTCTTCACGCTCTTGTTGCCTTTTTTTTGGATTCTTGTAATTTTTCCACAAAAATGCAGCATGCTCTAGGTATGGAGCTTTTGTTTTTCAGTCATTTTCCAATGATTTTTTCATTAAAAAAAATACCATTTAGCGAATTCTGAGATGACAGAGGGAGCAGGGGCGGACACAGAGCGTAGAAGGTCCCTGTGTAAGAACAATATATGAGCCCTTTGTAGACCAATAGGTCACCATAATGTCCCCTTGTCTTCAACAGAAGCTGCTAGCAGCTTTGGTGGTGGAAGTGGCCCCTGGCCCCGTACCTCTCAGACCTGTGTATGGCTGCACAGGTTGAACCAATGTTATGTCTGCCCATGAGAGGCGGGGTCTCTAGCTCTGGAGGACCAATCCTGTTCTTTACTACACAGGCAACAGATCTTCTTTAAGCAGTTCCTGTGGGCAGCACGGTGGCTCAGTGGATAGCACTGCAGCGCTGGAGTCCTGGGTTTGAATCCCACCAAGGACAACATCTGCAAATGTGGCGCCCCCAGGAGTATGGTCGCCAAAACGGCATTACCTTCCTCCTAGGGAGTGTCTTGTCATGCTTGGAAGCAATGAACGGTCTCTCTGTCAGTTAATCACAACACAGCTCCCACTCCAGGCCAGCAGAGGGAGCTCTGAACCCAAAACTGGGGGAAGAGCTGCTCTCTGGGGGCCAGGAAGGGAAAATTAGGAGTTTGTGTGAGGAGGGCAATGTGTGTGGACGTGAGGAAAGGAGCTGGAAGATTGAGCAGAGTTCAGAGCTCACTTCTAGCTATAGCGCATGATCTGGAGCCCGGTCTCCAAGGCTGTATGGATACTGATGTTCCTGCAGCAGAAACCGGAGGAATAGGAAGCTGTAAATTCTCTGTTCCCACATAAGACTCGGAGGCACAACAGCCACGTGTGAGCCAGAAGAAGAAGGCTACAGCTGTCTGCCATACCAGGGAGTTCTAAATGAGAGCAAGCAAGTGGAACTTCAGTGTAACACAGTACTGCAAGTACCTAAAATAAGCGCTAGAAAGGAGACTACGCAACCCATCTGATAGAGAGATTCCTAAGTTGTTTCCATGCTAGCCAGCTCCTGTGCCATCTGTAATCTGGACCCTGGACTGCATTTACCAAACAAAGTAAAGGTAAAAGAAACTGCACCCTATTGTGTCCTTGCCTCCTTCCTGCAAACTCTCCAGCACTGCTACATCTCTGTGCCAGACACTACACCCTCTTCCTCAACACCTATCCTCTTCATCTACTCTGCCCTGGGACTGCAGCCCTGCCTGTGGAGGGTTACAACATCATTGCTGCACCACACCATCTGTCCCAGAGGATCTGTTTGCAGCATCGGCTTAACATCTTCATTGCCGAGCACCACAGGTGGCGTCACGTATCATCCACTCATAAATTTTAATCATCAGCCACTCTCAACCCCTTTTACATGGGCGCCCAGGGCCACGGACCGGGTCACCGCTACTGTGACACTTCCCTCTGAGATACCGGCCCGGTACCGAGTACCCCACTGCCCTGGCGGGCGACCCACAAGGAGTTTGTATGTTCTCCCCGTGATTGCGCGGGTTTCCTCCGGGCACTCCGGTTTCCTCCCACATTCCAAAGACATATACTGATAGGGAATTTAGATTGTGAGCCCCATCGGGGACAGTGATGTTAATGTGTACAAACTGTAAAGCGCTGCGGAATATGTTAGTGATATATAAAAATAAAGATATTATTATTGCATAATTTTTATTCCCGACCACCCACTATACATAAACGTCGGCGCTTGCTGGGCTTTGTGCAGCTCCGACATTTATCAGTGGTGGGTGGTCTCACAGTGCTCAGGACTCCCAGGGTCCTGTGAGGCTGCGTTCACACGTGGTGTTTTTTTCGCGTTTCCGCGGCTGTTTTAACCGCGCGATTTTGCCGCGAAAACGCGAAAAATAAGCATCCCATGCATTCCTATGGGATTCCGCAATGCTGTGCTAATGCTGCGGTTTTTACCGCGGCGGAATCGCTTCGCGGTAAAAACCGCAGCATGCTCATTAATTTGCGGAATCGCGGCGATCCCGCACCCATAGGAATGCATTGTTCTGCTTACTTCCCGCATGTGGCTGTGCACACAATGCGGAAAGTAAGCAGAACAATGGCGGATGGTAACCACGGTCCGGAGGAGAGGAGACTGTCCTCCGGGCTTTGGGTACCATATCCCTGTAAAAAATAGAATTTAAAAATAAAAAATATTGTTATTCTCACCCTCCGACGTCCCGCGCAGTCTTTCCGCTTCTCTTCACGCTCTCGTTCCCAGTAGTCCTTTGCGAAAATGCCTGCGATGACGTCCAGTCTCGCGGGATCGTGAAGTCTCGCGGTCATTCGCGCGACGTCATCGCGAATTACCGCGAGACATCGCGATCCCGCGAGAACGGACGTCATCGCGTGCATTTTCTCAAAGGATTACTGGGAACGGATGCGCGGGACGCCGGAAGGTGAGAATAACACCATTTTTTTTTTTTTACATTTTATCTTTTACTACTGATGCTGCATAGGCGGCCTCAGTAGTAAAAAGTTGGTCACACTTGTCAAACACTATGTTTGACGAGTGTGACCAATCTGTCAATCAGTTCTCCCAGCGATGCTACAGATCGCTTGGAGAACGCTAGCATTTTGCAAGCTAAATACGCTTGCAAAATGCTAGTTTTTCCATGGGAAAATCGCGGGAATTTAAAATGCGGTTTTCCCGCAGACTGGAATTCCAGAATTCTCGCGGTAATTTCCGCGAGAGTTCCGGTACGTGTGCACTTAGCCTTAGTGCTACGATTCCAGGGCACAGTGATAGCTCTGACAGGTGACATCATCGGGAACTGATTGGATCAGGTCCCCATCATGTAAACCCTTTGCTATCTTGTGTACTGCAGAGCATGAGATCAGTGATCAGAGAAATAAGCACTGAAGTCCCATACAGGGACTAAGTTAAAAAGTAAAAAAAAGTTTTAAAACTATAAAAAAAAACAACAAAATAAATAAAAAAGAAGAAAAAATATTAAACCAATAAATAAGTACAGGGTGGGCCATTTATACGGGTACACCTAAATAAAATGGGAATGGTTGGTGATATCAACGTCCTGTTTGTGGCACATTAGTATATGGGTGGGGAAAACTTTTCAAGATGGGTGGTGAACATGGCGGCCATTTTGAAGTCGGCCATTTTGGATCCAAATTATAGATGGCCCACCCTGTATATCTATGTAAAAACAAAAAAAAGTACACATATTTGGTATAACCGTGTCCAGAACGATCCGACCTATGAAACTGTCACACCAGTTAACTCCTTCAGTGCACACCATAACAAAAAAAAAAAACTGCTTTTTTATCATGCTGCCAAACAAAAAGTAGAATAAAACGCGATCAAAAAGTCAATTGGAAATAAAAATGGTACCGATGAAAATGTCATCTTGTCCCACAAAAAAAAACAAGCTGCCACACAGCTCCATCAGGGGAAAAATAAAAAAAGTTATAGCTCTCAGAATAAAGCGATGCAAAAACAATTCTTTTTTCTATAAAATAGTTTTTATTGTGCAATAGTAGAAAAACATAAAAAAACTATATAAATGTGGTATCGCTCTAACTGTACTGACCCGAAGATTAAAGCGGCCCTATCTATTTTACAACATGTGGAATGGCAATAATAAAAAAAAACCTAAATGCTGTTTTTTTTGTTCATTCTGTCTCCCACAAATCAGAATAAAGAGCGATCAAAAAATGTCATGTATCCAAAAATGGTACAAATAAAAATATCAACTTGTCCCGAAATAAACAAGCTGTCACATGACTCTGTCGGCAGATATATGGAAAAATTATAGCTCTCAAAAAATGGTGATGCAAAAACTTGTTTGTTTTTTTAAGAAAAAACTTATTTTCGTGAGTGAGAGCAGCCTGATAAAAACACTGATATAAATCTGGTATCGCTGTAATCGCACAGACCTGCAGAATAAAGTTGTCTAATCACTTATACCACACAAGAAACAACATAAGAAATAAATAAAACCAATTCTTTACCTGCTGTTGATTTGTTCATTCTGCCTCCCAAAGATCGCAGTAAAGCTCGGCTGACATTTATCCTGCGCTCTGTGCCGAGCACTTACACGGGGGTTTCTGTGTAAATCTCTGAAATACGTGATACAGATGGAACCCCTGGTGGAAGATTCCCTATAATGAGGCAGGTGGAGGCAATGTGGTTGTTGTCTGACCTGTGATTCTGCAGTGTCCATCTTTTTAGGTGTGCACATACACATACTGGTGCATTGTGCACCTCTAAAAAGAAGGACACTGCTGAACACAGGCCAGACAGAGTCCAGAGTAACTCTGCTGTCTCATTATAGTGAATGGATCCCTCGGGGGTTTCATCTGTATCATGTCACACACAGTGTAGGAAAAGCTAACTGCAACACAAAGGGGTAAGGGAAATAAAATCAAACACTAGGGAAGGGGGGAGTGGAGACCCCTAGACAGATCTAACATTACCCTGTCTGCCTTCTCATCCCTATATTGGTTCCGCACCTATCGTCGAGCAGCATACCTAATTCCTGCCTGACCCTGGCGATAAGCCCTGCACAAGGAAGGGCAGGATGAGCACCAGGCAATTCCCACTACCTCTAAAGACAATTGGGATAGACAAACAAAACAAGGGGAAGACTTAACTTGAGTAGTCTCAGAGAGAAACACCAACATCCTCAAACTCCAAAGAGGACGATAGCCGACTGCTACTGCTCCAAGTCACAACAGGGGAATACAAATGGAAATATCATCCACAACTCCCAACAGCAAGTTGGGAGCTATAAACACCCAGACCCAGGTGTGACCATCAGAGCCAGGGGAGGTGGCCACTGGGTCCTAGCATCAGAAGTACCAGATAGAAGTCTGCAAAATAAACTGCTGAGACCTTCTGCAGACAGATGCAGTGTAACGGTCTACAGCCTCTGACACATCCATGACAATCACTCAGAGATTTTTGATGGAAAACCCAAAATAAGTGCTCAGTGTAAGGCGCCGGATAAGCGTGATCCTAAATGTTATATAAATTGTTCCCAATAAAAGCTTCAACTCAATCCATAAAAAAGTCCCTACTCAAGTCCATCATCTGTTTAACCCTTCTAATTTTGTAACAAAAAAATTATGTTTCAAAATTTGTGCTCATGTAAAGAAAACACTTGGGAAATGTTGTTTAGGAACTATGTTGTGTGGTATAAGGGCATAAAAGTTAAAATTTTGAAAATTGCAAGATTTAAAAAAATTTAGCCAAATTTCCGATATTTTCACAAATAAAACCAAGTTATATCAAGCAAATTTTACCACTATCATGAAGTAGTACAATATGTCATGAAAAAAACAGCCTCAGAATCACAGAGATACATTGATGCGTTCCAGAGTTATGTCCTCTGTGGTGTAATGACCACTGTGTCCGCTAGGGGCGCTGTGTGGATGTTCCAAGAGAGAGGATGAGTGGCAGAATACGGAAGGACCGTTATGTATCACAAGGTGGGTGGCCTTGAGATGGAGACTTATGTGTGTATTGAGCAGCAGTGATACTGCTGAGGTGCTGGTTCAATGTGTCAGGGAGAAGTCTCCAGGTAACCTGGGAGACGGGCAGACCTAGTTACCTACAAACCCACCCAGGGGGTGTGTTTAGTACACTATGGTAGAGTGTGTATGAGTGTGTGAAGGACCTGTGATGAGGTCATAGCCATGTGAACCGGTGGGCGTGGCTACGGACCATATAATGTGGCCAGGGTAGGTCACATGTGGTGAATGCAGGGACCTGGTTGGTCCAGTGTGGAAGGTCCCGCTGGGAGAAGTGCCTCCTGGCTAACAGCCTGTGGAGTGGCTGTGTGTCATGGCTGCCAGCGTCTGAGAGTCCCAGAGGAGAGAGTGGATGCCTGCAGCATGGAGAAACAGCCATGAGGAAACCCTGACATGGGTGAGATAACTGTGAGGCTGAAGAGCCTGTGTATGCCAACCTGTGTGACCACAGGGAGGACAGAGAGAAGCTCTGTCAAGGATGCTATGCTGATATGAACTTTATGTTGATTGCTTTGGTTTATGCTGCATAATAAACCGCATGGACTATACTGGTTTTATGGAAAACCTGTGCCGGGTCCGGTTTTGTGGCGGCTAAGCGAGAATCCCCTATGTGAATGACAGCGCTACCTCACACCTCATAAAGTGACACTGATCAGTATTGTAAAAATTGGCCCGTTCACAAACGCGAAAAAAGGCTCTGGCGCAAAAGGGTTAATAGGCATGGTATATGTCATGATCCAGACCGGGTTTTGAGTCCTGTCTGCCCCTTTCCCAGTCTGGTCATGTCAGGGGCTAACTTTGCCTTGCCTCATTTTGGTTTCAGGTCTGCTATTTCTCCCCGCTGCATCTTGCAGGCGGTGTCAGTAATATTTTCTGCCTATGGCATGAGTATCTGACTCTGGTGGTACCCTGATTTGTCCTGCTGCGTTTACTGACTTTGCCCATGTCTGTTCCTTCCCCTCTGCCCATCCTGACTTAGTGTTTCCCTTTGTGTTTGGATTTCCCGGTGTTTGACTCGGCTTTGGCTCTGACCTGACTTCGTCTCTTGCTTCAGGAATTTCTGCTTTTGACTGGTATTGACCCTCTGGCGCTCCACTGACTCTGTGCTTGGTTTTTCCCCTTTGTACTGCGTGACGGTCTAGGTTTTGACTCAGCTTGATTGACTACTCTGCTGCCACCTGGTGGTAGCCTCACTGCAGCACTGCAGGTCAGCTCTTGCAGACTTGCTTCTCCTCCTTCCACTCTATTGCTATCTAGTGGAGCTTGCAGCTACCTGAATAGCTGCAGTGACAGTGTATTGTTTAATTTCTACTGCTGACTTTCTGTTTTTTTGTTTTTTTTTGTTTTTTTTTGGTTTTTTTTTTTAAGATGCAGGTAAATGTACTGGTTCTCCGAAATGGGTGGATAATATGGAATTACAAAACAGTGAAAAATGTGATTTTTATAGGTTGTTTAACAAAAAAATAACACTGTAAAAACTTCCTCTTACTCATCGTATGTAATGATTCATCTCATGCCAAGTATGTGAGTCTCGGAAGGTTTGGTAGACACAGATGTCACTGATGGTATTGTACTACTAAATAATACCGGTGGAGACCCAGGTGAGATAGGGACAGATGGTCAATTTTTTTTAAATAAGTATTTTCTTTGTATCACAAAAGTTAAAAAGAATTCTTCCAATAAACTTGGAATTTTTTTTTTAATACATGATAGGTGCTGAAATGTCCAGCAGGCAGATGGGGGTCTTGCTCCTGATTGCTCAAAAGACTTGTCAGAAGTGTGCTGCTTTGAGCAGATCTCTAGAACGATTCAGCACCTACCACATATTTAAAAAAAAAAAAAAAAAAAACAATCAAAGGGGTATTCTCAACTTTGAAAGTTATACTCTATCAATCGGGTAGGGGATAACTTCCAGATTGCTGGTGGTATGATGATTAAACTCCTACCGATCCTACGAACCAGGGCTCAGAGCTGAATAGATCGGAGATTGATCATGCGCACTGTAACAAGTAGTGACCCAGTCAGATTTTTAGGGAAATCCTTCAAGTGCTTTTATTTTAAGAGGGATTTGCAGGTTTGGTAGTGGGGCAAATCCCTCTCTCCACTCTGGGTTTTGGAAATGGCTCAATGGCTCTCCTGCTGTCTGTCTATGAAGGGCACACAGTGCATCACCCAGCTTTGCACATAGACTTGCCTCTGCACCTAGCATTCACATGGTATGCCTTTCAGCTAACCCCAGCTTACCCCAGTGTTATTTATGACCTTGTTTACTCTGGCTTGATCATATACATCTGGTCCACTCTTAATTGTCTGACCAAGAAGAGCAGAGACCACTCCTCTCTGCTTCACACCTGACTGCACTTAGTTGTACATATATTGCAGAGCACAAGTCTGCATAAAGACTTCAGTCTGCAGTGTGATTCCTATAAGTGTGTTCTAGAAGTGTGAAGATTAATTTAAGAATTAAAACCATAATTGAACCAGAAGGGAACTGAAGGTACCTGTACACAATCACTGTAAACAATGTTTCTGTTTGTTTTCACTTTCACCCATATAATCCTTCACTTTCTGCTAATTCCCCTAATCCCTACTCCTAGTAAGGAACTGTTCATCTCTTCTTCAATCCTCCCCATCCACCTCACCTCCGCCTCAAAACTGTTCCTTAACATACAATCCTCTGTCTCCACAGACAGCCCCCTCATGCCCTCTCCTGCTCCCACCTGCTAACACTTTCTCTGCTCCTTCTCACTGCTGGTGATATCTCTCCAAATCCTGGTCCTCCTCACCACATTCCCACAGTCATTTCTACCTCCCATCCACGCTCTATCACAACCTTCCGTAACCTCTCCAACCTTATACCCATTCACCCAGCCCCCGCTTCCCCAGTCCCACTAACAGGAGCTCTGTGGAACGCTCGCTCTGTCTGCAACAAGCTTTCCTACATCCATGATCTTTTTGTTACTACCAAACTTTCCTTCCTCGCCATCACTGAAACCTGGCTCACCCCTTCTGACACAGCCTCTCCTGCTGCACTTTCATATGGCGGCTTCCACCTTTCTCACACCCCCCGCCCCAGCAGCAAACATGGCGGAGGAGTTGGTTTTCTCCTGTCAGATACCTGCTCCTTCACCCCAATCCCACTGCCACCCTCTGTTACTCTCCCTTCCTTTGAGGTGCACTCTGTGCGCACATACTCCCCGTCCAACCTCCAACTGGCTGTCATCTACCGCCCCCCAGGGCCAGCCACCACCTTCTTTGACCACTTCACCACCTGGTTACTTCATTTCCTTTCCGCGGACATCCCTACTATCATCATGGGTGACTTCAACATCCCCATTGACACTTCCCTCTCAGCTGCCACTAAACTTCTATCTCTCACTTCCTCCTTCGGCCTCACTCAATGGTCTTCTACATCCACCCATAAAGATGGCCACACACTGGACCTCATCTTCACCCGCCTCTGCTCCCTATCTAACCTCTCTAACTCACCTCTTCCTCTCTCTGACCACAACCTGCTCACATTCTCTTCCCTCTTCACTCCATGTCTACAATCCCCACCCCACAAACTTCCACACCCTCGCAGGAATCTTGACCTACACTCATTCTCTGAATCCCTCCTCCCTCTCACAGATATAAGTTCCTTACACAATGCAGATGACGCTGCTGCTCTATATAACACCACAATAGCTGTAGCTTTGGAATCCGCTGCCCCACTTACACATACCAAAACTCGCAAAATCAACAGACAGCCCTGGCACACCAGCCTGACCAAAGAGCTGAGGCGAGCTTCCAGGGCTGCTGAGCGCAGATGGAAAAGATCCCACTCCAACGAGCACTTCATCGCATTCAAACAGTCCCTCACTACTTTCAAGACCACACTCGCCACAGCTAAACAAACCTACTTCTCATCTCTCATATCCTCCCTGTCTCACAACCCTAAACAGTTATTCAACACCTTCAATTCTCTCCTCCGCCCCCCAGCACCTCCTCCCTCCCCACTCATCTCAGCTGAAGACTTTGCCTCATTTTTCAAGCAGAAAATTGATAACATCAGGGACAGTTTTGGTCAACAACCCCCAGAGCCCTTCCTCCTGACTTACCAGCCCTCCACCTTCAAAACCAACTTCTCCACCATTACAGAAGATCGACTCTCCACTCTACTCTCAAGATCACATCTCACCACCTGTGCACTCGACCCGATCCCATCCCACTTCATACCAAACCTCACCACAGTCTTCATCCCAACCCTAACCCATCTCTTCAACCTATCACTAACAACTGGTGTTTTCCCCTCAAGCTTTAAACATGCCTCCATCACACCTATCCTCAAAAAGCCCTCTCTTGACCCATCCTCTGTATCTAGCTATCGCCCTATATCACTTCTCCCCTACGCCTCCAAGCTACTGGAACAACACGTCTACCTTGAACTGTCCTCCCATCTCTCTTCTTGCTCCCTCTTCGACCGCTTACAATCTGGCTTCCGGTCACACCACTCCACTGAAACTGCCCTTACTAAGGTCACCAATGACCTCTTAACCGCCAAGAGCAAGCGACACTACTCTGTCCTCCTCCTCCTGGACCTGTCGGCTGCCTTTGACACAGTGGACCATTCCCTATTATTACAGACCCTCTCATCCCTCAGCATCACAGACTTGGCCCTATCCTGGATCTCATCATACCTAACAGACCGGACATTCAGCGTGTCCCACTCACACACCACCTCCTCACCTCGCCCCCTATCTGTCGGAGTCCCACAAGGTTCAGTCCTTGGGCCCCTGCTGTTCTCTATTTACACCTTTGGCCTGGGACAGCTCATACAATCTCATGGCTTTCAGTATCATCTTTACGCTGATGACACACAGATCTACATCTCTGGACCAGATATCACCTCCCTACTAAACAGAATCCCTCAATGTCTGTCCACTATTTCATCCTTCTTCTCTGCTAGATTTCTGAAACTCAACATGGACAAAACAGAATTCATCATCTTTCCCCCATCTCACGTGACCCCCCTACGAACCTATCAATTACAGTAAATGACTGCCCACTCTCCCCAGTCCCACAAGCTCGCTGCCTCGGACTAATCCTTGACGCTGATCTCTCCTTCAAACCACATATCCAAGCCCTTTCCACTTCCTGCCGACTTCAACTCAAAAATATTTCACGAATCCGTTCATTCCCCACCCAAGAATCTGCAAAAACCCTAGTCCATGCCCTCATCATCTCTCGCCTTGACTACTGCAACCTCATGCTCTGTGGCCTCCCCTCAAACACTCTCGCACCCCTCCAATCTATTCTAAACTCTGCTGCCCGACTAATCCACCTGTCCCCCCGCTATTCCCCAGCTTCTCCCCTCTGTCAATCCCTTCACTGGCTCCCAATTGCCCAGAGACTCCATTACAAAACCCTAACCATGACATACAAAGCCATCCACAACCTGTCTCCTCCATACATCTGTGACCTCGTCTCCCGGTACTTTCCCGCACGCAACCTCCGATCCTCACAAGATCTCCTTCTCTACTCCCCTCTTATCTCCTCTTCCCACAATCGCATACAAGATTTCTCTCGCGCATCACCCCTACTCTGGAACTCTCTACCACAACATATCAGACTCTCACCTACCATCGAAACCTTCAAAAAGAGCCTGAAGACCCACCTCTTCCGATAAGCCTACAACCTGCAGTAACCACCGATCGACCAAACCGCTGCACGACCAGCTCTACCCTCGCCTACTGTATTATCACCCATCCCTTGAAGATTGTGAGCCCTCGCGGGCAGGGTCCTCTCTCCTCCTGTACCAGTTATGACTTGTATTGTTTAAGATTATTGTACTTGTTTTTATGTATACTCCTCCTTACATGTAAAGCGCCATGGAATAAATGGCGCTATAACAATAAATAATAATAATAATAATAATAATAATAATAATAATGGCCAAGATTCCATTTAAAGTCTGTCAGTTTTGTCTTGGGAGTATCAGTTTGGAGTTTGCAAGATGCAGAGCCAGGGCAGTTTCTAGGGAATTTTGCCAACAGGGCAAACATCGAAAAAGCGCCCCCCCCCGAACATTAACATGCTGAATACTTTAGATAAACTTAGATAAACGTGTCTTACCTTTGCATCAATCCAATCCTCGAAGGCATCACCCCCCGATATTACACACAAAGAAAGCAGGCTAAGCACCACAGTATCCTCAAAAAAATAAAATAAATACATCACTGCAGTAATAATATCCCTTAATTAGCCCCTATGGTAATATCCCCCATCCTGACCCCTGTGTGTCTCATTCCTGACTTCAGCCATATTTTCTCTCATCCTGCCCTCATGAGTATCCATTCTGCCCCCATATGATCTCCCGATCCTGCCCTGTCTACATCGTATCCATCCTGCCCCATGATCCTGCACCATGTGTCTCCCATCCTGCCCCCTGTGTCTCACATTCTGCCCCGTCCTGTGTCTCACTTTCACATTCTGCCCCCGTGCCTCACATTCTGCCCCTCCTGTGTATCACTGTCACATTCTGCCCCCTCCTGTGTCTCACTGTCATATTCTGCCCCCTCCTGTGTCTCACTGTCACATTCTGCCCCCTCCTGTGTCTCACTGTCACATTCTGCCCTCTCCTGTGTCCTATTTTCACATTCTGCCCCTTCCTGTGTCTCACTGTCACATTCTGCCCCGTGCCTCACATTCTGCCCCTCCTGCGTTTCACTGTCACATTCTGCCCCCTCCTGTGTCTTATTGTCACATTCTGCCTCCGTGCCTCACATTCTGCCCCCTTCTGCGTCTCACTGTCACATTTTGCCCCCTCCTGTGTCTTACTGTCACATTCTGCCCCATGTCCATTCTGCCCCAATGCCTCACATTCTGCCCCCTCCTGTGTCTCACTGTCACATTCTGCCCCCTCCTGTGTCTCACTGTCACATTCTGCCCCCATGTCTCACATTCTGCCCCCTCCTGTGTCTCACTGTCACATTCTGCCCCCATGTCTCGCATTCTGCCCCCTCCTGTGTCTCACTGTCACATTCTGCCCCCATTTCTCGCATTCTGCCCCCTCCTGTGTCTCACTGTCACATTCTGTCCCCTGGTGTGTCTTACTGTCACATTCTGCCCCCATGTCTTGCATTCTGCTCCAATGTCTCACTTTCTGCCCCCTCCTGTGTCTCACTGTCACATTCTGCCCCATCCTGTCTTACTGGCACATTCTGCCCCCATGTCTGCATTCTGTCCCCATCATGTCTGCATTCTGCCCACATCATGTCTTGCATTCTGCCCCCATCATGTCTTGCATTCTGCCCACATCATGTCTTGCACTCTGCCCACATCATGTCTTGCACTCTGCCCACATCATGTCTTGCACTCTGCCCACATCATGTCTTGCACTCTGCCCACATCATGTCTTGCACTCTGCCCACATCATGTCTTGCACTCTGCCCACATCATGTCTTGCACTCTGCCCACATCATGTCTTGCACTCTGCCCACATCATGTCTTGCACTCTGCCCACATCATGTCTTGCACTCTGCCCACATCATGTCTTGCATTCTGCCCCATCATGTCTTGCATTCTGCCCCCATCATGTCTTGCATTCTGCCCCCATCATGTCTTGCATTCTGCCCCCATCATGTCTTGCATTCTGCCCCCATCATGTCTTGCATTCTGCCCCCATCATGTCTTGCACTCTGCCCCCATCATGTCTTGCATTCTGCCCCCATCATGTCTTGCATTCTGCCCCCATCATGTCTTGCATTCTGCCCCCATCATGTCTTGCATTCTGCCCCCATCATGTCTTGCATTCTGCCCCCATCATGTCTTGCATTCTGCCCCCATCATGTCTTGCATTCTGCCCCCATCATGTCTTGCATTCTGCCCCATCATATCTGCATTCTGCCCCATCATGTCTGCATTCTGCCCCCATTTCTCCATATTTGCCCCTGTGTGTCTCCAGTCCTGCCCCTGAGTCTCCATTCTGCCAGGGAAACATATTGCCCCTTTCAATAATAAAATAAAATAAAAACTTTTTTCTTACCTGGCCTCGCTCCTGCGTTGAAGTTGGAGCTGCAGCTGTCTGAGCTGAAAGGACCTGTGGTGACGTCATCGTCATGTGATCAGGGGGCGGGCTGATCAATGGTGAAGGACTGTGGTAATGATGACGTCACTACAGGTCCCCTTCAGCTCTTCTGTAGCTTTGGATGTCGGCGGCTGTGGCGGCTCTGCTGATGTGTGCGCTGCAGGCCCGACCGCAGCGCACACTTGGGGCCCGCCTGGCGCCCCATGACATGCAGCACTTGGGGCCCGATGACTGGAAGCACAGGAGCAGGGCCCCCTTCTGTACTGCTGTTCATCGGGCCCCATACAGCAGTAAGGGCTGTAATGCCCTGATGCCGGCCCTGGGCAGGCGCCCCCTGGCTTGGGTGGCGCCCCGGGAGATCGCACCCCCCATCCCCCCCCTAAAAACGGCCCTGTGCAGAGCAGGAGGCTCTGTGCATCACAGGTCTGTGTGAAGCTTACACAGAACCAGGGACTTCAAGGCAGCTGACGCATCCAAGAGACACGGCGGTGCCATTGCCCACGGCAACAGGTTTTGAACAAGTACTGTATTGGTGGAAACCCAGATGCTATCCGGAGGATATCACTCCTATATGTGGGTCTGGAAAATAAAGACACTGTTTAAGTTGAACTTTCTGTGGTCCCTGCCTATCTATCGCACCGCACCAACCCCACTGCACTACAAATGGTAATAGTAGAATGATCGTGTGTCAGTAACATTGTGTCAGTATCCTGTTCATCTAAATCACTGTATTCTCCTTGTAACACAACTTGGTTCATTTCCAACGTTTCCGCTGTCCCCTAATATTGTGCCAAAGGCCCCACTTCAATTGTGCTAATCAAATAAATCATTCTACCTCTGTCTCCTTATTGCCTGCGCTGTTGAATCAGCGTACCTGTTAACATCTGCTCCAAAAGCCACATAATTCTGCTTAAATGAGCTATGGGAGAACATACCTATAATTTCCATCATTTCCCTCGGGATCAATAAAGTGTATCATATCGTGCATGATGATTTTCTTCCTTGTGTTTTTTTTTCAACCTGAAAAAAAAAAAAGAAAAATGTAAATTCAAGTGTTTTTCTGTCTGGGAAAAAAAAGCTCAAAATAAGTCTATAAAAAAGCCACACCCAAAAAAGGTGCCAAAAACATTTTTATATGCATTCTTTTAGCTCTATTTTACTACCAGGAATACCCATGTTACAAAGCACAGTTTAGAGCTTTAATAGCTGTTTGTTATTTCTAAGGATTAATACATGCAATGAACTCACGTGCCTCTATAATGGCAGCACGGTTGTTATGCGAGGCTTAGGTCGAAGGAGGCTGACAAAACCCGGGCCCCTGCGGAGTCCCTCAAACTAGGGAAAACCCTGTCTGACCCTCAACCCAGGGTTTTTGCTAAAGGTGCAAATGCCTGAGCCTCCAGCCTCTCCTTATCTCCTGCTCAGCCCTAAGCTGAACCCTCCACCCAGTGAGTTGTCAAACCACCAAAACCCACACAGTAATGACAGACAGGGAGAACTCAAACCACACCGCGCCGCAACCACACAGGACAATACTATAATGTGAACAGGGCAAAACAAAGCACAAATATCGGAAGACGAAAAGGTAACAACGGATCATACGACACCAGCTATGAATTTCTCTCTCCAACACCTCCACTCCAGACCGGAACCACTTGGCACAAAACACAAGCTATAATCGGCGACGCCCACAGGCCAGCACGACTATTTAAAGACCGTGGGCGTGACCAAACATCCCACCTGATTTCCAGCTAGATTAACCCCAGATAACCTGAGTAAAATCAAGCCGGCGCCACTGAGGCTATAGTGGACGGAGATGGAACTACCGCTGCCTGCCGGACGCTGTGGTGTGAATAACGTCCGACATGACAGTACCCCGTCTTCTACGAGGGACCCCAGGGCCCTCAAGACTCATAGGACCCAGCTTGTCCGGATGACGGCGGTGAAAGGAACTGACCAGCCGCTCCGCATGTATGTCTGAGGCTGGAACCCAAGACCTCTCCTCCGGACCATACCCCCGCCAGTGCACCAAATACTGAAGAGTACGGCGCAGTACTCGAGAGTCCACCACTTTGGAGACTTCAAACTCTAAATTGCCATCCACCATGACTGGAGGTGGCATCGGCGTCGTGTCCACAGAGCCTACCACCTTTTTCAATAAAGACCTGTGAAACACGTTGTGTATCTTGTATACCGCAGGAAGCTCCAACCGAAAAGCAACCGGGTTTATGATGGCAGCAATCTTAAAAGGGCCAATAAACCTTGGACCCAATTTCAATGATGGAATTTTGAGTTTTATGTTTTTAGTAGCTAACCACACCCAATCACCCACACACAGGTCCGGACCTGGCACGCGTCTAGAGTCAGCCACACGTTTGTATCTTGCACTCATGCTCAGCAATCGCTGTTTCACACTCCTCCAGACCGATGATAGTTAAACTCCTAACCGGTCCTCCTCTGGGACGCCCCCAGAGCCCCCCTGATGCAAGGTACAAAATTGAGGATGGTGCCCATAAACACAAAAGAACGGAGACTCTCCCGATGATTCTTGGCGGTGATTATTTAATGCGAACTCGGCAAAGGGAAGGAACGTCGACCATTCCTCTTGGTTGTCAGACACAAAACATCGCAAATACTGCTCCAGATTTTGGTTCATGCGCTCAGTTTGACCATTTGACTGCGGATGAAACGCCGACGAATGAGACAACTTGATCCCCAATCGTGAGCAAAAAGCTTTCCAAAACTTCGCCACAAACTGGGTACCCCTATCACTATGTCCGACGGAACTCCGTGCAGTCTGACCACCTCCTGCACAAAGACCTGAGCCAACGTCTTCGCGTTGGGCAAGGAAGGCAACGACACAAAATGCGCCATCTTCGAAAATCGATCAACCACCACCAGGATGACCGTGTTCCCCGCCGAGGCAGGCAAGTCTGTGATAAAGTCCATGGAGATTTCTGTCCATGGCCTACTAGGTATCCCCAGAGGCTGTAGAGTGCCAGCAGGACGGGTTCTGGGCGACTTGGCCCTGGCGCACGTGTTGCAAGCTGTCACGTAGGAAACCACATCCTGCCGGATTTTTGGCCACCAGAAGCGGCGCGATACCAGTTCCAAGGTGCCCCTAACCCCTGGATGACCGGCCAGGACCGAGTCGTGGTGTTCCCCCAACACTTTAAGACGAAGATGAAGGGGTACGAACGACTTATTAGCGGGAAGTCCTGGTGGTACCTCCTCCTGGGCCTCGGCAATCTCCGCCTCTACCTCAGTCGTGAGAGCCGAAACCACTACACCTTCCTGGAGGATGGGTACCGGCTCTTCCCGAGGTTCTCCCCCCCGGAAAACACCTGGACAAGGCATCCGCCTTGGTGTTTTTCGCCCAGGACGGTAAGTCACCAGAAAGTTAAAACGTGTAAAAAACAATGCCCAGCGAGCCTGCCTGGGAGACAGACGCTAGGCCGACTCCAGATAGAGCAGGTTTTTATGGTCGGTGATGACTGTGACCTGGTGGGCCGCCCCCTCCAAGAAGTGTCGCCATTCCTCAAAAGCCAATGTGATGGCCAACAACTCCCTGTTGCCGATGTCGTAATTCCGTTCGGCCGGCGACAGCTTCTTGGAGAAGTAGGCGCATGGACGCAAATTGCTCAAGGACGAGCCCTGAACAGGACTGCCCCCACTCCCACCTCAGACGCATCGACCTCCACCGTAAAAGGTTTAGATACGTCCGGTTGCACCAGAATGGAGGCTGAAGCAAAACGGTTCTTCAGAAGCTCAAATGCACGCACCGCATCCTCAGACCAGATAGCGAGATTGGTACCTTTTTTCGTCATGTCCGTGAGCGGTTTGGCTATAGTAGAGAAATTCTTAATAAACTTCCTATAATAGTTGGCAAACCCAAGGAACCGCTGGAGCGCCTTTAGATTACCAGGCCGTTCCCATCGCAGCACCGCTTGCACCTTCGCGGCATCCATTTTAAACCCTGCGGCGGACACAATATATCCCAAAAAAGGCAACTCTTGAACAAAAAACACTCATTTTTCAAGCTTAGCATAGAGTTTATTCTCATGGAGCAGCTGTAACACCTGCCTGATATGCTCTAAATGAGTGTCCTGGTCGCTCGAATAAATAAGGATATCATCCAGGCATACAATCACAAATTTCCCCAGCACATGAGCAAATACATCATTTATGAAATGTTGGAACACAGCAGGCGCGGTTGTCAACCCAAATGGCATAACTAGGCTTTCAAAATGACCCTCAGGGGTATTAAATGCCGTCTTCCACTCATCCCCCTGACGGACCCTTATGAGGTTATATGCCCCCCTGAGGTCAAGTTTGGAAAACCACTTCGCACCAGCCACCTGGTTGAACAAATCAGGGATCAGAGGCATCGGGTAGGGATCACGGACCGTAATCTGGTTTAACTCCCGGAAATCCAGACACGGGCGTAACCAGCGTCGGACTGGCCCACCGGGGAACCGGAGGATTCTCCGGTGGGCCCTGGCATCTGGTGGGCCCTGGCACCTGCAGGCATACAGGGCCAGCAGTTGCCTAGGGCCCCCGCTGCTCCAGGGGCCCCCAGCCAGTGGTGTGTCGCACACCATGCAGCTGCTATGGGGGCCCCTGCCAGCGGAGCAGCAGCGGGTGTCAGGAGGCAGGAGCCCCTGTCCCCGCTGCTAAAGAGAATTGAATATTCACTGCGAAGCAGTGCATATCATTTCAGGTCTCCACCCCCAGAGGCCCCGCCCCCAGCCCAGTAAGCCGCTCTGCATCAGGGCCGGCGCCGCCCTCAGTCCTCTCTGCTCCTGGCTCACAGCCAGTGCGCGATGACGTCACTACATCGCGCACCCGCTGTGTGTCTGGCAGAGGGGGCAGCTCCTGACACTGAGGCCGGGATCAGCGTGGGAGCGAGGAGGAGAGGTGAGTATTGTGTTTTGTTTTGTTTTTTTATATCTCTCTCGCTCTCTCTATCTGTCTCTCTCTATCTATCTATCTCTATATCTCAATATATCTCTCTATCTCTCTTATATCTATCTATCTTTCTATCTCTATCTATTATCTATATCTATCTATCTCTATATCTATCTCTATCTATTATCTATATCTATCTCTATATCTATCTTTCTTTCTATCTCTACATCTATCTCTATATCTATCTATCTATCTCTATATCTTTCTATATATATATCTCTATATCTATCTATTATGTCTATCTATCTATCTATCTCTATGTCTATCTATCTTACTCTATCTATCTCTATATCTATTATCTCTATATTTATTATCTATCTAGCTACCATCTATATCTATCTATCTTTATCTATATATATCTCTATCTAATATCTATATCTATCTCTATATCTATCTTTCTTTCTATCTCTACATCTATCTCTATATCTATCTATCTATCTCTATATCTTTCTATATATATATCTCTATATCTATCTATTATGTCTATCTATCTATCTCTATGTCTATCTATCTTACTCTATCTATCTCTATATCTATTATCTCTATATTTATTATCTATCTAGCTACCATCTATATCTATCTATCTTTATCTATATATATCTCTATCTAATATCTATATCTATCTCTATATCTATCTTTCTTTCTATCTCTACATCTATCTCTATATCTATCTATCTATCTCTATATCTTTCTATATATATATCTCTATATCTATCTATTATGTCTATCTATCTATCTCTATGTCTATCTATCTTACTCTATCTATCTCTATATCTATTATCTCTATATTTATTATCTATCTAGCTACCATCTATATCTATCTATCTTTATCTATATATATCTCTATCTAATATCTATATCTATCTATCTCTATACCTATCTATTTATCTATCCGTTATCTATCTCTATATCTTTTCTCTGTATCTATCTATCTCTATATCTATATCTCTCGCTATCTATCGCTCTATCTCTATATCTATATCTATATCTATCTTTATATCTATATCTATATATCTATCTATCTCTATATCTATCTCTATTTCTCTCTATATCTATCTCTATATCTCTATAGCTATCTATATATCTCTATCTATCTCTATATCTCTATATCTATCTTTCTATCTCTATATATCTATCTATCTTTATCTATTTATCTCTATATCTTTTCTCTGTATCTATCTCTCTATATCTATTATCTCTATATCTATATCTATTTCTCTCCATATCTCTCTCTATATCTATCTATTTATCTCTATCTCTATATCTATCTCTCTGTATATCTATCTATCTTTCTATCTCTATATCTATCTCTATATCTATCTATCTTTCTCTATCTATCTATCTATCTATCTCTATCTATTATCTATATCTATCTCTATATCTCTATATCTATCTTTCTATCTCTACATCTATCTCTATATCTATCTTTCTATCTATATCTATCTATATCTATATCTATCTATTATGTCTATCTAGCTATCTCTATTATCTATATCTACCTATCTCTATATCTTTCTATCTTACTCTATCTCTATATCTATCTGTTATCTCTATATTTATTATCTATCTTTATCTATCTATCTATTTATCGATCTCTATCTATCTCTCTCTATATCTCTCTCTATCTCTATCTATCTTTATATCTATATCTCTATATCTATTATCTCTATATCTATCTACCTATCTATATATATATATATATATATATCTGTTTCTCTCTATATCTATCTCTATATCTCTCTCTCTATAGCTATCTATATATTATCTCTATATCTATCTATATATTATCTCTATATCTATCTATCTCTATATCTATCTATCTATCTCTATATCTGTTATCTCTATATCCATATCTATCTCTATATCCATATCTATCTCTATATCTATCTTTCTATCTAACACTATATCTCTATATCTATCTCTATATCTCATTATCTATCAATCTCTATCTCTCTCTCTTTATCTATCTATCTATCTATTGATCTATCCATCTATCTCTATATCTATCTATTATATCTATCTATTATCTCTATTATCTATATCTATCCATCTATCTAGCTATCTCTATCTCTATATCTCTCTATATCTATCTTTCTAACTCTATATCTATCTATCTATCTCTATACATATCTCTATATCTAGCTATTATCTCTATATCTATCTCTATATCTATCTTTCTATATCTATCTGTCTCTATATCTATCTCTATATCTATCTATCTATCTATCTCTATATATCTCTATATCTATTTTTATTTATAGCCATCTATCTATATATATCTCTATATCTATCTATATATGTCTATATTATTATTATTATTATTATATCTGTATATCTCTATCTATTATCTATCTCTATCTATATATCTATCTATCTCTATATCTTTCTATCTATAGCTATCTATCTCTATATCTATCTATCTATCTATCTATCCATTATCTATTTTCTAACTATCTCTATATCTATCTACCTATCGATCTGTCTATCTATCTATCTATATTTCTTTCTATATCTATCTTTATATCTATCTCTATCTATCTCTATGAATCTTTCTATCTATATCTATCCATTATCTACTTTCTATCCATTATCTACTATCTATCTCTATATCTATCTATTTCTACATCTATCTTTCTATCTATTTCTATCTAACTCTATATCTATATATCTATATAGCATTATACCCTATGAGGGGGTGCATTATTCCCTATGAGGGGGCAGCATTATACCCTATGAGGAGGGCAGCATTATTCCCTATGAGGGGGGCAGTATTATACCCTATGAGGGGGGCAGCATTATACCCTATGAGGGGGGCAGCATTATACCCTATGAGGGGGCAGCATTATTCCCTATGAGGGGATGCATTACACCCTGAGGGGGTGCATTATTCCCTATGAGGGGGGCAGTATTATACCCTATGAGGGGGGCAGTATTATACCCTATGAGGGGGTGCATTATACCCTATGAGGGGGTGCATTATTCCCTATGAGGGGGCAGTATTATACCCTATGAGGGGGGCAGTATTATATTCTATGAGATGGCTGCATTATATTCTATGAGATGGCTGCATTATACTATGTGAGGGGGCTGCTTTATATTCTATGAGGGGGCTACCCCAACTCCTGCTACATATTTAAGACATGTACAACCTTATATTATACCCGGATATTAGCGTGTTTTATCGCATAATTGGTGGTCTGGTATTTAACTCTATGCAGCTACATAGTGGGCCCCAAGAATGATTTTCTCTGGTGGGCCCAAGGTGTTCCAGTCCGACGCTGGGCGTAACCCCCCATCTTTCTTCTTAATAAAGAAAAACCCCGCTGCTACAGGTGAGGATGAAGGCCGGATGTGCCCTTTACTTAAACTCTCCACAATGTAGTCCTTAAGAGCTTGTCTCTCCGGACCAGAAATACTAAACATCCTCGCCTTTGGCAATTTAGCCCCGGGTTTTAACCTAATTTGACAGTCATAGGCTCGATGTGGAGGTAGTTCTGAGCAACCCCTCTCAGAGAATACGTCCGCAAAATCCAGCAATGCCTCCGGAAGGCTGGACTTCACGGCGGACACACATGTGGCCAAGCAATTTTCCTGGCAGAAACTGCTCCACTGGACTATGTCCTGGGTTCTCCAGTCAATCACCGGGTTGTGCTTAGACAACCATGGGAAACCCAGGACTATTTGTGCTGGGAGATTACGGAGGACCCTACATGTAACCCACTCAGAATGTAGGACCCCAATGTGGAGTTTAACCTCAGCTACAAACTCCGTAATCTCCCCCTGTGGGAGGGGAGCGGCATTAATGGTAACCACGTGAATAGGATGAGGGAGTTTTTCGATCTTGAAACCTGCCATGCGTGCAAACTCCTCATCTATGAGATTGGTGGCGGAACCGCTATCCACAAACACTGATATGGGTAGCTCTCTGCCCGCGATAATAACCTTGGCAGGGAGCATACATTGAGATACCATCATGGAGGATATGCATACGCTCAGTTGGGCCTCCTCCATACCCTCTGAGCTTACCAGTTTTCCGCCGGTGCGACTTTCTTTGGTAGCACAGGACAAGCATTTACATAATGATCTCTTTTACCACAGTAAAAACATGCTCCGGGCTTCCTGAACCCAGGAACGCGACGCTGCACATGTGATACCCCAGCGATTTGCATAGGTTCCGTGGGCTCATCTGCAGCAACCACACTTGCACCCCTGCTTCCCCCAGGGGTAGCGTCTCCTGCGCCCCTTGACGCAAACGGCGATCAATACGAATAACCAAACTCATGGCAGATTCTAACGAAGCAGGAGTCTCATACATCAGGAGGGCCTGTTTAACTCTTTCTGAGACCCCATGAATAAACTGACTCCGCAGCGCTGGGTCGTTCCACTGTGTGTCTACTGCCCAACGGCGAAATTCTGAACAATAGTCTTCCGCCATACGTTCCCCCTGACGGAGGGCGCGGATCTTAGATTCTGCTAAAGCCAATCTGTCGGGATCATCATAAATGAGCCCGAGTGCTGAAAAAACATTATCGACAGAATGAAACGTAGCAGAGTCGGCTGGTAAGGAAAACGCCCATGCTTGGGGGTCCCCACTCAGTAATGATAACACCAGACCCACCCGCTGAGCCTCATTACCTGAGGAGACCGGGTGCATGCGGAAGTATAACTTGCAGGCCTCCCGAAAGATGACAAATTTGCTGCGTTCCCCAGAAAATCGTTCAGGCAGCGGAATCTTAGGCTCTGCACCTGCACCAGCAGAAGCCGCTTGTACATTAGCTACAACCAGGCCCTGCTGCTGAACTGCCCCCTTCAACTCGGTGACCTGTACGGACAGCGCCGCCAACTGGCGGTTTATGGAAGTCATGGAATCCACGGAAAAATGTTGGGCCGATTATAATGTTATGCGAGGCTTAGGTCGAAGGAGGCTGACAAAACCCGGGCCCCTGCGGAGTCCCTCCAACTAGGGAAAACCCTGTCTGACCCTCAACCCAGGGTTTTTGCTAAAGGTGCAAATGCCTGAGCCTCCACCCTTTCCTTATCTCCTGCTCAGCCCTGAGCTGAACCCTCCACCCTCCACCCAGTGAGTTGTCAAACCACCAAAACCCACACAGTAATGACAGACAGGGAGAACTTAAACTGCACCGCGCCGCAACCACACAGGACAATACTATAATGTGAACAGGGCAAAACAAAGCACAAATATAGGAAGGCGAAAAGGTAACAACGGATCATACGACACCAGCTATGAATTTCTCTCTCCAACACCTCCACTCCAGACCGGAACCACTTGGCACAAAACACAAGCTATAATCGGCGACGCCCACAGGCCAGCACGACTATTTAAAGACCGTGGGCGTGACCAAACATCCCACCTGATTTCCAGCTAGATTAACCCCAGATAACCTGAGTAAAATCAAGCCGGCGCCACTGAGGCTATAGTGGACGGAGATGGAACTACCGCTGCCTGCCGGACGCTGTGGTGTGAACAGCGTCCGACATGACAACGGTGCTGCATGCATTGTTACACATGATATGTGCAATGACACGGATAGCTCACAATACCGATGCCATTTGACACATGAGACTATAACTTTAGGGTGTAGCTACATTAATTAGTTTTTATGTCACAATTTTCTTTTTGTTCCTAGAATTGCAGCAAAGGCATGAAATTATTGTGAAAACTGCAAGCGCAAAATGTTCTGGCAAAACACTCAAAAGCATCAAAATGTGACATAACTTAAGCGCATTAATGATATGTTTATTTATACAGTAATTGACTATGCTGCGTTTTTTTTTTTTTAATGACCTGCACTACAGGTATTTTAAGACAGGCCTGGGCAAAACTTTTCAGGGTCTAAGTGCAAGCGCCTGAAAGTAAAAAGCCAGCAATAGGGTAATAGATGCTTTATGGCTGAGTTAACGCAATACTTTGCAGATCTTGGCTGTGCTTTTTTTATTTCTTTATTTATTTCTTTTATTGCTTTTAACAATGCTCAGTTTCTCTCCGCACACTCTCAGGATTTAGAAGACTGCACACTTCTGAATCCTGAGAGCGTGTGGTTCTCATGCAGTCAGGATTCACCAGTATTACTGCTAAGGGCGGGAAGTTATGTGCCGACAAGACGTGTGAGAGAAGCCAGCACATCTAGTCGGAATGTGACTGGAAGTATGCAAATTGTATACTGCCTGCTCATGCCGGCAATACTCGAGAGTCCTGACAGTGTGCGCACAGCATGCTGTCAGGATTCAGATACCAGCAGTCACATGAAGTGATTGCAGAATTTTATCAAAAAGATCGGACCACCCTCTTTAACACGGTTTTTATCTTGGATGGGGGGTGGGGGCACAATCATGTTTTTTTTTTTGTGGTGAAGTTTGTTGAGCCAAAGGAGAAGTGGATCTAGCAGGAAGATGAAGTATAAGTTCTGCCTTTATATTTCTATTATATTTCTTTTGATTACGCTTCTGGCTTTAAGAGGTTATTGCCAAAGAATCACATTATCCCCAATCCACAGGAGAGGGGGGAATTTTACTGATCACCAGGGGTCTGACCTTTGGGACCCCCCCAGAGATCGGAGATCAAGAACACTATGAACTGGGTTTTGTTGCCTTGTGTTGAGTGGAGCAGAGATGCACATGCTCGGTGTCATACTCAGACACAGGTAAGGCTATGTGCCCACGTATGCGGAAATTTCCTGAGAAAAACCGGACTCCTTCCCAGGAAATCCGCATTTTTTTTTTCGCGTTTTTTTCTGGAGCATCTACATTCTCATTGAATATAGTTGGAAATGTGTTTTATTCCGCAAAAATAATGAACATGCTGCGTTTTCTTTTGTGGAATAAAACGCATCATGTGCACAAAAACTGCGGAATGCATTATAAGAATGGGATGCTTAATGTGTGCTTTTTAAAGCGTTTTTGCAGGGAAAAAATGCGAAAAAAACGCTTACGTGGGCACACAGCCGAAGTCCGGCAGATGACACAACATATAAAACATATAAATACGACAGGATGGAAAAGGGAGAAGAAGGCCCATCCTGTTGCCACCTCAATGTACCCTGGTTAGTGCACTGGCCGGCAATGATGCTAGCTTCACGACTGCAGATGGAAACGCACGGGGGAAGGGAGAAACACGGGACAAAGAAAAAAGACAAGATACTCAGCTTAGGACGTCACGCTATCCCCGATCCATAGGAGAGGAGGTAACTTGCTGATTGTTGGGGGCCTGACCTTTGGGATCCCCAGAGATCCAGGCTCTAGAAACCCAAGCCCTGTGCTTTTCAGTCTTGTCCTGAGTGGAGCAGAGATGCACATGCTCGGTCTGCTCTCCCATCATCATCTAGGGGACTGACAGAAATAACCGAGCGCGGAGACAATGGGGAGGAGGCCAACCATGCACAATTCTGCTCTTTTCGGTACAAAGCTGGATAGTTGAATACCTTATTTTTTTTTTGGGGGGGGGGGGATTAAAAAAAATGCATAAAATATGTTGTTTTACCCCCAAGAAACAAAAACACCCTGTAACAGATTGTCCAGTACTAATGGGTCAAAAACAAAATTAAACTCACCTCATTGAGCAATGTCTCTTCTCCGTAGTCAGCGACATGTCAGCTGCCGGTCTGCTGGGATCCACAGCCGGAGCAGGCATTATGGAAGCGCTGCAGCTCATCAGCAGCCGCTAATCGGTTTCAAAATGCACATGTTTATCTGAGTGGAAGAAATAGTTTTTCTTCCACCTGGACAAAATGCCCATTTTACCTGCGGTTTTACCTGTGGTTCCGCAGATAAGAATCCACAGACCAATCCGCAGTGTGTGCACATATCCTTAGAATGAGCTCACTGATGTATTCTCAGTCACCTCATTCTGCAGTCGGGAATAGACGGAAAAACACCGAGACTACAGGAGTCAAACAGTGCAAATTTTTTTATAAAACTCAATTATAAAAAATGATTTTTTTTTAGCCTTATATCCATGCTTTTAAGGCAAAAAAACATAATGTGCCCAGAGAGGGACAACTCTATAGAGCTTTCATCTGTGGACTGGGGATGAAACGAATAAACAGAAGTCCCGTAATCCCCTATTTTGGGAAGAGCTGTTTTTAACCAGAATACCCCTTTATATAGGGAATATGATATTTCCCCTACACTGGAGTCGTTCACATGTCGAATGGAGATATTGGGAGTCAAAGCAGATTAAGAAAGTGCATACAAATGTAAGAAACAGGCAGGCAACACACGCAACAGCTCCAAAATGTCATATACTAGAGAAGCCACTAGAGGGGGACAGAGCATATGAGAATTTACACTGTTTTCATTGACAGTGCTGCTGGCTAGATCGGTGTGTGGAGCTCCACCTAGTGGCCGCTACTAGGAATCAACCGAACAGTAAAGTCCATAGTGAGATTAGGCCCCGCCCCTCTCCCGATCATGTGACCTTCCCCCTCCCATCATGCCTCACTTCCTGTTTGTTACTGTGCCAGAAAGATTTAGATAATTAGGGGGAAGACGTGTGAGGGAAACGGGGAGCTAGGCAGACGCATCTTTAGATAGTGAGCCTAGCAGGGCAGGAGAGAAATGGAGGACAGGGCAGTGTATGTGAGGAGAATCTGTACACGGAGGGGCAGTAATGGAGGACGACAGGGCTGTTGGTGAGGAGAAATGTGCAGCCATGTTATGTGCTGAGCCTGTACATGGAGGTAAAGTAATTTTCTCCATGCCCGTGAGGCGGCCGCTCATTGGTGGTCGGAGGTGACATGCACAGGTCCTCAAGCAGCCGGACTGGGCCATCAGGAAGGTCCCAGAAGGCTGTGGTTATAAAAGGATGGCACGGCCGTGTGTTAGTATAGACAGTATGGAGTGAGTGTTGTATGCACGTATGAATGTCTCTGGTGAATGACTCATTATGGAACCCCTACCCTTGGTGCGCATGTGTTGTGCAGCCTTGCCGGTTAGCGCTCAGGCTGAGGTGCAGGTAGGAGTCTGAGACTGGCATCAGTGCCAAGTGGCTTGTTTGTATGCCACGGTGCACATGGTCAGCACTCCACGGTAGCCAGCGTCAATGAGTGGGTCTCTGACGGAACAGACAGGGTGATGTTAACCCGTGTGTGTTCCGCTCTTATACCGCTATATAGCGTCCACCATTATCGAGCTGCAGTTCACTATCTCTGCATGGTGGATCCCAGGCTGCAAACTCACCTTATTCCCATCTTTATTGGTTCGTTCTGCCAGCTCTAACAATGTGAGAAATGTGCAGCCATGTTATGTACTGAGCCTGTACATGATGGGAAAGTAATATCTGAGGAGAAATGTGCGGCCGTGTTATGTACTGAGCCTGTACATGATGGGAAAGTAATATCTGAGGAGAAATGTGCGGCCATGTTATGTACTGAGCCTGTATATATAGGGAAAGTAATATCTGAGGAGAAATGTGCGGCCATGTTATGTACTGAGCCTGTATATATAGGGAAAGTAATATCTGAGGAGAAATGTGCGGCCATGTTATGTACTGAGCCTGTACATGATGGGAAAGTAATATCTGAGGAGAAATGTGCGGCTGTTTTATGTACTGAACCTGTATATATAGGGAAAGTAATATCTGAGGAGAAATGTGCAGCCATGTTATGTACTGAGCCTGTACATGGTGGGAAAGTAATATCTGAGGAGAAATGTGCGGCCATGTTATGTACTGAACCTGTATATATAGGGAAAGTAATATCTGAGGAGAAATGTGCGGCCATGTTATGTACTGAGCCTGTATATATAGGGAAAGTAATATCTGAGGAGAAATGTGCGGCCATGTTATGTACTGAGCCTGTATATATAGGGAAAGTAATATCTGAGGAGAAATGTGCGGCCATGTTATGTACTGAGCCTGTATATATAGGGAAAGTAATATCTGAGGAGAAATGTGCGGCCATGTTATGTACTGAGCCTGTATATATAGGGAAAGTAATATCTGAGGAGAAATGTGCGGCCATGTTATGTACTGAGCCTGTATATATAGGGAAAGTAATATCTGAGGAGAAATGTGCGGCCATGTTATGTACTGAGCCTGTACATGATGGGAAAGTAATATCTGAGGAGAAATGTGCGGCTGTTTTATGTACTGAACCTGTATATATAGGGAAAGTAATATCTGAGGAGAAATGTGCAGCCATGTTATGTACTGAGCCTGTACATGGTGGGAAAGTAATATCTGAGGAGAAATGTGCGGCCATGTTATGTACTGAACCTGTATATATAGGGAAAGTAATATCTGAGGAGAAATGTGCGGCCATGTTATGTACTGAGCCTGTATATATAGGGAAAGTAATATCTGAGGAGAAATGTGCGGCCATGTTATGTACTGAGCCTGTATATATAGGGAAAGTAATATCTGAGGAGAAATGTGCGGCCATGTTATGTACTGAGCCTGTATATATAGGGAAAGTAATATCTGAGGAGAAATGTGCGGCCATGTTATGTACTGAGCCTGTATATATAGGGAAAGTAATATCTGAGGAGAAATGTGCGGCCATGTTATGTACTGAACCTGTATATATAGGGAAAGTAATATCTGAGGAGAAATGTGCAGCCATGTTATGTACTGAGCCTGTACATGATGGGAAAGTAATATCTGAGGAGAAATGTGCGGCCATGTTATGTACTGAGCCTGTATATATAGGGAAAGTAATATCTGAGGAGAAATGTGCAGCCATGTTATGTACTGAGCCTGTACATGATGGGAAAGTAATATCTGAGGAGAAATGTGCGGCCATGTTATGTACTGAACCTGTATATATAGGGAAAGTAATATCTGAGGAGAAATGTGCGGCCATGTTATGTACTGAGCCTGTACATGGTGGGAAAGTAATATCTGAGGAGAAATGTGCGGCCATGTTATGTACTGAGCCTGTACATGATGGGAAAGTAATATCTGAGGAGAAATGTGCGGCCATGTTATGTACTGAGCCTGTACATGGTGGGAAAGTAATATCTGAGGAGAAATGTGCGGCCATGTTATGTACTGAGCCTGTACATGGTGGGAAAGTAATATCTGAGGAGAAATGTGCGGCCATGTTATGTACTGAACCTGTATATATAGGGAAAGTAATATCTGAGGAGAAATGTGCAGCCATGTTATGTACTGAGCCTGTACATGGTGGGAAAGTAATATCTGAGGAGAAATGTGCGGCCATGTTATGTACTGAGCCTGTACATGGTGGGAAAGTAATATCTGAGGAGAAATGTGCGGCCATGTTATGTACTGAACCTGTATATATAGGGAAAGTAATATCTGAGGAGAAATGTGCGGCCATGTTATGTACTGAGCCTGTATATATAGGGAAAGTAATATCTGAGGAGAAATGTGCGGCCATGTTATGTACTGAGCCTGTACATGATGGGAAAGTAATATCTGAGGAGAAATGTGCGGCCATGTTATGTACTGAGCCTGTACATGGAGAGAAAGTAATATCTGAGGAGAAATGTGCGGCCATGTTATGTACTGAACCTGTATATATAGGGAAAGTAATATCTGAGGAGAAATGTGCAGCCATGTTATGTACTGAGCCTGTACATGGTGGGAAAGTAATATCTGAGGAGAAATGTGCGGCCATGTTATGTACTGAACCTGTATATATAGGGAAAGTAATATCTGAGGAGAAATGTGCAGCCATGTTATGTACTGAGCCTGTACATGGTGGGAAAGTAATATCTGAGGAGAAATGTGCAGCCATGTTATGTACTGAGCCTGTATATATAGGGAAAGTAATATCTGAGGAGAAATGTGCAGCCATGTTATGTACTGAGCCTGTACATGGTGGGAAAGTAATATCTGAGGAGAAATGTGCGGCCATGTTATGTACTGAACCTGTATATATAGGGAAAGTAATATCTGAGGAGAAATGTGCAGCCATGTTATGTACTGAGCCTGTACATGGTGGGAAAGTAATATCTGAGGAGAAATGTGCAGCCATGTTATGTACTGAGCCTGTACATGGTGGGAAAGTAATATCTGAGGAGAAATGTGCAGCCATGTTATGTACTGAGCCTGTACATGGTGGGAAAGTAATATCTGAGGAGACGTGCGGCCATGTTATGTACTGAACCTGTATATATAGGGAAAGTAATATCTGAGGAGAAATGTGCAGCCATGTTATGTACTGAACCTGTACATGGTGGGAAAATAATATCTGAGGAGAAATGTGCGGCCGTGTTATGTACTGAGCCTGGGACGTACTAAACTGCATATTGGGATGATGGGATGATTAGCTGCAATGCTGGACTCGACCAGTAGATGTCAGCATATTTTTTAACAGCACAGTAGGTTACAGCAGACACCAGCAATTTTAACTCTTCGCTTGCCAACATAGAAGTCATAGGAAATTCCATAGAAATAATAGAATGAATGAGAACATTCGCAGGGCTGGATCACAAACATAACAATGGAACTAGGGAATACAGATTTTAACTACTTGGGATAAAGTGTAGAATATCAGGGATAAACACACCTGGTGACATATTTCAGGAATATGGGTATAACTATTGTTCTGTATGGGGAATATTGGTGAAATATCACCAATACACATGCCCAGGAGCATATTTCATCTACATCCGATAGGAATTTGGGTATAAATCTTGTTCTGTATGGGGATTATGGGTGAAATATCACCAATACACATGCCCAGGAGCATATTTCATCTACATCCGATAGGAATATGGGTATAACTATTGTTCTGTATGGGGATTATGGGTGAAATATCACCAATACACATGTCCAGGAGCATATTTCATCTACATCCGATAGGAATATGGGTATAGCTATTGTTCTGTATGGGGATTATGGGTGAAATATCACCAATACACATGCCCAGGAGCATATTTCATCTACATCCGATAGGAATATGGGTATAGCTATTGTTCTGTATGGGGATTATGGGTGAAATATCACCAATACACATGCCCAGGAGCATATTTCATCTACATCCGATAGGAATTTGGGTATAACTATTGTTCTAGATGGGGATTATGGGTGAAATATCACCAATACACATGCCCAGGAGCATATTTCATCTACATCCGATAGGAATATGGGTATAGCTATTGTTCTGTATGGGGATTATGGGTGAAATATCACCAATACACATGCCCAGGAGCATATTTCATCTACATCCGATAGGAATATGGGTATAATATGTATGTTATATGTGGACATTTGGTGACATATCAGGAATACATATGTGAACAATTTTCCAAAAGAATGAGTTGTGACAGGTTGACCACAGTAATGATAGTTGTTGTCCGCTTGTAGGCCATAAGGACACCCAAGCCAGCAGCATAGGGGTTAATCTATTGGGTGGGGCAATTTGTACTCTGTGCTCTCTTCACTCCCCTGGTAGATATTGCTTGTCTTGTCAGTCTGTCCTGTCTATACCTTTCTCCACCGTGGTTACCTTCCTTTTGCCGTTCCTGCTCCGTGCTCCTCCCTGCCTGCCCTTTTGTAAGTGCCCTACAGTCAGGTTGTTTGTTTCCTTACCCCTCTCCCGTCGGCCCCTGCACTTAGCAGCATAGGGACCGCCACCAAGTTGTCGCCCTCTGCCTAGGGAGGAACCGGCAAGTAGGCAGGGACAGAGGTGGGTTTAGTCAGGGCGCACTTCCTTCCCTCTGACAGAATCCACATGTTGAAACATTTCATTAACGTCCGGTAAGAATATGGGTATATTTATTATTCTATATGGAGTTATGGTCAGAATGCCATGGATATAAAGGTCCTGTAACCTATTTGCATCTGACAGGATTACATGTCCATTGACTTCTCCCACCTCTGGGAGATGTGAGCCCTTGCATCATAGCTCTTTGACCCAGTATTCCCACCTCCTTGGATGAGCAGTCTTGCACCATACTTCTTGCTTATACGCCTATATTATTCTCAACACATTGTTCTTTATAGGATGTTAGATCTTTTGGAGGGTTTTATTGGTTACTTTGGTTTGTTGTAATCAATAACTTAATGGAGATATATATCAATTTTTTAAATCAACTTTTAATAAAATAATAGGCTTTATGTTAACCAAAAAACTTTGAAATGGAACATGTATTTTAGTGTATACTAGTCTCTAGGTTAATACCAAGGTCATCATAACAAATACAACAAAATAGCTTTCATAGAACAATAAATTAAACTGCTTATGTTCACATGTCTGATATACAGCAGGACTCGGTATTGCTTCCTAGTCAGTAGGCAAGGCATAAATGACTCTTATGTGCCTGTTTTCCATCCAGTTTCACTCGAATGGGAATGGAAACTTTGATATTGTGAAAGTTAGTAAAAAGGACAGTTACTCTTTAAAAAGTAAGTCCACATTAAAATATAAATTTTTTTAATTTTTAACTATCAAGTTTCTCACCCTAAATAAAATGGCAATAACATTTTGCACTAGTTTCTTTTACATTGTAAACAGATAAAATATTTTGGTGGTCGGCCTATCGGTCCCGCACACTTTTGGTGATACCAATTTCGACACATTACACAGAGGATCTGTTTTTCTTCATGGTAAATGTCGCCTGTGCAATAGAAAGACCTGCAAAATGTCCACCCTTCTGAATTGCTGTAGCGGGATGCAAGAGTACGTATTTCCTGCTCTGTTTCCTTTTCTATTATTTTGATCCTTGATGGTGTGTAGGTCTTCATTTTCTCAGTCGCAATTTTTTGTTGCGGTGTTGGTTTGGAGCTGAAATGTGAGTAATTAACTTCCATAATTTTGGTCTGTATCCACCTTCTAACATTATTGCTGTCAAAGCAATGATCATAGTTAATACCATTACATATCACATATGAATTTAGTATGACATGCACTCCACAGTCAAATGAATTATTCTGTTTTGGGCAGTCGGCGCTCACAATCCAGGTCCATTCATGTTCAAAAAACTCCACTGAGGAACATAGGGAGTGGATGCCATAGAGAATTTTTTTAAGAACAGCACAGTGCATGTTGTATTTGGAGATCATAGAGTCCATTATTGTCACCGTTCTAGATTTTAGGTCTGCTAAAGCCAAAAACCAGTGGAAACCTCGTCCGTATAAAGTGAGGTCACTGTTTATTGGAAACAGCAAAATGTCATAGTTTAAAAGTGCTAAGGAATCAGCAAATTTTAAAAAGGATGCGTATCCTCCATTACTAACAGCATTGAAAAAATGTGGAGGAACAGCCAAACAACCACTGGAAATTCCAGATTCCTTAACCAACTGTATTATTGCACTTTCTATTACTTCTCCTTCAAGCCAGGCCTTTGGTTTCAGACATGGTGTCAGACTTTCAATAAGGTCTACTGGTTCATCCCAAGGCTTTCTATCTATAAAGCTACAAGACTTTCTTGGTGTGCTTTCATACTTTGGAGATTGTAGTTCAATATTCTCATCAATTAATTCTGTACGTGTGAGACTTTCACAGGAAAACGCTGAAACTGGTTGGTTATCAATTAGTTTGTGTGAACTGGCAGATAGGTCTTGAGTATTCTCTACTAACTGCATGACTGTAGGTATCAAGATTGCATGAGATTCATTTGCTACCTTCTCATCTAGGTTTTTTTGGTTCAGATTTGGCTGTGATGAGTTTGGCTGAGTTGCCATCTCGGAATCTGGTGCAGCCTCTGTTTCATAGTCATAATCTCTCTTTCTTGCCTTTTTACGTCCTGATTTTCCCTCTTTCCGACGTTGTCGTTTCCTCAAAGTGGAAAGATTATAAGTGAAATGATCTGGTATAAAAATTCCACATGCCTTTTGAACTGCAATTAAATGGAAACACAGTCCAGAGCTATTACAGGAACATTGAGGTTTCCGTGACAAGCACACTGAATGGACATCATTTTTAAATGGACTCCTAACAACAAACACCTGTAATTGCCCATTTAAAGAAACTAAATTGTTCTCAATGCATAAATTTGCAATAGCTGTCTGTGTCATTCTGTTAGTAGATTCTTTTTTAAGACTGGGAAAATGTGTGGAATTTTTTTGATTTCACCTTTGCAACAATTTTCTCAACTGGTATATATAATGGGAATTGTGTGTACTCATTGGGGACTTTCGCCAATTTATTGAACGTTGCTTTCAAGTGATACATTCCTAGACTATAGTAAGCCCTTTTGAACTCATAAAAATAAAACAATTGTAAATGGAGTAAGCACAATAGAAGGCAGTCCAGAGACAATTCTTTCCATTCTGTTGCATTTTTCAATATTTTGTTCATGCTTTCACTCACATTATTTGTTGACGCTTTATCTTGAAATGCTGCAAACCTCTTAGTATAGAACCTGCTTGCAAATTTGAAAATGTGTTCATGCAAATTATGTTCAAAATATTCTGCGAACGAGTGTGACCACAGTATTTTGAACGCTTCATATTTGTTCCTCCATTCTTCTTCACTTTCAGAATCTTTAAGCTGTTCTACATGATCCTTCAATACCTTTGTCATCGTTTTTTCCTCCAGCAGACTTCACCCAATATTCAATATCTCTCAAAATGTGATTTCCACATAACACAAGAGAAATAGATGGTGCCACTTTCTTCACAGCATTAAGAATTCCTTTTTCACGATCACTCACAAATGGAATAGTTTTGATGTCTTTTATATTTAACTGATTTACAAGTTCTCCAATGAAGAGTTCATGGTATTTTTTGAAACTTCCTTTCATGAACCATAAAAGCTACTGGAAATATTGGATTTTTCTCCAACATTGTATTTCTCAGGACAAGAGTTGACATGTAGAAATCACCAAGTTTAAAGGTGGTGTCATAGGCAAACATTTGTTCTATTTCGATGTCTTGTATGGCACTTTTTATTAACTCTTTTCCAAAATCCAATAACTCTTTTGACCACGCAAACACGACAAGATCTGGATATATTGTGACATGCCTTACAAAATCTGTTTGTTCTGCCAGCTGTATTGTACTAAAAATTTCATCTTTACCAATTTTTCTTCTGCTAATTTCTGAATAGTGAGCATTCTGTACTTGTTTTAGATTTCTTGGGCGATTTACTGCTGCTCTTCCATCAGCTCCTCCTGCAGATGGCTCACTAAGCAATTTTGAGTATGCGTTTTTTGGAGCACTGGAGTAATGTTGTCTGCATTTTATTAATAGCGATGGAGTGGACGGTATGAAAAAACGTTTAGATTTTGAATTTCCATGAGGGGTTGGAAAATTTACAGAATAATCTCCAAGATATTGGATAACTTTTATATGTTTGTGTGGGCCAGTCATGTATTGCCATACCTGAGGAAAAAATGAAATATCCTGTTAAAGAAATATCTCTTTTCAAATAAGAATGAAAGATACATAGTAAAACATTCTGTCATAAGGTATTTTGCACATTCAAATGCTATGCATGTTGTGTTGATCAAATGTTAACAGTCCGTTTAACCCCTTGATGCCACATGACGTTATATAACGTCATAGCATCTGCCCTGTCGATGTCCAATGATATATAATGTCATTGCCTTCCGCAGTGTGAAAGCATCGTGATCGCTGGTCGATCGCGCTTTATTCTGGGCGGGTGTCAGCTGCATGTTACATCATGTCGTTTGTGACGAAATATGTACGGCGTAATAATAAGAGCGCCGCAAAGATGGCGGAGCTACGTTTTTTTTCTATTTTCACTTAAAAAAATTTTTAAAGTTTTTATGTACATAGTGTAAGAGGTTGTTACATGTCCTGACCCATAGAGGGCTCTGGACTAGGGAGATGTCCAGCTGGGTGGAGCATATCAGCTGCTGAAGCAAAAGCACCTGATATTAACCCATGGAATCCCTTAGTTCAGTGGAGAATCCCCAGGTCAGGAGACCTGTCCGTGTGGGCTCAGAGTGTGAGTCACACGGAGACACCATATCGCCTGACGGAGGTATAAGGCCTCCAGGCTCAGAAAACAGTGTCAGAAACGTCAAGTTATAAGTGATCCTGAATGCTGTAGTGACAGTATGTTGTTTCCATGTGGAAAATAAAGTACTGGCAGGGACTAGTTATAAAGATAGTCGGTGTTGCTGTGATCTGTTGTCCGTGCGCTAGTCATCTTGGTCCAAGATGGCGGTCCCAAGGCGAGTGTGATCCCCCAGATTGTCACAATAGTATATTATAATAGACTAGATGGTGGCCCGATTCTAACGCATCGGGTATTCTAGGACCGACCTTGTAGACAGGAGTGAAGTGTGTCACACTGACTGACAGACCTTGTAGACAGGAGTAAAGTGTGTCACACTGACTGACAGACCTTGTAGACAGGAGTAAAGTGTGTCACACTGACTGACAGACCTTGTAGACAGGAGTAAAGTGTGTCACACTGACTGACAGACCTTGTAGACAGGAGTGAAGTGTGTCACACTGACTGACAGACCTTGTAGACAGGAGTGAAGTGTTTCACACTGACTGACAGACCTTGTAGACAGGAGTGAAGTGTGTCACACTGACAGACCTTGTAGACAGGAGTGAAGTGTGTCACACTGACTGACAGACCTTGTAGACAGGAGTGAAGTGTGTCACACTGACTGACAGACCTTGTAGACAGGAGTGAAGTGTGTCACACTGACTGACAGACCTTATAGACAGGAGTAAAGTGTGTCACACTGACTGACAGACCTTGTAGACAGGAGTAAAGTGTGTCACACTGACTGACAGACCTTGTAGACAGGAGTGAAGTGTGTCACACTGACTGCGCGCAGCTCATTTGCATACGCTGCGCTCATTGGTTGCCGCGTCTGGCGGCAACCAATGAATATCCGTGACAGACAGAAAGAAAGACAGACAGACACGATTATGCAATTATACAGTAGATAGCAAAAAGTACAACTCTTCCCGAAAACAAATAAGCCGTCATCTAACAATATCACTGGAAAGATGAAAGCGTTACGAATTTTTAAAGTTAGGTAGGAAAAACGAAAATTAGAAAATCCAAAAAAGCCTGGTCATCAATGCGCAAACAGGCTGTCACCAAGGGGTTAAAGGGTTTTATGGCCATGCCATTAATTTAATTGCAGGTGTACTGTATGTGGTTCTGCAAAACCATTGAAATGGCACTTTCAGTAAGCACAGTATGTTAAACAGCTACAATCAGTTATCCCTGGTCATAGCCATTTGTAGGTGCGTCAGCTTTCACTGTAGACACGCACCATGCATGTAGTGGTCTCTTGAGCCCACACAGCATATACTGACACCAGACAAGAGATGTGTGTACAGTGCCTACAAGTAGTATTCAACCCCCTGCAGATTTAGCAGGTTTGATAAGATGCAAATAAGTTAGAGCCTTCAAACTTCACACAAGAGCAGGATTTATTAACAGATGCATAAATCTTACAAACCAAAAAGTTATGTTGCTCAGTTAAATTTTAATAAATTTTAAACATACAAGTGTGGGTCAATTATTATTCAACCCCTAGGTTTAATATTTTGTGGAATAACCCTTGTTTGCAATTACAGCTAATAATCGTCTTTTATAAGACCTGATCAGGCCGGCACAGGTCTCTGGAGTTATCTTGGCCCACTCCTCCTTGCAGATCTTCTCCAAGTTATCTAGGTTCTTTGGGTGTCTCATGTGGACTTTAATCTTGAGCTCCTTCCACAAGTTTTCAATTGGGTTAAGGTCAGGAGACTGACTAGGCCACTCCAACACCTTGATTTTTTGCCTCTTGAACCAGGCCTTGGTTTCCTTGGCTGTGTGCTTTGGGTCGTTGTCTTGTTGGAAGATGAAATGACGACCCATCTTAAGATCCTTGATGGAGGAGCAGAGGTTCTTGGCCAAAATCTCCAGGTAGGCCGTGCTATCCATCTTCCCATGGATGCGGACCAGATGGCCAGGCCCCTTGGCTGAGAAACAGCCCCACAGCATGATGCTGCCACCACCATGCTTGACTGTAGGGATGGTATTCTTGGGGTAGTATGCAGTGCCATCCAGTCTCCAAACGTCACGTGTGTGGTTGGCACCAAAGATCTCGATCTTGGTCTCATCAGACCAGAGAACCTTGAACCAGTCTGTCTCAGAGTCCTCCAAGTGATCATGAGCAAACTGTAGACGAGCCTTGACATGACGCTTTGAAAGTAAAGGTACCTTACGGGCTCGTCTGGAACAGAGACCATTGCGGTGGAGTACGTTACTTATGGTATTGACTGAAACCAATGTCCCCGCTGCCATGAGATCTTCCCGGAGCTCCTTCCTTGTTGTCCTTGGGTTAGCCTTGACTCTTCGGACAAGCCTGGCCTCGGCACGGGAGGAAACTTTCAAAGGCTGTCCAGGCCGTGGAAGGCTAACAGTAGTTCCATAAGCCTTCCACTTCCGGATGATGCTCCCAACAGTGGAGACAGGTAGGCCCAACTCCTTGGAAAGGGTTTTGTACCCCTTGCCAGCCTTGTGACCCTCCACGATCTTGTCTCTGATGGCCTTGGAATGCTCCTTTTCTTTCCCATGTTGACCATGTATGAGTGCTGTTCACAAGTTTGGGGAGGGTCTTAAATAGTCAGAAAAGGCATGAAAAAGATAATTAATCCAAACATGTGAAGCTCATTGTTCTTTGTGCCTGAAATACTTCTTAATTCTTTAGGGGAACCAAACAGAATTCTGGTGGTTTGAGGGGTTGAATAATAAATGACCCTCTGAATAAACTTTTCACAATTTAAAAAAAAATTAAACAAAGAAATAACATTCTTTTTTGCTGCAGTGCATTTCACACTTCCAGGCTGATCTACAGTCCAAATGTCACAATGCCAAGTTAATTCCAAATGTGTAAACCTGCTAAATCTACAGGGGGTTGAATACTACTTGTAGGCACTGTATATATACAGCTGATTTCAGGAAGGGGTAAAATATGAAAATATAGAAATACTGTATCATTTGACACTAAACTACAATTGCTCTTATTGCTGTACCTGTTTTCTGAATGTCAGTAGATACTGTTTACCTTTGCCATTTGGATCCTTTAAAGCAAAATACCTATAAGGCTACTTTCACACATCAGTTTTTGTGCATCAGGCGCGATGCGGCGCCGTGCCGCATTGCCGGATCCGGCATAACATGTGAAAAAACTGATGCACCGGTTCCGGTTTTTTACCGGATCCGGTCAACGGATTATGCCGGATCCGGCAAAAAACCGGAACCGGTGCATCAGTTTTTATCAGTTTTTCCATCCGTTTTGTCCGTTTTTTTGCCGGATCCGGTTTTTAAAAAAACGCCCAAAAGCCACCATTGGCTACTGGCATTTACAGAAAATCCTATATATACCTTGGTATACACCCTGTTGAGAGGTTGTTGTTTTGGAGCAAGATGGAAGCCATTATTGGGAACATCGCTCAGGCTTACATTGATTTCACTTTTGAGGCCAATTCTTTGGCAGCAATTGTCATGGCGAATGAGCGACAAAGGCAGCGTATCATGCGTCTGCGCCGACGTCGTTTCTGGATTCACCCTATAACTGCACAGAGGCTGACACTGGGAGTGTTTGCAACGTTATATCTGTCGTTGCGAGGAAATCCAGAGAAGTTTTTTCAGTATACGAGGATGAAAGTGGAAACTTTTGATTTTTTGCTGGACAGGGTTGGAGAACTGATCCGGAGACGTGACACCTACTGCCGCTTCTCCATCTCACCACCGGAGCGTTTGATGGTCACTCTCCGGTAAGCAATTGTTATTCTTTGTCCTTCAAAGCAGACTTCAGTATACTGGAAATGTGTCTCCTCCTGTTGTTGCAGTTATTTTGCATTAATTATTTTTTTAACTTTTCCCACAGATTCCTTGCAACAGGCGAATCGCTTTCGTCGCTACAGTACCAGTATAGGATTGGGATTTCAACATTATCAGGTATCATCAAGTATACATGCCACGCATTGTGGGACAGTCTACATGAAGAGTTTATCCCACAGCCCACAACAGAGAGGTGGCTCGAAATATCTGACCAATTTTACAGCATCTGTCAGTTTCCGACTTGCCTGGGTGCAGTTGATGGCAAGCACATCAGGATCACTAAACCAGCAGGATCGGGATCTGAGTTTTTTAATTATAAAAAATATTTCTCAATAGTCCTGATGGCGATTGCAGACGCCAAGTACAAATTCATTGCGGTGGATATTGGGGCCTATGGACGCTCCAATGACTCACAAGTTTTTAAAATTTCAGCAATGGGACGTAATTTGTACGGAAACACATTCCAATTCCCACCTCCAAGACCGCTTCCTCAAACTTCTGGGCCACCACTGCCATTTGTCTGCGTAGGTGATGAAGCGTTTCAGCTGTCAGAACACCTGCTGAAGCCGTACGCAAGCAGAGACTTGACACCAACAAAAAGAGTGTTCAACTATCGCCTGACACGAGCACGGCGGATGGTGGAGTGTTCGTTTGGAATTCTTACCGCTAAATGGAGAGTACTGTTGACCGCAATTAACTTGAAAACAGAAAATGTGGATGAGGTGGTAAAAGCATGTGTTGTGCTACACAATTTGGTTATTAGTAAGGAACAGATTGCCATCGAAGACAATGATGTTGAAACCACATTGCATGATTATCGCAGTGTTAATGTGCGAAGTACTCTAGCAGTGTCCAGAATGAGGGACACATTTGCCGAGTACTTTATGTCACCTGAAGGTAGAGTTGAATGGCAGGATGACATGGTTTGAGATGTTAAAACCAATTTTTAACCTTGTTGTACCAAACCATTTCTGTGGTTTAAGTTACTGTACCCTTCAATTTTGGTAAAGTATTAGTACCTTTGTATCAGTATTCTATATTGTTTTACTACCTATTTTTTGTACCAAAATATTCCCATTTTTTAAATTCCTGACAAAGCTCTTTTAAAATTGAACAAAAATTATCATTTAGTTAAAAACTTTCTACTAAATCATGTAGTGTGGTGTGCAGAAAATAATATAGGGGCTATAAAGCGGTATCCAAGGACCTTCCACAGTACTGCCCACCAGCAGGCCTCCCCCCACCGCCACACACGTACGTAATTACTCATACATGTTCTTGCACACACACTCCCATACATTCACATACTCACACACACCTACTCTCGCACAATCACTCACACACACACACTCATTGAGTTTTATACATCGACATGTTATATTAACAGTAAAACAAACAAAAACATTTGACAGACTGAAAAAAAATTTTTATTTTTATCAGCTTTAGCTGGAATTTTTTCTTTTATATTTTTGTAATAAAACTTTTTTATTGGTAACAACAAAACACATTAAAGATTGGTGTAATGTGTAGCGGAAATAGTATTGGAGGGGCTCTCAGTTTGGACCACTTCAACAGGGGTGTTGTGGGAGGATGTAGTTTGTGAGGGGTCAGATAGCAAAGGACAAGGTATAGGAATGGAGAAAGAAGGTGAAGGGGTGGATAAAGCTGATGAAGGGGTGGAGAAAACAATAGACGGGGGGGAAACTAAACTGTGGGTGAAGGACGCTTGAATTTGGGATGTGGAAGGAGACTGGATGTATTGGGAAGGGAGTGTAGGTTGGGAAGGGAGTGTAGGTTGGGAAGGGAGTGTAGGCACGGATGCAGTTGGGAACTGGTACGGGGAAGCAGACTGGAAAGGGGCAGGAGGTTGGTACTGGGTAAAATGGTATGGTACAGGAGGGGTAGGAAGGACCGGGCCTGGAGCAACTACTGGGCCTCTTGGAGGGGCTGCTGATGTCACCTGTGCTAAGGCCACCTGGCAGGCTTGCATTACATGTAGCTGCTGTTCAGGAGTTAGGTTGTCCAGCCGCTCAATCACAGCTTTGAAAAAAGAATGATGCGGCGCTTTATTTGCATCTAGATGCATCCTTTCAACACGCGTGCCTAAATCAAGCACCTCTCTAGTAACAAGATTGAACCCAGCAGACATTTGCTGGGTCATGACTTTCATAGTGTTTTGAAAGGATGCATGTAGATTCATAAACTCTGCAGCCAACTGCTTTTCCTGACCCCGCTGACGCAGCCGCCCAGAACTCAAAGGTGTTCTATAGAGGGCAGCTGTGTCAGAGGGGTGAGGTAAAGGAAAGCCTACCTCGTCAACAGCAGCTTCATGTAATGAAGCCTGCACAGATGCTCCAGCAGAGGTGGATGGGGCTGAGGGATCACACACAAGGGAAGGCAGGGAGGGTGCAGAGGGGTTGGGTATGTTGTGGTCCATGGTGGCGGCCTCCTGGGGGATCGCTCCAGAAGGGTTCAATGCAGGCTCCCGCGTGCTGCTGAAGGTGCTGTTGAAAAAAGTAGAAAAAAATAGACATTAATATCATGATATTCATTAGCCCTGGCTGCCAAAAAAAAGATTACACATTTGACCATTTTTTATTTAGTCACTTCTGGTAGGAATGTTTACCTTCTTGTCACCATAGTTGATTTCAGGAATGACAGGGCCTCAGAATACTTATAGCGGCTCCTGCGTCCTCTTGATCCGCTGGGAGCCTGCATCTCTTTGTTGAACTCCTTCTTGAAGCGATCCCGCATTGACCGCCACCGCAACTGAACTCTTTCCCCTGAAAATTGAAAACACAAAATGATTAGGATCAAGCACAATACATCCGGAAACATTACTGAAATGTGAATACTTACGCTGTTCTTTCTGTGCCCGAGAATGGAGTTCCTCCCAGTTAGATAGCACAGCCTGGCACACTTCCTCCCAGAGTCGTCTAGTAACACAAGCATCTGCATGGAAGCGGTCCGCCATATTCCAGAGCGGCTCACGATCTCTCACCATATCAATCAAGAGGTCCACATCAATAGCCACATCCTCACTGTCGGAATCGTGAGCACGCTGTGAAGCCTGTCTAAAGACAAAAAAGGTAAACATAACAATCACAGCATTATGTACAAACCTTATAAAAGTCCTTAGAAAAAAAACCTTACTCTATGGCGACCGCCCCGGCGTGGTTGCCGACGACTCTGGGAGGCACTTTGAGGAACTCTCGGACGAGCCACAGATTCAGAAGCCTATAATGAAAAAAAAAAAAGAAGAAAAGGAAAATTAAATGCTGTTATGTTGATCTTGTTTTTAGGTCCAGTGATGTGTAAGAACATGTTTTAGTGCAATTAATGCAAAGATACTTACATGCGGGGAGCCCACTCCAGGCATTTCTCCGCTACGCCCGTCTCCTTCTGAGAGACCCTCTGGTTCAGCTTCCTATTAAACAAGAATGCATATATAGGGTTATGTGTACCAAGAATGTTCTGGCAATAATAAAAAAAAAAAAAATACCTCATTTCGCTGGCGATGTGAGGGAGGGCTCCCAGAAGAAGACATGTCTGGCTGAAATTCTGTAATGAAAACAATTGTTACCTACAACACTAACCATATTCAAAGCTTTCAGGCCTGTATACTTACAATATGGGTTGCAAATTAGGAATTTGCAGTAGTGTCCTGGGCAAGTTCCTGCATGAAAAAAGCACGATGTAGTTTAGATTTGTGCTGTGTGCAACATTTATTTTTACAATCAAACAAAACAACAAAAATAGTAAAAAATAAGATTTTTTGAATTCCACTCTCACCATGCTATAAAATGCAGCTTGGACAACAAACCATCGCAAAATTACTATGTATATACTCGTGTATAAGCCGCACCGGCCCAAAAATTGGGAACACATAAGCCCAGTGTGTAACCCATACACTATGGCCCCATATGCTGTTCCATAGAATATGCCCCCATATGCCAAAAAAAAAAAAAAAAAACCTATTGTGGGTCCATCGCCCCTGTCTGCCACTTGTGTCAGTGACTGTTCATCCAGCAGAGGGGGACACGCACTTCTCACATCAACGCACCCACTGAGGATGCAGCAGAGACCGCAGGGAGCAGCAATGGACCCAGGAAAGGTGGATATCACTATGCTTGCAACGCACAGATTCAGGAATGGTAACGTTACCACTGAAGACAGGAAGGGAGACAGTGGAGAAGCAAGCAAGGCTACAGATATGACAGCAGGATGATCTGTGACACCCCTGCTCCCCCTCTGACCCACAGGGAGATGACCCGTGTATAAGCCAAGAGGGGGACTTTTAGCACCAAAAATGGGCCTAACATCTTGGCATATACACGAGTATATACAGTACCTCCCCCTACAGTATTTACACATAAATTCACACACCCACCCACGCAAACTACTTCACACTGTCCTTCATAATTAGAATCCCCCCCACACTGATGACCATACCTGAAACTTTTTAAAAACAATAGTACAATGTATGAACAACATACATGTGTGTGTGTGTATATATACATGCTGGGCAGGCAGCAGCAGGTACAGCATGGGACTCCAGCGTGGTGGCTAGCAGTGACAGCAGTGATGGGGGTTCTGCGGCAGAGGGTTCAAGTGGGGGTCATGGTGGTGACAAGTTTATCTGGGAAGGCGGCAAGACAGTCGCTGGCTGTGACGGGGATGGGTGCGCAGGTATCGGCAGTCACACAGACAAAACGAAAACCTATGCTTGCAAGAAAATTTTTATGCTCACACTCAAACTCCTGCTCGCTGGAGGTCCAATAGTGGATGGCTGTCAAAAATCCAGTTGGTTGCTGGATGTCTGTCTGGCTGGTGTATATGTGGCAGAATCCAGTGGCTGTGTGTGTCTCCAGTAGCTCTTTCTCCTCTGTATTAAGGGTGATTAATGCCCTCTCTCTACCTTTCCTATAGGGTGGGTGGAGATTGGCAGGTGTTTTTCCCCAAATTTGATACTTTTTGGAGCATGCTCAGTGCAAAAACCGGATCCGGCGCCGGAATCAGGCAAAAACCGGATGCCGCCGGATCCGGCGAACATAGACTACCATTATAAAAAATACCATATGTCGCCGGATCCGGCGTCTCCCGGTTTTTTACCGCAGACAAAAAACGTTACATGTAACGTTTTTTCCAGACGCCGGACCGGCTGTTTTTGCCGGATCCAGCAAAAACCGGATACGCAGCATAGGCATCCGGCGCAATGCGGCAATAATGAAACTCTATGGGGAAAAAAACCGGATCCGGTGGCAACAGGCGCCGGATCCGGTTTTCACACTTTTCGCCGCATCGCGCCTGATGCACAAAAACTGATGTGTGAAAGTAGCCTAAAAGGAGTATTTACAAAATTAGTTGGAGTACACAATATAGCCAAGTGGTATTCACAGTATTAATGGAAAGAGAACCACAATTTACTGCAGGTCAAAACTGTACTGTCTTGTATTCATTTAGTTTTCCAGTCCTTACTCCTTGTTTCATTATGCTTGGGACTCAGATTGCAAAATCCTAGTAAATTCATTGACAGTATATAAAAGCATGCAGGGCCAGTTGTAGACAAAGTGGGGACCCGGGCAATATTAAAAAATGGGCCCCTAATTCTAAAATAGTGTACCAACATAGTGACAGATAGAAAATAGATAGAAGAGAGAGAGGTGTGTGTGAGAGAGGTGTGTGAGAAACATAATATATACACACACATGACATATACAGTATATATACACACACACATGTACTGTCTTTGTATATGAATAAATGACAGTGCTGTCTGCTTACACATCTCTTCAGCTGCGATGGCTCCAGTCTGCCAGGCGACTCAGGGTGTGCGGGTGACATCAGTGGTTTCCTGCTGGGGAAGTGGGGCTGACGGAGGCACCAGCTCCGACTGCTTGCAGCGCTGGGGACTCCTCCGTCCTGCTCTAATGTGCGCCGCTCCGAGAGACCACTAGGTGAAGCTCGGCTGAGCGGAGTTGGGAGCGCACGGCTGGGCGGAGTCGGGAGCACACGGCTGGGCAAGTGGGCGGGGAGGTGCGGCAAGTAACAAAAGTGTTCTGGGCAATCGGAGTCCAGACCAGCGGGGGATGGGGATTCTCTATCAGCGCCCCTGTTATCTTGGTGCCCTGTTTGCCCGGCTGTAGAAACTGGGCTGGTGCTGTGGACTAGGGGGACCCTCTTTTGCCTCGAGGCCCTGGGCAACCGCCCAGGTTGCCCCCCCTAACGCCGGCCCTGAAAGCATGAAACCCTCAGGGATTCCCTGCAGCGCTGGGACCAAAGAAAAGGAGCCGACACTGAGTTGCCATGCACCCATCCACCTCCACGTCACTGCACCAGCTGACCAATGCAGAAGACGGGGTTCCCCTGCAACGAGAGGCAGAGAGGCCAGAAGCTGCATTCTGGTGGCTGTGGGTGGGAAATGGCAAGTTCAGCATTGACAATAGCCACCTGTGTTGAGTCATTGATGCTAATCAGGAGGGCTGCGCCGCATTGCATTACTCAGGTCTCGCTATGGCTGGCGCCCGCAATGCGTTCATGCATCAGCTCAGTGCGCTATTGCAAGACCTGTGTGAAGCAGCCTGATGCAAATTTTGTGGCCGACACTGCATCGGCATAATGTGATGCAGCGCCACCCATGATATTAGAATCCGCCTGCTTCACACAGGTTTCGCGGTTGGGCCTGCACTGAGTTGATGCTAATGCATCAGCTCAGTTGCGGGTGTCATAACAAGATAGGAGTACTGCAATGCAACAATGCCTTCCTGATTTTCATTGGCCTAATACAGGCAGCCTGTGTCGAGGGTGAAATTCTGGCTCATGGTCACACTCGTCACTGACGTGCCATGCAGAACAGAAGCCTGAGGAGCTGTAGGTGCAAAATACAAGGTCAACCACTGTAATAACATAAAAAATAATTGGTCACAGTTGCTCTTTACAGATAAACTGAAGCAACATATGATGGAAAAAAAAATGATTTAGTTTTACAGTCACCTTTATTTTGCACAGATTTTTATAGTTTCACTTTCACAATGGAAAAATCATTTGGAAACCCACCTTTTTTGGAGTTGTGTTTCCACAAACCACTGGCGCTGCTTGTTGTTTCCTCTTGAAATCCATCTGTATTGATCTCTTGAATAATCATTTTCTTCAAGACTATTTAGAGGAACAAAGATGTAAATTTCTCCTCCTTTTGGAGTCACTGGTGGACCATGCATAATTTGTTCTTCTGGAATTTCTCTAGCTACCCTTTCGATAAGGTCAATAACCTGTTGATTTGTAAGGTCATCCTTCTTGTCTCTTAAATATGGTTTGTTCGCCATTAGAATGGTAGAATGGTCAGAGAAAGAAAACTATTAGGCTGTGTGCACACGGTGCGGTTTCTGCTGCGTTTCCGCAGCGGTTTTGCCGCTGCGGAAACGCAGCAGTTCCGCTGACCAAGTACAGTACAATGAAACCCTATGGGGTTTCAAAAACGCTGTGCTGACGGTGCGGTTTTTTCCGCGCGGTTTTGCTGCGGTTTACAAACCGCAGCATGTCAATTGTTTGTGCGGTTTCCGCAGCGGTTTCATACCTCTACCATAGTAGAGGTGTGAAACCGCAGACCAAAACGCAGGAAAACCGCAGGTCACTTTACCTGCGGTTTTACCTGCGTTTCCGCGCGGAAAAAACCGCAGCGGAATCCGCAACTTGTGCACATAGCCTTAGAATGTAGGCAGATTCTCCTTCATACTGTGAGGGTCACTGAGAGGCTAGTAGAAGCAACTAATATATGTAACTTTGTAACTTTTCACATAAGATGTTGTTTTGGTAACGGTCAGGTGACCATCCTGAGCTGCATCTCTCCATGCATAAAGATGAAATATGCTCCTGGACATGTGTATTGGTGATATTTCACCCATAATCCCCATACAGAACAATATTTATACCCAAATTCCTATCGGATGTAGATGAAATATGCTCCTGGGCATGTGTATTGGTGATATTTCACCCATAATCCCCATACAGAACAATAGTTATACCCAAATTCCTATCGGATATAGATGAAATATGCTTCTGGGCATGTGTATTGGTGATATTTCACCCATAATCCCCATACAGAACAATAGCTATACCCATATTCCTATCGGATGTAGATGAAATATGCTTCTGGGCATGTGTATTGGTGATATTTCACCCATAATCCCCATACAGAACAATAGCTATACCCATATTCCTATCGGATGTAGATGAAATATGCTACTGGGCATGTGTATTGGTGATATTTCATCCATAATCCCCATACAGAACAATAGCTATACCCATATTCCTATCGGATGTAGATGAAATATGCTCCTGGGCATGTGTATTGGTGATATTTCACCCATAATCCCCATCTAGAACAATAGTTATACCCAAATTCCTATCGGATGTATACAGAACCATAGTTATACCCATATTCCTATCGGATGTAGATGAAATATGCTCCTGGGCATGTGTATTGGTGATATTTCACCCATAATCCCCATCTAGAACAATAGTTATACCCAAATTCCTATCGGATATAGATGAAATATGCTTCTGGGCATGTGTATTGGTGATATTTCACCCATAATCCCCATACAGAACAATAGCTATACCCATATTCCTATCGGATGTAGATGAAATATGCTTCTGGGCATGTGTATTGGTGATATTTCACCCATAATCCCCATACAGAACAATAGCTATACCCATATTCCTATCGGATGTAGATGAAATATGCTCCTGGGCATGTGTATTGGTGATATTTCATCCATAATCCCCATACAGAACAATAGCTATACCCATATTCCTATCGGATGTAGATGAAATATGCTCCTGGGCATGTGTATTGGTGATATTTCACCCATAATCCCCATACAGAACAATAGCTATACCCATATTCCTATCGGATGTAGATGAAATATGCTCCTGGGCATGTGTATTGGTGATATTTCATCCATAATCCCCATACAGAACAATAGCTATACCCATATTCCTATCGGATGTAGATGAAATATGCTCCTGGGCATGTGTATTGGTGATATTTCATCCATAATCCCCATACAGAACAATAGCTATACCCAAATTCCTATCGGATGTAGATGAAATATGCTCCTGGGCATGTGTATTGGTGATATTTCATCCATAATCCCCATACAGAACAATAGCTATACCCATATTCCTATCGGATGTAGATTCACTAGTAGGACTTTTATGGATTAAAACGTGCGCTGCCAGACCATCAATCCTCACAAGTTGTGTACTTAATATATTTATTTCCCAACGCGTTTCGAGGTCATAAAACCTCTTCCTCAGGGGATGACATGTACGTACATGTCATCCCCTGAGGAACAATAGTTATACCCATATTCCTGAAATATGTCACCAGGTGTGTTTATCCCTGATATTCTACACTTTATCCCAAGTAGTTAAAATCTGTATTCCCTAGTTCCATTGTTATGTTTGTGATCCAGCCCTGTGAATGTTCTCATTCATTCTGCTATTATTTCTATGGAACTTCCTACGACTTCTCTCTATGTTGGCAAGCGAAGAGTTAAAATTGCTGGTGCCTGCTTTAACATGGAATCAAGCAGAACTCATTTCCTACTGTGCAGGTGAAAAATATGCTGACATCTACTGGTCGAGTCCAGCATTGCAGCTAATCATCCCATCATCCCAATATGCAGTTTAGTTCGTCCCACTGAGCCTGTACATGGTGGGAAAATAATATATGAGGAGAAATGTGCGGCCATGTTATGTACTGAGCCTGTACATGGAGGGAAAATAATTTCTGAGGAGAAATGTGCAGCCATGTTATGTACTGAGCCTGTACATTGAGGGAAAATAATTTCTGAGGAGAAATGTGCGGCCATGTTATGTACTGAGCCTGTACATGGAGGGAAAATAATTTCTGAGGAGAAATGTGCGGCCATGTTATGTACTGAGCCTGTACATGGTGGGAAAATAATATCTGAGGAGAAATGTGCGGCCATGTTATGTACTGAGCCTGTACATGGTGGGAAAATAATATCTGAGGAGAAATGTGCGGCCATGTTATGTACTGAGCCTGTACATGGTGGGAAAATAATATCTGAGGAGAAATGTGCGGCCATGTTATGTACTGAGCCTGTACATGGTGGGAAAATAATATCTGAGGAGAAATGTGCGGCCATGTTATGTACTGAGCCTGTACATGGTGGGAAAGTAATATCTGAGGAGAAATGTGCGGCCATGTTATGTACTGAGCCTGTACATGGTGGGAAAGTAATATCTGAGGAGACGAGCGGCCATGTTATGTACTGAGCCTGTGTAAAATAATGCTTATCCTGTAAAATACTCAGGACTAGTTACCAGATAAAAATATAGTGGTTTATTTGGATTCTTCCATCAAAGAAAGGTTATTACAGAAAAACAGGTGAATAAAAATAAGTGAAAGAGAGATTGTCCATTGTTCATAGCAAAGCAGCATGTATTCTTCTTCTCTCCGAGATCCTGAATAGCAAATGGCTGCTGTCTCTCAGTTCGGCTTTTCACATCGCCGTCAAGTAATATACCAGCTGTTATGTCATGTCATGGCCCAACACAGGCGACATCTTCGTGTCTGTCTTTCATGATGGTGAGGGAAGAAGACAGCGACCTCTACAGTTAGCCATGAATTATATACATCTCTTGAAGCACGTGATCTCGGTATATATGGAGTTTGACATTTACCTCAAGGCTAAACTTAAATATGTAGTGAGCTGACATTTCTACCATGAGCCAAGCTTAAAAATAGCCTATGTCATATAAGCTAAAGCAATCTACAGAACTGGGTGTAATAAGAAATATTTAACGAATTATTAATATTTAACAATTCCCCCTTTTGAGGGAGACAGACATTAATTGGAACCCTCAAAATATAATGAGATCTTTTTTCTTCTTTTCTTCTTCTTTGACAAAATATTTTAATATCAATCATAATAATAATAATAATATCAGATTACCGTTATAAGTACTCAATGACATAATTGATGTGAATTCATGTTATGGTAAGTCGTGAACAATATTCATATAAAATATGTATAATTATACTTCCCTAAGTCTAAATTGAAGCATCTCAAGTCCAGTCATCATCTGGTGTCATCTGGTCTTCATTTTGATGTCTTCTGTCTTCTTCTTGGTTCTTTTAAAAATACAGTTTTCTTATAGCATATAGATGTTGTAGAAATCGTGTCGTGTATCAAATCAAAGTCCATAAATTCAAATGTTAATACGAAAACAAAGTCTATGCAGCTTTAATATCTGTGCAGTGTCATCTTTAAAAACCTGGGCTTACATTGGCTCGCCTTGGATATTCTGGAATCCTCCATCGGTACTGGTCTTTGAACAGGTGTGACGTCTTTGGTCAGCAAAGCAAGGGTTAAAATGACTCTTCCTTGCTAAACATAGCACCATAACCAGTCCTTGTCCTAATGCACAGGACATATGTCAGGGTTAATTACCTTCATTGTTCACCAGCTTTACATTGAAGCTTTACAGGTGATTGAAAACCTCTGGAACTTGATAAGAACGTGATAACACAGTTCATCTCAGCATCATAGGATCATCTCCTCTGGTTGTCAGGTTAGACACTTTAATTGTGACTGTCGGTGGTGGATACTGCACTTGTGACTGTCAGTGGTGAATACTGCATTTGTGACTGTCAGTGGTGAATACTGCATTTGTAATTAACACAGTATATTACTCAGTAATCATAGCTTTGTTACCTTCTGGGACTTCTGGATCGCGGCATTCTTCTTCTTGCAACTGATAAGAATCAATGAAGTTTAGAAATGTGAAAAGTCTTTATTAACATAATTTCAGTATCTTGCTTGAAGTCTTCATTCCCTATTCTATACCAAATCTGGTAATTTTCCTATCCTATAATATCACAGCGTACCATAGCAATCAGTAATATCCATATAATTATCAGAATTTGTACTGTATATGGATTTCAATGTTTGAAATAATAAACCAATAATAAGTGATAATACATTATTATCCATATTTTTTTCATGTGATAGAACATTTTTTTTATGTCTTAGGTGTAATTACCTTTTTCAACCCATAGGTGTCACTGTGTTTTATGTAACCAGTGTTTTCATCTTTATTAATAAGGAATATATTTATTATACTAATAATATGTAGGAATGTATAGCCATGAACCAAAATAAGAATATATGAGTGAGCGAATGAATGAATAAAAGAATTGTTGCATATAACTCAGAAGTGAAACATTTTCCTTAGTAATAAAACCATATAATTGCTATATTTAATGAAGCAATATTCTCAGTAGACATTACCCCACTAAATATTGGTGAAAGAATTAAAAATAATGAAAAATAAGAATAAAAATAAAAATAAGAATAAGGCCTTTATGTTGATGCAGAGTAGTTATGTCTTCAGTAACATATACCCTTAATATTTCCATGATCTGGATTATTTCATAATTGTCATAAACTTGTGTTACCAAAATATTCAAATTATGCAACTTTGCATGTAATTCCTCTTAGTGTAAAGAAATGACTCTTTATAATACTTATTATTATACCCAATACTTATACCATTGTACCTTATTAATATTTTTTCCTATTAAAATGTGTGAAGAAGAGGTATTAATCAAATGTGATGATGTAGTCAGGATCAAAAACATATTTTCCCCCTTAATACCAAAAAAATATTGTTCTATGAAATAATTCATTTATCAAAACCAAAATTAAAAATAATTAATTTATAAATTGTGTAAATATTATACTTGCTTATACCATTATTTGTCTGAAGATGTGTAACCATTAAAATTAATTTGAATATCATAAAATTATCCTTTGGAAAAATTAATTTAAATGTAGTTTAAGATTAACATACTTGGACAGAGAATGAAGGTCCACTATTCCCAGATGCAGCTGGTGAATACCAGGCTCTGTGCTGGTGCCTGTTTAAAAGAGCTAAAGCTGATAAGGAAAGAATAGATTTTCTTCATAAACTATTTTCTATTTTGTTGTGCGATTGCACTTATCCACAATTAACTAAATCAAGAAATAATTACTAAAGAACTATAGAAATATATGTTGTGTAGATAATATTTCATTATGTATCTTAATATTCTAATAATTTATCTGATCTGCATATTTCTCCTAAAGATAAAAGCTTTGGGGTTTTTTTTTCCTCTCATTCAGAATCCTGAGGCCTCATACAAACGTATCACATCACTCGCTCAGCAGCTGCTCATACACTCAGTCACTGTCACTCAGACTGTGTCACATATTTAAGTTTAAACCAAATACCTCACATACGAAGGTGTGATGAATACACGTATTTTAACCCAAATTATCCTAATTATCAATGCATTGTAAACTATTTCAATTTAGTCTTAATATTTCTTTGAATATTCCTCCACATGACATAAATATATGTTGTATAGCTATACTTGACATTTAGGCCTGGAAAAAAAAATTCCATTGCTTTGCAAAAGCTGAGACCCCTTTAAAAATTCTTTCCCTAAGGAACAGGGACATAGTATACTGGTCTGGTATACTTATTATTAGAACAAGGTACAAATTCCACATGCTGTGGTTGTCATTCGAGCCATGCAGTGAAGGCACAAACACAGAACATATTTTAAAATGCAGTTAGTTATTTTCTTTTAAGTGTTAAATATATGAAATCATGCAATTATTGCAACTTCCTGTGTAAATAAAGGCATAAATCCTTGGAAGAGAATTTTTCCCGATTAAGTCCTGCTTTGAAATGAAAATTCTAAGGAAACATAAAAGATAAGGTTAATATCATATTCAGAATTCTAAATATTATTACTGATGTAGATTTTAATTTTCATTAAAAAATACAGTTCTACTATTTCTACTTCTACAAACACTCTATATATACTGTATGACTATGTATATATCCACAAACCATAAAACTACAGGATTATACTCTATAAAATAATTACATATAACTCACTAATTGTATAACACTGTTACACAAAATATATATATAATTACTTTTTCTAGCCAATTCCTAAACCCATACTTATTTCTCTGCAAAAAATATCCTGAAAGGTTCTTGCCATTTTAAAGCTGATAGATTCTTGGAGCAGAGTATTCAGTTTACAGGCCATGATGTCACCACCTGTTTCTGTCTGTCAAATTCGGCCATCTTGGTTACAGAAAGAAAATCAAAACTCATAATTTTTCTTAATTCAATTTGTGTCTTTTCGGTGTTCTTTTGCATCATTCCATATGGCTTATAACAAACATGTGATTTTCTTTTTCTTTGTTCTTCATATATTTGATTTTGGGGAAAACTCATTTTAGAAGGTTTTGCTAATACAGGTAAGATTTTACTCTGCCTGTCTTTACAAAATTAGCACAATTTACTTTCCTCTCACGATTCTCGTGTTTTCTGGCAAAATCAAGAGATTGCACACATTCAAACAATGAATCTTTTTGTGACGCAATAACACGAGATGCAGGATTTAGAAACCAAAATTTGCTTACAAAACTCCTTATGAGGGACGGTGTTTTGACATTCTCATTCAGGATTTTGTACAAACGTTCATATATTGACATGAACGTAAAAATACATTCCTTCCGACCAATCCTTAATTTTTGAAGAATATCAATATCTGGATGATTTTCATTTGATGAACAAAAAATGAGAATTTTTAATCTGTCTTTATCAGTTAAATTCTCATGTGTTTCTCCAGATAACTTTAAAGATAACCTCCTGGAAAAGGTTACAGGGATCCACATTTTGAACAACTGATTCTTCTCCTCGTTAGATAAATCAAATTTGTCAACACAACTTTCAAAAACCTCAGAGTTTCTACAAACATGCATTTTGTTTTCATATGCAGGAATTATTTTGCATATCTTAAGCAAAGTTTTTCTTACTTTCCTTCGGGTTTGGGCCTGTGAGTCGTCTATTTTTAGTGGTACGTCTTTCCCTTGTACGTCCTCTACGTCAGTTCTGAAGTCTCCTCCTACTTCTCCATCTTGTTCCACGTCTGCAAGGTCACCTTCAATGGCCTCTACAGACACTTGATTACAGTCAATCTCCCTAACTTTACAGCCAATCTCGAGAACATCACAACAATCATTTTTGGATTTCTCTGACACAGATCTATGAAATATATCTACCATCTGTAGAATATTTTTTAATCTCTCTCTTTCTCTATTGAAAAACTTAGAATCTAACCTTTGATTCTCGAGTTCACACTCGGCATATAAACTTAACCATAAAACTTCTGAATTAGAATTGTCTACAGACTTAAATTTCAATTTACTCTGCTTAGCAAGACAATTAATGACATCCATTTTATCTTACCTTGAAATGTCTCAGCTTGTTCCTTTGATGGACAACGCTGGGCTCCTGTCTTCACACGTCTGGCTTACGTCTGGTACTTTTGCACTTGTAGTACTTCTCAATCTATCTGGCAATTCTTACTTCTAGGTTCTGTGTGATTCTTGTAAGTAGTGGAATTCCCGATAACTTGCACATATGATTTGACGTTAGCAAAGTCCAATCCCCCTTTTGGGCAAGTGGAGGGAAATCCACAAAAAAGTACAAAAATTCAGATCTGGCTGGCTCTCCAATGTAAAATAATGCTTATCCTGTAAAATACTCAGGACTAGTTACCAGATAAAAAAAATTGTGGTTTATTTGGATTCTTCCATCAAAGAAAGGTTATTACAGAAAAACAGGTGAATAAAAATAAGTGAAAGAGAGATTGTCCATTGTTCATAGCAAAGCAGCATGTATTCTTCTTCTCTCCGAGATCCTGAATAGCAAATGGCTGCTGTCTCTCAGTTCGGCTTTTCACATCGCCGTCAAGTAATATACCAGCTGTTATGTCATGTCATGGCCCAACACAGGCGACATCTTCGTGTCTGTCTTTCATGATGGTGAGGGAAGAAGACAGCGACCTCTACAGTTAGCCATGAATTATATACATCTCTTGAAGCACGTGATCTCGGTATATATGGAGTTTGACATTTACCTCAAGGCTAAACTTAAATATGTAGTGAGCTGACATTTCTACCATGAGCCAAGCTTAAAAATAGCCTATGTCATATAAGCTAAAGCAATCTACAGAACTGGGTGTAATAAGAAATATTTAACGAATTATTAATATTTAACAGCCTGTACATGAAGGGAAAATAATATCTGAGGAGAAATGTGTGGCCATGTTATGTACTGAACCTGTATATATAGGGAAAGTAAGATCTGAGGAGAAATGTGCGGCCATGTTATGTACTGAGCCTGTATATATAGGGAAAGTAAGATCTGAGGAGAAATGTGTGGCCATGTTATGTACGAGCCTGAACATGGACAGACAGTTATATGTGAGGAGAAATGTGCAGCCATGTTATGTACTGAGCCTGTAAATGGCGGGAAAGGAATATCTGAGGAGAAATGTGCGGCCATGTTATGTACTGAGCCTGTACATGGAGGGAAAGCAATATTTGAGGAGAAATGTGTGGCCATGTTATGTACTGAACCTGTATATATAGGGAAAGTAAGATCTGAGGAGAAATGTGCGGCCATGTTAGGCCTGTTTCACACTTCCGTTTTTTTCAAATCCGTCAAAATCCGTTGGTTTCCGTTAAAAAACGGATCCGCCAATTTTTTTGCAGGATCCGTTTTTGTCCCCTAGCGGTTACCGCGGATCCGTCAAAAAAACGGATCCGGGTTTTAAAAAACGGATCCGTTAGCATCCGTTTCCGTCAAAAAAACGGAAACGGATCCGTTTGGCGGACACGAAAACGGAAGTGTGAAACAGGCCTTATGTACTGAACCTGTATATATAGGGAAAGTAAGATCTGAGGAGAAATGTGTGGCCATGTTATGTACGAGCCTGAAAATGGTGGGAAAGTAAGATCTGAGGAGAAATGTGTGGCCATGTTATGTACGAGCCTGAACATGGTGGGAAAGTAATATCTGAGGAGAAATGTGCAGCCATGTTATGTACTGAGCCTCTACCTGGAAGTCATATCTGAGGAGAAATGTGCGGCCATGTTATGTACTGAGCCTGTACATGGAGAGAAAGTAATATCTGAGGAGAAATGTGCAGCCATGTTATGTACTGAGCCTGTACATGGTGGGAAAGTAATATCTGAGGAGAAATGTGCGGCCATGTTATGTACTGTACCTATATATATAGCGAAAGTAAGATCTGAGGAGAAATGTGCAGCCATGTTATGTACTCAACCTGTACATGGAGAGAAAGTAATATCTGAGGAGAAATGTGCAGCCATGTTATGTACTGAGCCTGTAAATGGCGGGAAAGGAATATCTGAGGAGAAATGTGCGGCCATGTTATGTACTGTACCTATATATATAGCGAAAGTAAGATCTGAGGAGAAATGTGCAGCCATGTTATGTACTCAACCTGTACATGGAGAGAAAGTAATATCTGAGGAGAAATGTGCAGCCATGTTATGTACTGAGCCTGTACATGGTGGGAAAGTAATATCTGAGGAGAAATGTGCGGCCATGTTATGTACTGTACCTATATATATAGCGAAAGTAAGATCTGAGGAGAAATGTGCAGCCATGTTATGTACTCAACCTGTACATGGAGAGAAAGTAATATCTGAGGAGAAATGTGCAGCCATGTTATGTACTGAGCCTGTAAATGGCGGGAAAGGAATATCTGAGGAGAAATGTGCGGCCATGTTATGTACTAAGCCTGTACATGGAGAAAAAGTAATGTCTGAGGAGAAATGTGCGACCATGTTATGTACTGAGCATGTACATGACAGGAAAGTAATATCTGAGGAGAAATGAGCGGCCATGTTATGTACTGAGCCTGTACATTTAGAGAAAGTAATATCTGAGGAGAAATGTGCAGCCATGTTATGTACTGAGCCTGTACATGGTGGGAAAGTAAGATCTGAGGAGAAATGTGCAGCCGTGTTATGTACTGAGCCTGTACATGGAGAGAAAGTAATATCTGAGGAGAAATGTGCGGCTGTGTTATGTACTGAGCCTGTAAATGGAGGGAAAGTAATTGTTATGATAATTGTAATAAAGTTCTTTCTTTTATGTGTGTGTGTGTGTGTATGTATGTATGTATGTATGTATGTGTATATATATATATATATATATATATATATATATAGTATGTACATGATTGTATGTATGCCATGATTATGCCTAGTCACTCTTTTCAGCTGATGTAATATGAAGACATGGGTGTAGTGCTCGGATTGCAAACCTTATCTAACGTATAAAATAAAATGTCATACCTCTACTTCTCTGGTAACGTGGATAAGGATTGCTAATAGCCAAGCATATTCCAAATGTATGTACTATTTTGCAAACGTAGTATGTTTCAACGCCCTCCTCTTTTATTATTTAAGCTCTAAGAATATGTATTGAGGCAGACAGAGGACTACCCAAACCTGGTGTGGCTGTCATTCTCTCTCCATGCCGGCATGACCAAATAAAGAAACATCTTACTTATTCAGGTCTGGACGATTTCTAATTGGAAGACTGAAACTCCACTGACATTTGGTGCATTGGCCGGGAATCCAACACCTTTTCCTCACCGTTGAGTACTGTGAACCGTGCATGGGGGAGTCTGGAACTCCTTATGTAAGACCTCCGCCTTGACATTGGGCGTCCACAGGGGCATTATCAGTTATCCCGGTCTGAGGGAAAGTGACGAATTTCGTATAGTCTAAGGATCTCTGGGAATCGTCTGTATCTGAATACAGGTAAGAACATTTAATAATCTTTGTTTTTTAATTTTATTTTATGACTGTTATTCTAGTAATTGAATGGGGACTTTGATTGTGGACTTTTCCAATTGGGGTTTGTGAGAGGCTCCTTTAAGTTGGAGGTTTACATGCAATTGGAGTTATAATAACTCCTGTAAGTTGCTAACCTCCATAGTGATTGGGGTTTGTTTGTTCTTTTAAGATATTCCGCTGTCTAACAATAATCTTTATTTTTATTTATTTCATTTTTATTTTTGAATGGGTACAAAGCTAGTGTGAGAAGGCTACTGTGGAATAAAAAACTCCGTGTGCACGTTAAATTGATCTAGATGGGAGAATCAAGGGCGATTCTCGTTAGATTAACCCCTTAATGACAGCCAATATGTCTTTTTACTGACCTGAGATATAAGAGAATATCATCCCCACACAGGTGATGATCCAGCAGCTGTCGGCTGTCCACTATAGTTGACAACTTGCTGTATCCTGCTATACCACTTTGCAATAATTCCTGAAAATTACCTGAAGGGTTAATAAACTACCTGACAGAGGTTTTCAATATGTCAGGGGGTGCTGTTTTTAAAAAATGTGTTACTAAGGGGTTAAGGAATCCGGTATAAGATGAATTTTTGCCGGTATTCTGTTTTGTCTTCTATACTTTGTTGAATGTTGTTTTCTGTTAAGTGTGCTGTTTTGTCTGTCTTTTAAAATTATATAGAACTAAAACACCATAAATGTTTTGTTACGCATGAGACTCCTTGAATGTTATCTTGAGTGAATGTATAAGGAATGAAATAAAATCCTGACTGTATAAGGGAGTCCAGTAGGCATGGTTAACAGTCATCTGTGCACTGGAGACAAATCATAGGTCATTATAGTGGTATAAATCACCTAGGTACACACCACCTGATCCCCATAGAGAATATTCTATGTAGTTTTGTTATATGTTTTTCTTTTAATAACACAGAGTGTCTGAACCCTCCTCCTTTAAAAAGTGGACATAAAGTCTGATTAAGATCTTATAATTATCACTGAGGAGAGTCTGCACCTGTGGTGCTCTGAATACCTGATACTAAGAACGGGAACAACTCTGGATATAAAGAGGTGGTGTCATTAGACTTTATCTCAGCACTTCAGGTCTAGGAGTATGAGGGAACTTTAATAATCTCTTATCTTATATGTCTCTGTGTATGTGTGTATGTCCAGTCCCTAACTGTGGAAGCTGTTGTACGTTGTCAAAAGTCCTTGTGAGTATATGTATCTGTCATATCAGTGACCATAGCCCTTGGGGACTTTCATGTTTGTTACATTGTGTTGTCACACTTGCCCCTTAAGGGCCGTTTACATTTAGCGATGCACTAGCGATCCGACCCGGTCAGGATCGCTGGTGCATCGCTAAATGATCGCTAGTGAGCTGTCACACAGGCAGACCTCACAGCGATGCAGCAGCGACGCAGCGCACGATACCTTTCACACACAGCTATCCTGACGTCCTCCCGCCCGCCTCCACGCGTCGCTCGTCGTCACAGCAGGAAGCTGGCGACGAGAAATGGAGCCGGACATTCTCACGCGATCAGCGATGGACAGCGGGGGAGCCGGTCGGAGGTAAGTATCACACATAGCGATATCGCTATAACGTCACAAAATCAGTGACGTTATAGCGCTATGTGTAAAACCCCCTTTACAGGCCTTCATTGGATGGAGGTGGCAAGATATAGAGATACAAGCTGGTAAATATCTAGGACATAGTGTAATCAGTGAGGATTATTTAGATCCTGGATATTAGTAGCAGTAATTGAATTGTTGCTATTGGTTTTTTATCTTCTTGTTGACTTATGAATTTCACTGATATTTGTCAAACTTCTTATAAGTGGGTAAAAATCCATTGTGTATAGTACTTATTTTGTTTTTTGTCTTTCTCTTGTGTATAAGAATTTTACGTAACATCCTTGCAGGACGTAGGCCCACAGATATATAGATCTTGTCCTCATTGTAAGGCAGAATTGTTATTGACCATTTCATTTGAAGGCTGGAAAGTTATTAAGATTGTATCAAGAGGGTATCCCTGGAATGAAACCGAATATGGTCCTTTTTCATCAGGTACCCAGAGAAAACAGTCTTCAGATCAGATGTGCAATGTGTCCTTATTGGTAACTTATAGGCTTAACTCTTACATTATAACAAATAGAAAGTAAAAATTGTAGATCCCTGACAATGTCTTTTTAATCTTGAACTAGGATAAGGCACCACCCAGAGCAAACAGTCCTGAGGTGGGGAGACAAGCTGTGAGCATGAGGATTGTTTTGGAATGTGTTTGTGGTTTTGAGATAAGAAGGGAGCACTAAAAGAGCTGAGGGTGTCCTTTGACAGATGGGTTGTATTTGATGATAAACTTAGTTTCATAAAATGTGAAAATTTGTTACAAGAAAGATGTAATGAGAGGAAATATTTAAAGTAGAAATACATTATTATGTATTTATATAACCCCATTTATTCCATGGCGCTTTTCATGTGAAAAGGGGAAATATAGACAAGTATAGTAAACGTGTAAGACAAGGGACACACAAGTACTTTACATAAGGAGAGGGGACCCTGCCCGTGAGGGCTCACAGTCTACAGGGATGGGTGAGGATACAGTAGGAGAGGGTAGAGCAGGTCATGCTGTGGTTCAGTAGACCGAGGATCATTGCAGGCTGTAGGCTTGTCGGAACAGGTGGGTCTTCAGGTTCTTCTTGAAGGTTTCCGTTGATGGTGAGAGTCTGATGTGTTGCGGCAGGGTGTTCCAGAGTATGGAGGAAGCACGGGAGAAGTTTTGTATGCGGTTGTGGGAAGAAGAGAAAAGGGGGGAGTAGAGAAGGAGATCTTGAGATCGAAGGTTGCATGCGGGTAGGTACCTAGAGATCATGTCACAGATGTATGGAGGAGACAGGTTGTGGATGGCTTTGTATGTTATGGTTAGGGTTTTGAATTGGAGCCTCTGGGCGATAGGAAGCCAGTGAAGGGCCTGGCATAGGGGGGAGGCTGGGGAATAGCGGGGAGACAGGTGGATTAGTCGGGCAGCAGAGTGTAGGATGGACTAGAGGGGAGGCCAGAGAGTAGAAGGTTGCAGTAGTCGAGTCGGGAGATAAGAGCATGCACTAGTGTTTTTGTGGTTTCATGGTTGAGGAATGAGCGGATCCGGAAAATATTTTTGAGTTTGAGGCGGCAGGAGGAGGCGAGGGCTTGGATATGTGGTTTGAAAGAGAGCGCAGAGTCGAGGATCACCCCAAGGCACCGAGCGTACAGGACTGGGGAAAGAGCAGCCGTTGACATTGATGGATAGGTCTGGTGGAGGGGTAGAGTGAGATGGGGGGAAAGATGATGAATTCTGTTTTGTCCATGTTCAGTTTGAGAAAGCGAGCAGAGAAGAAGGCTGAGATAGCAGACAGACATTGTGGGATTTCAGTGTCAGTAAGGAGGCGAGGTCGGGTCCAGATAGGTAGATCTGCGTGTCATCGGCATAGAGGTGATACTGCAAACCGTGAGATTCTATGAGTTGTCCCAAGCCGAAGGTATAGATGCAGAATAGTAGGGGTCCTAGGACAGAGCCTTGGGGAACACCGACAGACAGGGGGCAAGGTGAGGAGGTGGTGTGTGAGAGGGAGACACTAACTGTTCGGTCTCTTAGGTATGATGAGATCCAGGATAGGGCCAGGTCTGTGATGCCAAGAGATGAGAGAGTCTGTAGCAGGAGGGAATGGTCTACGGTGTCGAAGGCAGAGGACAGGTCCAAGAGAAGGAGGACAAAGTAGTGTTGCTTGCTCTTGGTGGTTAGTAAGTCGTTAGTGACTTTAGGGCAATTTCAGTTGAGTGATGCGGTCGGGAGCCAGATTGTAACCGGTCAAAGAGGGAACAGGAGGAGAGGTGGGAGGACAGTTCAAGATATACATGCTGTTCCAGTAGTTTTGAGGCGTAAGGGAGAAGAGATATTGGGCGATAGTTAGACACAGAGGATGGATCAAGGGAGGGCTTTTTGAGGAATGGTGTGATTGAGGCATGTTTTGAAGGATGAGGGAAAGACACCATTTGAAAGTGAAAGGCTGAAAAGGTGTGTTAGAGATAGGATGAGGACTGTGGCCACGTTAGGGATGAGGTGAGCCGGGAGTGGGTCGAGGGCACAAGTGGAGAGGTGTGATCTTGACAGAAGGGTGGAGAGCTGATCTTCTGTCATGGTGGAGAAGCTGGCTTTTGCAGAACAGGGCTGAGCGGCTAATAGGGGCATTGAGGGCTGCGGGCCAAAGTTTTGTCTGATCGTGTCGATCTTCTCCTTAAAGAAGGAGGCAAAGTCTTTGGCAGAAATGAGAGGAGGGGGAGGAGGTGCTGTGGGACGTAGTAGAGAATTGAAAATGTTGAAGAGCTGTTTAGGGTTTTGAGACAGGGAGGATATGAGAGATGCGAAGTAAGTTTGTTTTGCAGCAGAGAGCGTGGACTTAAAGCTGGCAAGGGACTGCTTGTATGCTTTGAAGTGCTCAGTAGAATGGGTTCTCTTCCATTTCCGCTCAGCGGCCCTGGAAACCCGTCTCAGTTCTTTGGTCAGGCTGGTGAGCCAGGGCTGCCTGTTGATTGTTGGAGTTTTGCTCTGCGTGAGGGGGGCAGCCGAATCAAGCGTTGCTGTTATTGTGGTGTTATAAAAGGTGGCTGCAGCATCTGTGTCATGAAGGGAAGCTATGTCTGTAAGAGGGAGAAGGGATTCAGAGAGTGATTGTAAATTGAGGTGTTTGAGATTCCTGCGAGGGTGAGCGAGTTTATGAAGCGGGGGTTGCGCAGTAGGAGAGAAGAGGGAAGAGAATGTCAGTAGGTTGTGGTCAGACAGGGGGAGGGGTGAGTTATTGAGATTAGTGAGGGAACAGAGTCGGGTGAAGATAAGGTCCAGCGTGTGACCATCTTTGTGAGTGGCCGCAGAGGACATTGAGTGAGGCCGAGGGAAGCCGTGAGTGATAGAAGTTTAGAGGCAGCCGGGGTGGAAGTGTCAATGGGGATGTCGCCCATGATGATGGTGGGGATGACAGCAGAAAGGAAATGGAGTAGCCAGGTGGTGAAGTGGTCGAGAAAGGTGGAGATGGCTAGTTCTGGGGGGCGGTAGATGACAGCCAGTTGGAGGGGGAATAGATGCGGACGGAGTGCACCTCGAATGAGGGAAGAGTAGCGGAGGGTGGCAAAGGAATTGGGGTAAAGGAGCAGGTATCAGACAGGAGCAAGCCAACTCCTCCACCACGTTTGTTGCTGGGGCGAGGGGTGTGAGAGAGATGGAATCCGCCATAGGAAAGCGCAGCTGGAGAGGCTGTGTCAGAGGGAGTGAGCCAGGTTTCAGTGATGGCGAGGAAGGAGAGTTTGTTGGTGATAAAGAGGTCATAGATAAATGATAGCTTGTTGCAGACAGAGCGTGCGTTCCATAGGGCTCCAGGTAAGGGGGTTGAGGGAGTGGGGGCTGGATGAATGGGTATGAGGTTATCATGGTTGCGAAGACGTGTAGAGGATCGTGGCAGGGTGGTAGAAGTGAGTGTAGGCAGGGCTGTGGAGTCGGAGTCAGTGCTCATTTTGGTGGAGTCGGTATAAAATGGACCGACTCGGACTCCTAAAATATATAATAAATTGGGTACAGTAGTTGAATGCAGAATATGCTGAATATTTTTTCATAGGAATTTGGGAAAGTTATGAAATGTCCTATAAATAACTGTTCTATTCCTGATCTAAGGCTACATTCACACACAGCGTTTTTCCTGCGTTTTTTGAGGATACGTTTTTCAGTTGCAAAAGCAGATCAGCTTTTTAAAAAAACGCATCACCTGAAAGGTTTTTGAGCTCATAGATAATGTTTTCAATAGCAAAAGCAGAATAGAAATCTGCTCTATATATCCATTTATCCATATCTGTCTATCCATATCATATCTGTACCAAAAAGAATGAAAGCCGGATAGCACACAGACTAACACTCCTTTTTTTTAAGCACCAGTCAGGTACACCTCATAGCTGCCCAAAAGGACGCCCAGGACAGGCATTGCTCGTCTTGAGTAACATCAACTGATAGTTGGAATAAATAGACTGCATTCATCACCACATCTTCTTAAGGTGCAGGCTTTATTTTCAAGTGTAGGGGTGTGAAGTATGAGGTTCTGCAGCAGCTGAGGTGTGCAGTATGAAATTCTGAGGAACAGTATGAGATTCTGCCCCCCCCAGGTTTGATCCTGGCTACGCCCATAGTGTGAATGTAGCCTGAGGATGTATATACACAGTACAGACCAAAAGTTTGGATACACCTTCTCAATCAAAGCGTTTTCTTTGTTTTCATGACCATGAAAATTGTAGATTCACTCTGAAGGCATCAAAACTATGAATTAACACATGTGGAATTATATAATTAACAAAAAAGTGTGAAACAACTAAAAATACTGTATGTCTTATATTCTAGGTTCTTCAAAGTAGCCACCTTTTGCTTTGATTTCTGCTTTGCACACTCTTGGCATTCTCTTGATGAGCTTCAAGAGGTAGTCACCGGAAATGGTTTTCACTTCACAGGTGTGCCCTGTCAGGTTTAAGAAGTGGGATTTCTTGCCTTATAAATGAGGTTGGGACCATCAGTTGTGTTGTGCAGAAGTCTGGTGGATAAACAGGTGATAGTCCTACTGAATAGACTGTTAGAATTTGTATTATGGCAAGAAAAAAGCAGCTGAGTAAAGAAAAACGAGTGGCCATCATTACTTTAAGAAATGAAGGTTAGTCAGTCTGAAAAATTGGGAAAACTTTGAAAGTGTCCCCAAGTGCATTGGCAAAAACCATCAAGCGCTACAAAGAAACTGGCTCACATGAGGACCGCCCCAGGAAAGGAAGACCAAGAGTCACCTCTGCTGCGGAGGATAAGTTCATCCTAGTCACCAGCCTCAGAAATCGCAGGTTAACAGCAGCTCAGAATAGAGACCAGGTAAATGCTACACAGAGTTCTAGCAGCAGACACATCTCTACAACAACTGTTAAGAGGCGACTTTGTGCAGCAGGCCTTCATGGTAAAATAGCTGCTAGGAAACCACTGCTAACGACAGGTCAGAAGCAGAAGAGACTTGTTTGGGCTAGAGAACACAAGGAATGGACATTAGACCAGTGGAAATCTGTGCTTTGGTCTGATGAGTCCAAATTTGAGATCTTTGGTTCCAACCACCATGTCTTTGTGCGACGCAGAAAAGGTAAACGGATGGACTCTACATGCCTGGTTCCCACCGTGAAGCATGGAGGAGGAGGTGTGATGGTGTGGGGGTGCTTTGCTGGTGACACTGTTGGGGATGTATTCAAAATTGAAGGCATACTGAACCAGCATGGCTACAACAGCATCTTGCAGCGGCATGCTATTCCATCCGGTTTGTGTTTAGTTGGACCATCATTTAATTTTCAACAGGACAATGGCCTCAAACACACCTCCAGGCTGTGTAAGGGCTATTTGACCAAGAAGGAGAGTGATGGGGTGCTACGGCAGATGATCTGGCCTCCACAGTCACCAGACCTGACCCAATCGAGATGGTTTGGGGTGAGCTGGACCGCAAAGTGAAGGCAAAAGGGCCAACAAGTGCTAAGCATCTCTGGGAACTCCTTCAAGACTGTTGGAAGACCATTTCTGGTGACTACCACTTGAAGCTCATCAAGAGAATGCCAAGAGTGTGCAAAGCAGTAATCAAAGCAAAAGGTGGCTACTTTGAAGAATCTAGAATATAAGACATATTTTCAGTTGTTTCACACTTTAATTATATAATTCCACGTGTTAATTCATTGTTTTGATGCCTTCAGAATGAATCTACAATTTTCATAGTTATGAAAATAAAGAAAACTCTTTGAATGAGAAGGTGTGTCCAAACTTTGGTCTGAACCGTATACATGTACATGTATACAGTGTATTACATATTTACAATTTATTACAGTTTTTTGTGTTCTAAAGTTGTATTCCAATATATAGATATTATGTTCTATCTAAATATCTTTATTATTGGATCTTAGAAATGATTAAATGTCTGATGTTCGCATTGTACTACAATAAATTTTTCACTTAAATATAAGCAATATGAGTCGGAGTCGGTGTAAGGGAAATTGAGGAGTCGCAGTCGCAGGTTTGGCTTACCGACTCCACAGCCCTGAGTGTAGGGAGGTGTTGAGGAGGGCCAGGATTTGGGGATACGTCGCCAGCAATAAGGAGTAGTAGACAGAGAATTCGAAGGTGGGAGCAGGATAGGACATGATGTGGCCGTGTGGGTCTGGAGAAAAAGGATTGTATTTATTATAGCGCCATTTATTCCATGGCGCTTTTACATGTGAGGAGGGGTATACATACAAGTACAGTAATCTTAAACAATACAAGTCACGACTGGTACAGGATGAGAGAGGACCCTGCCCGCGAGGGCTCACAATCTACAACGGGATGGGTGAGGATACAGTAGGCGAGGGTAGAGCTGGTCGTGCAGCGGTTTGGTGGATAGGTGGTCACTGCACGTTGTAGGCTTGTCGGAAGAGGTAGGTCTTCAAGTTCTTTTTGAAGGTTTCCATGGTAGGCGAGAGTCTGATATGTTGTGGTAGAGAGTTCCAGAGTAGAGGGGATGCGCGGGAGAAATCTTGTGTACGATTGTTGGAAGAGGAGATAAGAGGGGAGTACAGAAGGAGATCTTGTGAGGATCGGAGGTTTCGTGCAGGTAAGTACCAGGAGACTAGGTCACAGATGTACGGAGGACTCAGGTTGTGGATGGCTTTGTATTTCATGGTTAGGGTTTTGAACTGGAGTCTTTGGGTAATGGAGAGCCAGTGCAGGGATTGACAGAGGGGAGAGGCTGGGGAATAGCGGAGGGACAGGTGGATTAGTCAGGCAGCAGAGTTAATAGTTTGGAGGGGTGCGAGAGTGTTAGATGAGAGGCTACAGAGCAGGAGGTTGCAGTAGTTAAGGCGGGAGATGATGAGGGCATGGACTAGGGTTTTTGCAGATTCTTGGTTGAGGAATGTACAGATCCGTGAAATATTTTTGAGTTGAAGTCGGCAGGAAGCGGAAAGGGCTTGGATATGTGGTTTGAAGGAGAGATCAGCGTCAAGGATAACCCCGAGGCAGCGAGCTTGTGGGACTGCAGAGAGTGTGCAGCCATTTACTTTAATGGATAGGTCTGTTGGGGGGGGTCAAGTGAGATGGGTGAAAGATGATTAATTCTGTTTTGTCCATATTAAGTTTTTAGAAATCTAGCGGAGAAGAATGAAATAGCAGACAGACATTGAGGGATTCTGTTTAGTAGGGAGGTGATATCTAGTCCAGAGATGTAGATCTGTGTGTCGTCAGCATAGAGATGATACTGAAAGCCATGAGATTCTATGAGCTGTCCGAGGCCGAAGGTGTAAACGGAGAAGAGCAGGGGCCCTAGGACTGAACCTTGCGGGACTCCGACGGATAGGGGGTGCGGTGAGGAGGTGGTGTGCGTATGGGAGACGCTGAATGTCCGGTCTGCTAGGTATGACGCAATCCAAGATAGGGCCAAGTCTGTGATACCAAGAGATGAGAGGGTCTGTATTAATAGGGAATGGTCCACTGTGCAGAGGACAGGTCCAGGAGGAGAAGGACAGAGTAGTGTCGCTTGGCCTTGGCGGCTAGTAGGTCATTGGTGACCTTAGGGCAGTTTTAGTGGAGTGGTGTGGCCGGAAGCCGGATTGCAAGTGGTCAAGGAGGGAGCAAGAAGAGAGGTGGGAGGATAGTTCAAGATGGACGTGTTGTTCCAGTAGTTTTGAGACATAGGTGAGAAGTGATATAGGGCGATAGCTAGATACAGAGGATGGGTCAAGGGAGGGCTTTTTGAGGATAGGTGTGATTGAGGCATGTTTAAAGCTTGAGGGGAAAACACCAGTTGTTAGTGATAGATTGAAGAGATGGGTTAGGGTTGGGATGAAGACTGTGGTGAGGTTTGGGATGAAGTGGGATGGGATCGGGTCAAGTGTACAGGTAGTGAGCTGTGATCTATAGAGTAGAGTGGAGAGTCGATCTTCTGTAATGGTGGAGAAATTGGTTTTGGGGGAGGAGGGCAGGGCAGGTAGGAGGATGGGCACTGGGGGTTGTTGACCAAAACTGTCTCTGATGTTATCAATCTTCTCCTTGAAAAATGAGGCAAAGTCTCCAGCTGAGATGAGTGGATAGGGAGGAGGTGCTGGGGGGCGGAGGAGAGAATTGAAGGTGTTGAATAACTGTTTAGGGTTGTGAGACAGGGAGGAGTTGAGAAGTAGGTTTGTTTTGCTGCAGCGAGTGTGGCCTTGAAAGTAGTGAGGGACTGTTTGAATGTGATGAAGTCCTCATTGGAGTGGGATTTTTTCAATCTCTGCTCAGCAGCCCTGGAAGCCCGCCTCAGTTCTTTGGTCAGACTGGTGTGCCAGGGCTGTCTGTTGATTTTGCGAGTTTTGGTATGTTTGAGAGGGGCAACTGATTCCAAAGCTACAGCTATTGTAGTGTTATATAGAGCGGCATCCGCATTGTGTAGGGAACTTATGTCTGTAAGAGGGAGCAGGGATTTAGACAGTGAGTGTAAATCGAGGTGTTGAAGATTTCTGCGAGGGTGTGCGAGTTTTTGAGGTGGGGATTGTGTACCTGAGGAGGAAAGAGAAGAGAATGTAAGTAGGTTGTGGTCAGACAGAGGAAGAGGTGAGTTTGAGAGGCTAGATAGGGAGCAGAGGCGGGTGAAGATGAGGTCTAGTGTGTGGCCATCTTTGTGAGTGGCTGCAGAAGACCATTGAGTGAGGCCAAAGGAGGAAGTGAGAGAAGTTTAGTGGCAGCTGAGAGGGAAGTGTCAATGGGGATGTTGAAGTCGCCCAAGATGATAGTGGGGATACCAGTGGAAAGGAAATGTAGTAGCCAGGTGGTGAAGTGGTCAAAGAAGGTGGTGGCTGACCCTGGAGGGCGGTATATGACAGCTAGTTGGAGGGGGAGTAGATGCGCACAGAGTGCACCTTGAAGTAAGGGAGGGTAACAGAGGGCGGCAGTGGGATTGGGGTGAAGGAGCAGTTATCTGACAGGAGAAAACCAACTCCTCCACCATGCTTGCAGCTGGGGTGGGGGTGTGTGGGAAAGGTGGAATCCACCATATGAGAGTGCAGCAGGAGAGGCTGTGTCAGAGGAGGTGAGCCAGGTTTCGGTGATGGCGAGGAAGGAAAGTTTGTTAGTAATAAAAAGATCATGGATGAAGGAAAGTTTGTTGCAGACAGCGAGCGTTCCACAGAGCTCCTGTTAGTGGGGCTGGGCGAATGTGTATAAGGTTGGAGTGGTTACGGAAAGTTGTGATTGGGTGTGGATGGGAGGTAGAAATGACTGTGGGAATGTGGTGAGGAGGACCAGGATTTGGAGAGATATCGCCGGCAGTGAGGAGGAGCAGAGAGAGTGTTAGCAGGTGGGAGCAGGAGAGGGCATGAGGGGGCTGTCTGTGTTTAGAGACAGAGGATTGTATGTTGAGGAACAGATCTGAGGAAGAGGCGAGATGGATTGGAAGGATTGAAGAAGAGATGAGCAGTTCCTTACTAAGTGTAGGGATTAGGGGGGTTATCAGAAAGTGAAGAAATATAGGGGTTAGAGTGGAAACAAACAAACATTGTTTACAGTGACTCTTTCCATTTATCTTCTGTTCCCTTCTGGTTCAATTCTGGATTAATTCATATTTTCATATCATCTCACACTTCTAGGATACACACTGCAGACTAAAGTCTTGGCAGACTTGTGCTATGCAATATATGTTGTTGTGAGTTCATTTTCCCCTTTACCACTGAGGCCCGATGAATTCCCTCTTCTAGTAAAGAAAGATAGTGAGCCTGATTATCAGGCATCTGGGTCTAATGATGATGATTGGCTGAGTGGAGTTTCTGACTGGATATAAGGCTGTCCACGCCCGTCTGCTCTGCGGGTGATTTCTCTGTGGATCCTTGGATACCAGTCTGAATTCCTGCTCTCCAAAAGCTAAGTTTTCTGCTCTGCCGTTTGCATTTGTACGTGGTTTTTGTTTTGCTGGATTTCTGTCATTCCCTGCTGGGGTGATCTGAATTCCTTTAGCTCTGTCTTCAGAAAATACCTGAGTGCTGATATAGTTTTTGAAGCCTAGCTGCTTCAGGGCCTTTTTCCATATCAGCCTGTTGGCTTATGTCTTTTCAGGGTTTTTGCAGATTGCAGACAGCAGCTGTCCTATCCTGTCCTATTTTAGTGAGTTTGGGCCCCATTGTTTGCTCAGCCTATCTTTCTATCTGTGTGTGTGTGTGTTTTTTCATCTTGCTTCACCGTCATTATATGTTGGGGGCTGCCTTTTACTTTGGGGTCTGCTCTGGGGCAGTTTAGTTTTCCTTTTCTGTCTTTAGGCTATTTAGTTTCTCCGGCTGTGATCGAGGGGTCTAGGGCACCGTAGGAACCCCCCACGGCTACTGCTAGTTGTGTTGTTAGGTTCAGGGGTCTGCAATCTGATAGTTGCCAACTTCTCTGGTTTTCTGGACTTAGCTGCTATTTTTGTGTCTGCCTCCTACGGTGACTCGATCATAACAGAATCACCCGCCGAACCGCAGATCCTAGGGTACTCAATAGCAGGAAAGAATTGTAAAAATAAAAAAAAATAAAAAAAAAGGTGTGTATATTTTTTCCTCTATATCTCTGAGGCCGTAGGGGGATTTTTTTTTTCTCTCAATGGAGATAAAGCAATTGTCTGATCGTGTGGAGCAGCTCGCTGCGGAAGTGCGGGGAATTTCCGCCTACCTTGCTCATTCTCATACTGCTGAACCAAAGATTCCCACACCTGATGTATTTTTTGGGGATCGGTTTAAATTTTTGAATTTCAAAAATAATTGTAAATTATTTTTTGCCTTGAAGCCTAACTCGTCAGGGAGCTCCGCGCAGCAGGTTAAAATTGTCATCTTTTTGCTGCGTGGTGATCCCCAGGATTGGGCGTTTTCTTTGAAACCTGATGATCCTATTCTGACTAATGTGAACGCATTTTTTCAAGCCTTGGGGTTGTTGTATGACGAACCTAATGCCATTGATCAGGCTGAAAAGACCCTGCTGGCATTGAACCAGGGTCAAGATTCTGCAGAATCGTACTGTCAAAAATTCCGAAAGTGGGCGGTACTTACTACCTGGAATGATAATGCCTTGGCTGCTCTCTTTCGGAAGGGTTTGTCAGAAGCCGTAAAAGATACTATGGTGGGATTTCCTGTTCCCTCTGGTCTTGACGATTCTATGTCATTAGCCATTCAGATTGATCGGCGTTTGCGCGAACGCAAAACTGCACGAGTGGTGTTGCCACTTGTTGAACGAGTGTCTGAGCCTATGCAATGTGATAGAGTTTTGTCCAGAGAGCAGCGTCAGGAGTTCAGAAGGCGTAATAAGTTGTGTTTTTTCTGTGGAGATGCCTTGCATATTATTTCTGTCTGTCCTAAACGAGAGAAACGCTTTGCACACACGTTTTCTGTTGGTGGTGTTCAACCTAAGTTTCTTCTGGCTATTACTCTGATCTGCTCCCTGTCCACATTTTCCGCCAAGGCTTTTGTGGATTCGGGAGCAGCTCTAAACCTAATGGACTTGGATTTTGCTAAATGTTGTGGATTTCCGATGACACCTCTGCAGACGCCTATTCCTTTGAGGGGGATTGATGCTACTCCTTTGGCAAAAAATAAACCTCAGTTTTGGACCCAGGTGGTAATGCGGGTCGCCCCAGACCATCAAGAAAATTGCAGATTTTTGGTGTTGCATAATCTGCATGATACCATTGTTCTGGGGTTTCCCTGGTTGCAAATTCATAATCCAGTTTTGGATTGGAAATCTGTGTCTGTGGTGAGTTGGGGTTGTCGGTGTGCCTTTAGTGAGGCTCCGGTGTTTTCCATCTCTCCTCAGTCGCATGATGTTCCTGATTATTTGGCGGACTTTTATGATGTATTTAGTGAGAATGAGTCTGCGTCTCTGCCTCCTCATAGAAGTTATGACTGTGCAATTGAACTGAGCCCGGGGTGTAAATTCCCCAAGGGTCGGCTCTTCAATTTATCTGTACCCGAGGACGAGGCTATGCGATCCTATATTAAGGAGGCGTTGGAGAAGGGTCATATTAGACCATCCTCGTCACCCTTAGGTGCCGTTTTTTTTTTTTTTGTAGCCAAAAAAGATGGATCATTAAGACCTTGTATTGATTATCGTGCCCTCAACAAAATTACTGTTAAATATCAGTATCCGTTACCCCTGATTTCGGATCTATTCTCCAGAGTTAAAGGTGCTTGTTGGTTTACCAAGTTTGACCTCAGGGGGGCGTATAATCTTATTCGCATTAAGCATGGGGATGAATGGAAGACGGCGTTTAATACTCCGGAGGGACATTTTGAGTACCTGGTGATGCCTTTTGGGCTCACTAATGCCCCTTCTGTCTTCCAGTGCTTCATGAACGATATTTTCTGAGATTTTGTGGATAAATTTTTGATTATCTATCTGGATGATATTTTGATCTTCTCCAAGGATTGGGATTCTCATGTGGAACATATTCTGACTGTGTTCCGGATCTTGAGGGAGAATTCCCTGTATGTCAAAGGATCTAAATGCCTTTTTGGAGTACAGAGGATTTCTTTTTTGGGATTTATTTTGTCTCCGTCAACTATTGAAATGGACCCGGCCAAGGTACAGGCCATTCACGATTGGGTTCAGCCCACTTCTTTGAAGGCCCTTCAGAAGTTTTTGGGTTTTGCTAATTTTTATCGGAAATTTATAGCAAAATTTTCTAGTATTGCCAAGCCATTGACTGATTTGACTAAGAAGGGTGCTGATGTGTTAAATTGGTCTCCAGAGGCTGTTTCTTCCTTTCAGGAGCTGAAGCGAAGATTCACCTCCGCCCCGGTTTTGCGGCAACCTGATGTCTCACTTCCGTTCCAGGTAGAGGTGGATGCTTCTGAGATTGGTGCAGGAGCTGTTTTGTCCCAAAAGGATCCTGTAACATCTAAAATGAATCCCTGCGCTTTCTTTTCCCGAAAGTTCTCTCCATCTGAACGTAACTATGATGTGGGGAATCGGGAACTGTTGGCCATGAAATGGGCATTTGAGGAGTGGAGACATTGGTTGGAGGAAGCTAAGCATCAAGTCGTGGTCCTCACTGACCACAAGAATTTGATTTACCTAGAGTCGGCTAAGCGCTTGAACCCTAGACAGGCTAGGTGGGCCTTGTTTTTTACACATTTTGATTTTGTGGTTTCTTTTCTTCCTGGAACTAAGAATGTCAAGGCAGACGCCCTCTCAAGGAGCTTCTTTGCTGATTCTCCTGTGGTGACCAAACCTGCTACCATCTTAGGCGAAGGGGTAGTTCTTTCTGCCATCTCGCCCGATTTGAGACGTGCTCTGGAAGAGTTCCAGGAGGACAAACCTGAGCGTTGTCCCAGTGGAAAGTTGTATGTTCCTGACCAGTGGAAGAGGAGAGTGATGTCTGAAGTTCATTGCTCTGCTTTGGCTGGTCATCCAGGTATTTTTGGTACTAGAGATTTGGTGTGTCGGTCTTTTTGGTGGCCCTCCTTGTCTCGTGATGTCAGGAATTTTGTGCAGTCCTGTGGGACTTGCTCCCGGTCTAAATCGTGTTCTCGCTCTAAATCGTGTTCTCGCTCTAGTGGGTTGTTGATGCCTTTGCCTGTCCCCAAGAGGCCATGGACCCATATTTCAATGGATTTTATCTCTGATATGCCTGTCTCTCAGAGAATGACTGTTATTTGGGTGATTTGTGATAGATTCTCTAAGATGGTCCATCTTGCACCACTCCCTAAGTTGCCGTCTTCCTCTGAGTTGGTACCCCTGTTTTTGCAACAGGTGGTTCGCTTGCACGGGATTCCTGAGAACATTGTATCTGACAGAGGGGTTCAGTTTGTGTCTAGATTTTGGAGAACTTTCTGTTCCAAGCTGGGAATTCAGTTGTCCTTCTCCTCTGCTTTTCACCCTCAAACCAATGGGCAGACAGAGAGAACAAACCAGACCTTGGAGTCATATTTGAGATGTTTTATTTCCGCTGATCAGGATGATTGGGTTTCATCTTTGCCCTTGGCCGAATTTGCTTTAAATAATAGAGCTAGTTCTGCCACTTTGATGTCACCTTTTTTTTGTAACTTTGGGTTTCATCCTCGATTTTCTTCAGGGCAGGTGGAGCCCTCTGCCTGCCCAGGTGTTGACACTGTGGTGGAGAGAATGCACCAGATCTGGGACCAAGTGGTGGATAAGTTATCTCTCTCCCAGGAAAAGGCCCAGCGGTTTTCCAACCGACATAGGACCATTGGTCCCCAGTTTAAGGTTGGTGATATGGTGTGGTTATCATCAAAAAATATTGCTATGAAGGTGGCTTCTCCTAAGTTTAAGCCTAGATTTATTGGACCTTGCAAGATTTTGGAGATTATTAATCCAGTCTCTTTTCGTTTGGCTCTTCCTGTCACATTTAAAATCCATAATGTGTTCCATAAGTCTTTGTTGAAGAGGTTTGTTGAACCTGTTGTTCCTGGGGTGGCACCTCCAGACCCTGTATTGGTTGAAGGTAACATGGAATATGAGGTAGAGAAGGTACTGGATTCCCGTCTGGCTAGACGGAGACTCCAGTATTTGGTTAAGTGGAAGGGTTATGGTCAGGAGGATAATTCCTGGGTCTCTGCCTCTGATATTCATGCCAAAAGATTGGTGCGTGCCTTTCATCGGGCTCACCCTGATCGCCCTGGTGGTGTGGTTGAGGGTTCGGTGACCCCTCCTCAAGGGAGAGGTACTGTTGTGAGTTCATTTTCCCCTTTACCACTGAGGCCCGATGAACTCCTCTTCTAGTAAAGAAAGATAGTGAGCCTGATTATCAGGCATCTGGGTCTAATGATGATGATTGGCTGAGTGGAGTTTCTGACTGGATATAAGGCTGTCCACGCCCGTCTGCTCTGCGGGTGATTTCTCTGTGGATCCTTGGATACCAGTCTGAATTCCTGCTCTCCAAAAGCTAAGTTTTCTGCTCTGCCGTTTGCATTTGTACGTGGTTTTTGTTTTGCTGGATTTCTGTCATTCCCTGCTGGGGTGATCTGAATTCCTTTAGCTCTGTCTTCAGAAAATACCTGAGTGCTGATATAGTTTTTGAAGCCTAGCTGCTTCAGGGCCTTTTTCCATATCAGCCTGTTGGCTTATGTCTTTTCAGGGTTTTTGCAGATTGCAGACAGCAGCTGTCCTATCCTGTCCTATTTTAGTGAGTTTGGGCCCCATTGTTTGCTCAGCCTATCTTTCTATCTGTGTGTGTGTGTGTTTTTTCATCTTGCTTCACCGTCATTATATGTTGGGGGCTGCCTTTTACTTTGGGGTCTGCTCTGGGGCAGTTTAGTTTTCCTTTTCTGTCTTTAGGCTATTTAGTTTCTCCGGCTGTGATCGAGGGGTCTAGGGCACCGTAGGAACCCCCCACGGCTACTGCTAGTTGTGTTGTTAGGTTCAGGGGTCTGCAATCTGATAGTTGCCAACTTCTCCGGTTTTCTGGACTTAGCTGCTATTTTTGTGTCTGCCTCCTACGGTGACTCATTCATAACAATATGTGCTACAAAGTGCATTCAGGTGTGAAGCTGAGAGGAGTGGTCTGTGCTCCTCTTGGTCAGATAATTAAGAGTGGACCAGATGCATATGATCAAGCCAAAGTAAACAAGGTCATAAATAATACTGGGGTAAAGCAGGGGGTTAGTTGAGAGACATACCAAGTGAATGCTATGTGCAGAGGTAAGAAGTCTTTGTGGAAAGCTGAGTGACATACCCGTAGGGAGAATAGATAGACATGCTGGTTAGAGTGCGATGGTGGCAGATGAGAGGGCACAGTCTGTATGCATCATTCTGGATTAATTCATATTTTCATATCATCTCACACTTTTAAGATACACACTTCTAGGATACAACTGTTCCTCCACATTGTATGTGGAGGAACAGTTTGGACGAAAAGGTGAGATGGCTGGGAAGGATGGAGGGGGAAATGACAAGTTCCTTACTGGGTGGAGGGATTGCAGAAGTTAGGGAGAAATACAGTAGTATGGGGGTGATAGTAAAAAGAAGGCAAAACATTGTTGTGGTGTTATAGTCTGTTACCTTACAGTCAATTCCAGTCTAATTCAAAGTACTTAGAAATTAGTACTTTGAAATTGATGGAGCCGACTACGTCTGGAGCAGACCCATGGTGGTGAATATATGTGCAGCTAAAGACAATCAGGTGGAAGTGAAAGTGGGGTGTGACTGCCCAGGCCAAATGCACAGAGTTAAGCAGAGGTCATAAAAGGGGGAAGGGGTTATACAGACCACTTAGATGTGTGGCAAAGATAACAAGATGGAGTACAATTATGGATACAAGAAGATGGGTAAGCTATGCATACCATATCAAATACAATGCAGTTCACATAGGGCATTCAGGAGCATGAGAAAGTGGTGGAAATTCAGCAATGCATACCATATCAAATACAATATTTATAAAACACTGTATTTCCAGAATAAATTCTCCTTGTGGGAAGCCATGAGGTCACTTTCCTTGTTGATTCAGGAGCACTAGAACCTTAGTACATCCAGAAGAGATACCTACTATTATTTGCTGCCTGCATAGTGGTAAAAGGAGCAAGTGGTAAGACACAGAACCATTGTCTACGCCTGTGGAGACACTGGGCCCTCAGCACAGGTAAAAGAGCAGTTGCACAAATTATATTATCAACTGTGTCGGAGGGATATGATGCAAGCCCTGAGCCTGGGAATAATTCCTACTGCTGCAGGACTATAGGTAAAATCCATGGCTGAGAAAATGGTGCTCCAGGGGTATGGACAATCTAGATATTATTACAGTCTAGATCTAATAACTGCAGGACCATCCTCAGTTACTGAGTTCTTCATCAAGGAAGCAATAGATAAAGGTATACAAATATAGATTTTCACACACCTGAAGAACTACACTGCACCATGTACTACAGGTATTTCAGGGGTCCTGATGTAAAATATGAGAATTTTCATGCTCTAGATTGTTCTTTGCACACCATATACTGGAATTATAAAGGGAACTGTGTTGCCAGTTGTAAACTGTCAGAACAAATTAAATTGTTGTTTTTTGCTTTTTAGAGGTACCGAGCCACGTTTCCCTATCCAGATGTAAAGGTAGATCATGGAAATTCCTTGGTGATTTTGTTGGAGTGTAAGGAAAGTAACGATGGGAGGATTTGGGTGACTGCTTATTTTACAATGCCAGACTGCAGGCATATTCACAAGTACTAAAGTGGAACACCATTTCTAAACCCAGTGTCCACCTGCAGCGAGGCAGGGGAACGAGTGGAGAAATGCTGATCCTTTCCTTAGAATGAGAGGAAGAATTGACCACATAACCAGAATCTTTGTGGTCCACATGACCTGCAGATGTGGGATTGATAAGAGGTGATTATACCCTGTCCAGCTCACCTTGTAACACAACCTTGTTTCCAGTAGGGAGGGCGCCCCCATCTGTAAACGAGGCTGTGATTCCAAGAGCCCCCACAGTACCAGACCCCCATGCTCTGCTGAATGACTGGAGGCCGTAAAATAAGGTCTTTACAGTGATATCAGTAATGTCTTCTTCAGCATCCTAGTACATCCAGATAGCCAGGTTTGGTTGTATTCACATATAAGGGGAGCAGGTATACATTCACCAGAATCCCACAAGGGTACTTGTGAACTACCTACTATTGTTTTCCAGGTAAAATCAGCTAACCTAGCTCAATGTGAGTCACCAGAAGGTAGCCAGATGCTCTTATATGTGGATGACATGCTATTGGCATTTAAACAAAAAAAATTGGTAACAAAAGGGGTTATCTTTAAAGATGACCTATATGTATAAACTGCCCATTAACCTCCTAAGATATGTCACACTATTGAGCCATGGCATAAGCTATGTCTCAACAGGAGGGATGGTAGAGATCATATCTTATGTATTTATGATGTATGGCTTTACTAACTATTAAAAATCTTTGTTTAATATGCATTATTTGTGCAAAAAATAATTGCTAAGGGAATCTGAGACCAAAGAGAGTACAATTTCCTCACCCTGAATACTTATTCCAACACATTTGTATGGATTTTATTGAACAAGTGTGAGGGAAAAAGTACGGCCTTGTTATTATGGATGCTTTCAGCAGGTGGATTGAAGCTGTCCACCCTGATGCATTAATGGTACCGAAGGTCCTTATAAAGGAAATCATACCCAGATTTGGGGTTCCAGAAAATAAATAGTAAACTAATGTTATTACCTAAAACATTGTCAATTCAGTTGGGAAACCACTGTGCCTGTCATCCTCATTCAGCTGGACTGGTTGAAAGACACAGTGGGATCTTGAAAAATAGGTTGACAAAGACCATGCAGGAAACAGGAAAAATTGGTTGTACTGTCTTCTATTGGTTGTACTAAATATGTATGTCACATGGACATCTGTAGTGCTGACAGCCTTTGAAATCATATACAGGAGACCTTTTCTCTTACCTCCGCTAAAACCCTTTAGAAGGATAGATGAGGTTGATTGTACATTAGCAGAATATATGGCTAAGATATTAACTCAAAGATGTTTCTACTCATAGTTTTGTTCCAGGAAACCCACTAACAAAACCTGCAGACTGGGTCCTTGTGAAAGTGATAAAGAAGAAACACCAGCACCATCCTAAGTGGGAAGCTTCTTACCAAGTCCTGTTGACTTCTCCTACTGCGGTCAAGATTCTTGGGTCCATACTGTAAACTTGTCAGACAAGTAGGGACAGAAGAGGATCTGACTTGCTTGTCAAAGTCCAGCTACAAAGGGAGGTTTTCCACAAGGGAAAGCTTGTCTCAAACTGGTGAAGTCTCCCATTCATCCCCCTACCCAGACAAGACGGTCAGATCTAGGATGTGTACATCAGGGTTAGTCACATGTATCTTCTTCGTGACCATAGTGATGGGAGATTGGAGGGTAATAGACCCAGCAGGAGAGGAAAGTCCAGGGTGGTAGAATGGTTTCAGATTTAAGACTTTAAATCTTACTTTTGAAATTGGGCAGGCGGCTGCCATGTTAGTGAATTTCAGTCTGTTGTATAAATGATGCAGAGATAGGGAAAAGCTGTGAAACTAGCAGAGTCTGAGAAGTATGTTTGTATTTTGAGCTCTAATAGCAGAGGGGATGTATGTGTGTGACTTGAGTAAAGCAGCATGGACAATTGTAGCCCGAGACTATAGGTATAAGCCTTATGTATGTGTGTGACTGGAGTAAAGCAGCATGGACAATTGAAGCCCGAGACTATAGGTATAAGCCTTATGTCTACATAGATTTTAAAGCCTGATTTTCCATTAGGAAAAAGGAGATCCCCTTGCACAAATAAGAATAATTGTAATCCGCTACTGAGAAGGTTTAAAAACCCTAAGATGAGGGATCAAAGGTTAGAAGAGCTGATATATCAGGAACAGACCCAATAGGACATTTCGACATAGAAGTTCAGAATAATAGCATACATAGACCCAAGGATGTATCAAGGAGTGGAGACCTTGGAATCCAACGAAAGAATGAAAATTTTGGGACTTAATGATAAATATACTGAACATATTACTCTCCCTCTAGATTATATGAAGATCTTCTGTGAAATCTGACAAAAAGAAATCTGTCCCCAATGTGTACAGATAGATGATAATATTACAAGATGAGGGGATGTTATCATAATTGTAATGAAGTTCTTTTATGTGCGTGTGTGTGTGTGTATTATATATATATATATATATATATATATATATATATATAATATATCTATCTATATGCATATGTGTGTGTGTGTGTGTGTGTGTATATATATATATATATATATATATATATATACACTCACTGGCCACTTTATTAGGTACACCATGCTAGTAACGGGTTGGACCCCCTTTTGCCTTCAGAACTGCCTCAATTCTTCGTGGCAGAGATTCAACAAGGTGCTGGAAGCATTCCTCAGAGATTTTGGACCATATTGACATGATGGCATCACACAGTTGACGCAGATTTGTCGGCTGCACATCCCTGATGCGAATCTCCCGTTCCACCACATCCCAAAGATGCTCTATTGGATTGAGATCTGGTGACTGAGGAGGCCATTTGAGTACAGTGAACTCATTGTCATGTTCAAGAAACCAATCTGAGATGATTCGAGCTTTATGACATGGCGCATTATCCTGCTGAAAGTAGCCATCAGATGCCTGTTCTTAGCTGAGAGGAGTGGTACCCAGTGTGGTCTTCTGCTGCTGTAGCCCATCTGCCTCAAAGTTCGACGCACTGTGCGTTCAGAGATGCTCTTCTGCCTACCTTGGTTGTAACGGGTGGCAATTTGAGTCACTGTTGCCTTTCTATCAGCTCGAACCAGTATGCCCATTCTCCTCTGACCTCTGGCATCAACAAGGCATTTCCGGCCACAGAACTGCCGCTCACTGGATTTTTTTTCTTTTTCGGACCATTCTCTGTAAACCCTAGAGATGGTTGTGCATGAAAATCCCAGTAGATCAGCAGTTTCTGAAATACTCAGACCAGCCCTTCTGGCACCAACAATCATGCCACGTTCAAAGGCACTCAAATCACCTTTCTTCCCCATACTGATGCTCGGTTTGAACTGCAGGAGATTGTCTTGACCATGTCTACATGCCTAAATGCACTGAGTTGCCGCCATGTGATTGGCTGATTAGAAATTAAGTCTTAACACACAGTTGGACAGGTGTACCTAATAAAGTGGCCAGTGAGTGTATATATATATATATATATATACCGGGTGAGTCATAAAGGACGGACGTTTTTAAACTAATCATAAAATCGTTAAATATTTATTAAATATAAATGTATTCACAGATTTGGTTACGTATACTAATAGCATTTGACAAATTCAAGTGTGGAAAACAACATCTGCCATGTGGTGGCCATTATCAGTGATGCATTTCCAGAGGCGTTCTTGGAAGTTGGCATCAACACGTTCCAACACAACTCTGTCGATTTGGGCAACTTCCACTCGAATAGCTTCCTTCAGTTCTTGTAATGATCGAGGCTTAAGCTTGTATACACGTGATTTGAGGTGACCCCATAAGTAATAATCGCACATGGACAGGTCTGGGGACCTAGGAGGCCAATTAATATCGCCAAACCTGGAAATGATGCGACTAGGGAAGAGAGGGCGAAGAACGTTCATTGTTGCTCCGGCTGTGTGGGCCGTTGCCCCATCTTGTTGAAACCACACACTAGAGATGGGGATATGTTGCCGTCGTAACTCAGGAACAAAGAAGTTATTTATCATGGCGATATAACGTTGTGAGTTCACGGTAACAGTATTGCCATTATCGCCTTCGAAAAAGTAAGGACCGATCACGCCATATTTGCCCATAGCGCACCACACCGTTACCTTAGGGCTGTGCAGCGGTCGTTCATGTAATTCTTTCGGATTTTCATAGGCCCAATAACGGCAGTTCTGCTGATTAACCATGCCATTGACATGGAAATGAGCTTCATCACTCATGAATAAAATAAGGTTGTCGTTTTGCTCAATAATTGCTTCCATCTCATGTGCGAACTTCAGTCGCGCTGCGTAATCCCCGCGCTCCAACTGTTGCACAATGGCCAATTTATAGGGGTGGAAATGCAGGTCTAAATGCAAAATACGCCTTACTGTACGATTACTGAGGGCAAGTTCTAAAGAATGTTTCCGAGCAGATCGACTCAGACTACGCAGCATGGCTTGCCTGACGCGTTCCACATTTTCAGGGGTACGTGCCGTTCGTGGAGCCCCCGGTGGTCGTTTGTTCATTAGTGTACCTCGTGTACGGAGTGCTTCAACCCAACGTAGGATAGTGTTACGAGCGGGAACAGCTTGATTTCTGTGAATATTGAAATGACGCCGAAACTCACGCTGAACGGCTGTGATACACTCATTATTCTTGACAAAACTGTCGTACGCAAAAACGCGATGTTCTATCGTCCACGGCACCATAGCTTAAACTGAAACTAAAATAAAAACAATGCTTTCACCTCACAAACATAACCCCGCCTCCCGCACATCTCTACCTCCACCTGGTGGTGAGTTATAGCCACTTCAAATACATCCGTCCTTTATATTTAACGATTTTATGATTAGTTTAAAAACGTCCGTCCTTTATGACTCACCCGGTATATATAAAAAAAAAATAGGCAGCACTCAAATTAAATGTGGAAAAAAAGTGTATACTTTACTGATCCTCCAGTGGCAACGTTTCAATGGTGACCCGTCTTTATCAAGCGCGCGCACACACACACACACACACACACTATATACATGATTGTATGTATGCCATTATTATGCCTAGTCACTCTTTTCAGCTGATGTAATGTGAAGACATGGGTGTATATAAGGTTTGCAAACCAAGTACTAAAGTACAAAATAAAATGTCATACCTCTGCTTCTCTGGTAACGTGGATAAGGATTGCTTACAGCCAAGCATATTCCAAATGTATGTACTATTTTGCAAACGTAGTTTCAACGCCCTCCTCTTTTATTTTTTAAACTCTAAGAATATGTATTGAGGCAGACAGAGGACTGCCCACACCTGGTGTGGCTGTCATTCTCTCTCCATGCCAGCATGACCAAATAAACGTCTTACTTATTCAGGTCTGGACGGTTTCTAATTGGAAGACTGAAACTCCACTGACAAATATCTGAGGAGACATGTGCGGCCGTGTTATGTACTGAGCCTGTACATGGAGAGAAAGTAATATATGAGGAGAAATGTGCGGCCATGTTATGTACTGAGCCTGTACATGAAGGGAAAGTAATATCTGAGAAATGTGCGGCCGTGTTATGTACTGAACCTGTACATGGAGGAAAAGTAATATCTGAGGAGAAATGTGTGGCCATGTCATGTACTGAGCCTGTACATGGAGGGAAAGTAATATCTGAGGAGAAATGCGCGGCCATGTTATATACAGAGCCTGTTCATGGAAGGAAAGTAAAATATCTGAGAAGAAATTTGCTGCCATGTTATGTACTTAGCCTGTACATGAAGGGAAAGTAATATCTGAGGAGAAATGTGCAGCCATGTTATGTACTGAACCTGTACATGAAGGGAAAGTAATATCTGAGGAGAAATGTGCGGGCATATTATTTACTGAGCCTGAACATAGAGGGAAAGTAATATCTGAGGAGAAATGTGCGGTCATGTTATGTACTGAGCCTGTACATGGAGGGCAAGTAAATTATCTGATGAGAAATGTGCCGCCATATAATGTACTGAGCTTGTACGTGGAAGGAAAGTAATGTGTAAGTAGAAATGTGCAGCCATATTAGCTATTTTCTGAGTTTGTACATGGCGGGAAAATAGGATCGGTTAATTGAGCATATACATTTTTTAAAATTATACCAGTGGTGTCCTTTGCTTCAGAGCTCACCAAGCATTTTTGATGCTTCCATATACCACCTCACACACAGTCTGCTTACATGCTTAATAGCTCCCCAACCAACTCCTCACAAGAAATATGATGGGGATACACTAAAGTTGGCACATTTTTTTGCCACAACACGCTAATTTATTTTTTTTGTCGAGGCAGCAGATGGCAGATCGCGTTTTGTCCCGCATTCTGTACTGTGCAACTTCATGACACAGTTTTTGTCGTGATCCAGTCCGGAGTTTTTCTGCTGTCTTCACTTTGGACTGGCCATGCAGGGGTTATTCTCTTCAGCCTCGTACTGGAGCTAGCTGGGCTATTTCAGTCTGTCACAGCCTGCTGACCGTGGTTAGTGATAATGTAATGAAACCTCCACCAGGGGGTGCTGGTAAAGGAAGCGAGGTTATACACTATGGGTAGCAACATTGAGCAACCATACAGGTGTCACAGGTAATGAAAGAGAATGGTCAGACTAACCGAGTCAGAAACTATCAGGAGCAGACGTACCAGAAGCAGCAGCAATACACGTTGTCAAAATACCAAGCCAAGGGTCAGAAGGCCAAAACATGAGCACGGGGTCCAAAGACGTGAGATGAAATACATGGTCGGGGTACAAGCCGGGGAATCAAATGCCAGAGAGGGAACATAGCAGCAGAGATGAATACCAAGAGATGGGGTCAGAGATCAGTCCGGGTCATACACGTGAATAGAAGTCAAAGGCATGAGGATCACCAAGGTACAAGGGTCAGAGGCTCTAAACTGGAAGCTTGAGCTATCACTAACAACGGTCAACAGGCTGTGAATCATCAGTCCCTTGTCACGTCTCATACCCACTTACAAAAAGAACTGACTGAGACTATTAAGACCATGCAGGGAAACATCTCTCATATTGTTAGTCCACCAAGTGACTCTGTAGATGTTATTTTGCACCCTCCTGAACCCTTGGTTAAGCTTCCTGACATGTTTTCTGGCGAAAAAGATAAATTTCACATATTCAAGGAGAGTTGTAAATTATGATTTTCTCTTAGACCCCGATCATCTGGGGATGAGACTCAGTGGGTAGGGATTATCTCCTTACTTCAGGAGGGTCCCCAATCCTGGACTTTCTCGTTGCCCCCTACTGCCCCTGAACGGATGTCGGTAGATAGGTTCTTTGAGGCCCTAGGACTTATCTATGACGAATCGGACCGTGTTAGGGTGGCAGAGGACACTATTATAGGTCTGGGGCAGGGGATGCAATCAGCCGAATGGTATAGCTCTGAATTCCATCGATGGTCCACTGAGGTGTCCTGGGATGACTCCGCACTGAGATGTCTGTTCAGGAAGGGACTGTCGGATTGCTTGAAGGACGCTCTGGCTCTCCATCCACCTCCCAGCTCATTGGAGGAGGCTATGACTCAGGCTATCCGTATGGATTGGAGGCTACGGGAGAGAAGTGTTACACGGGGGGGGATTCTGTTGTTCCCTGCTAACCCTGATGTTTTGCTTCCATCTGAACCTATGGATGTGGGAGCCACCAACCCCCAGGAGAAGGACAGGAAACAGCGACGTGATGGAAAGTTGTGTTTTTACTGCGGAGATCCCGGACATTGGAAAAAGGACTGCTCCTCCTGTCGACTGACTAACAAGTGGCTGAGACTGGGTGATCATCGTGGAGGTCATCCAGACTCTCAGGTACCTTTTTCATCATTTTCTAAGATACTGTTAAAGGTGGAACTTGGTGTTGAGAATGGCTTTTTCCATACTTTGGCTTTTGTAGACTGTGGGTCATCCCTGAACCTGATTGACGCTAAGCTGGTGGCCCGCTGTAGATTAGGTACAGTTAGGTTGGAGACTCCCTTAAAAATTGTGGCTATTGACTCTACACCTCTCACTAAGGATGGTCTCCATTTCAGTTCTAAAGAATTCACCCTCAGGGTGGGGGGCCCTACACCAGGAGCGCATGTCATGCTTTGTTTTGGATAAACTCCCTGCTGGCCTGGTGTTAGGGTTTCCCTGGTTGCCACAGCATAACCCGGTTACTGACTGGGGGTCCCGGGATATTGTTAAATAGGGACCTGGTTGTTCTGAAAATTGTCTTCCTACTGTGTCTGTCATCCTTCAGTCTGAAGGGTATTCCGGAGTACCTGAAGGATTTTGAGGATGTGTTCTACGAAAAGGAGGCTGAGGTTCTACCACTACACCGCCCATTCGATTGTGCCATTGATCTGGTTTCCGGTGCCAAATTGCCCAAAGCCCCTCTGTACAGCTCTCCGTCCCGGATAGGGCTGCTATGAAGGAGTGTCTCTCTGAAAGCCTCCGTAAAGGGCATATACAGCCATCTGTCTCTCCCGTGGCGGCGAGGTTCTTTTTTTGTAAAAAAAAAAAAAAAAAAGATGGTGGTTTACGCCCATGCCTCGATTTTCGAGAACTAAATAAGATCACCTTAAGAAACACTTATCCTCTCCCACTGATACCTGATTTGTACAATCAATTGTCGGGGGCCAGGTGGTTCTCTAAGTTGGACCTCAGGGGACCATACAATCTCATCCGTGTGCGTGAGGGGGATGAGTGGAAAACTGCGTTTCTCTTCTCTGAGAGTCTCTTTGAAAATTTGGTTATGCCGTTCGGTTTGACTAACGCACCATCGTTATTCCTGAATTTCATTAACCATATTTTTTCGGACTTTATTGGACACTTTGTAGTAGTTTATCTTGATGATATACTCATATATTCTTCTAATAGACAGTCACATGGGTCGTCCTCGTGCTGTTCTCCAGAGGCTCAGGGAGAACCCGCTCTTTGCCAAACTGGAGAAGTGTTCATTTTTTACTCAAGAATTGTCCTTTCTAGGGGTCATTCTGTCCGCTGAGGGGTTTCGTATGAACCCTAGGAAGGTACAGGCCATTGTGGATTGGGTGCAACCCAGAGATTTCAAGGGTCTTCAGCGACTTATGGGTTCCGCCAATTACTATAGGAAATTCATCAAGGGGTTCTCTCAAGTGGTCAAACCCCTCACTGATCTCACCTGAAAGGGGGCTGATCTCAAAAACTGGGCAGCTCCAGCTGTGGCGGCGTTTTCTTTGTTAAAAAACCGTTTCATGACGGCTCCGGTACTGGTTCAACCTGATTTGTCTAAACCATTTAGCATAGAAGTGAACGCCTCTGAGGTGGGACTGGGGGCTGTGTTGTCCCAGGGGCCCACCACATTAACTTAAGTCCCTGTGCCGCCTTTTCTAAAAAAAAATTTCCTCTGCTGAGAGGATTTATGATGTGGGTAACCGACCGAGAGTTGTTGGCCATTAAATTAGCTTTTGAAGAATGGAGGCATTTTTTGGAGGGGGCTGTCCATCGTATCACTGTCATTACAGATCACAAGAACCTGTCTTACATGGAGTCTGCCAAACATTTAACTCCGAGACAGGCAAGGTGGTCGCTTTTTTTTTCCTGGTTTCAGTTTTCCATCACTTTCAGACCATGTTCCAAGAATGTGAAGGCGGATGCCTTGTCTTGCAGCCTAGATCCAGTATCGCCTCCTGAGCCTCCTATCTCCATTCTTCAGCACGGGGTGGTGGTGGCGGTGGTGTCCCCGAGATTGGAGAAGGAGATTTGTGAGGCCCAATCTCTTGCTCCGTCATCCGTACCTGAAAATAAGCTCTTTGTGCCTGTCCAGTATCGGTTAAGGGTGCTTTGGGAGTTCCACAACTCAGCTCTGAGTGGGCATCCTGGAATCTCAGCCACTCGTAAAGCCATCACTAGGCTGTTCTGGTGGCCCTCGTTTGACTTCTGACGTCACTGGCTTTGTGTCCTCCTGTGAAATTTGTGCCCGCGCTGAAACCTCCCACAACCGGCCGGGAAATTGGTGCCACTGCCAATTCCGGATAGACTGTGGACTCATCTGTCCATGGATTTTATCACCGATTTCCCCCCCCCAATGGCAAAACCATGATCTGGGTAGATGTTGATAGGTTCAGTAAACAAGCACATTTTGTACCTGTTATGAATGGGTCACTGAGGAGGAGAGCAGGTCCAGGCTAAGCCACAGAAAACCAGAGAGGTTGGTACCTAAGCGGATTGCAGACCCCTGATCCTATCCACACAACTTGCATTAGCCGTGGAGCGTAGCTATGATGATCCTAGATGCCTTCGCACAGCCGGAGAGCTAACTAAGCCTAAAGCAAGAAAGGGGAAATCTAAACTACCCCAGAGCAGACCCCAAAGGAATAGGTATAGCCCTCAAACATATATTGTCGGTGAGACAAGATGAAAACACAGACGCAGGCAGGAAAATAGACTGAGCAAATGATGGGGCCCACACTGACTAGACAGGACAGGAAAGACTCTGTCTGCAATCACGCAAAATACCCTGCAAAAAGTCCAACACGTCTGATGCAAAAAAACACTGAAGTCGCACAACTTTGCCCACTGTATCAGCACTCTGGTATATTCTGAAAGCAGAGCAAAAAGAGGCCAATCTAATAAGGGACAAAAACAAACTGGCACAAGCAGTAACATATAGACGGTGATACAGCACAGCCCCAGCCGGGGCTGGCTGACCCACACAAAACTAAGATAGACAAAACCAGATCAATTGCAAACAGAATAGCAAATGAACACTTAGCTGAACATGCAGGGACTGAGCTGGAAACATCAGACCTTGGGAGACAAGAAGAAAATCACCAGCAGGGATAGAGGGAGTCTGCTGTCTTAAATCCCAATCTGAAACCCCAGATCTCCAATCCTCATTATCAGGTGACAAGCCTCTGTTAATCAGATCAGCTCCATTACCTCCAGTAACCACCAGAGGGAGCCCAGAAAGAGAACTCGCAACACCTCTGTCAATCTAACCAGCTCCACTACCTTCAGTAATAACCAGAGGGAGGTCAGAAAGCGAATTCACAACAACCTCCATAGCATGATGCTGCCACCACCATGTTTCACTGATGGGATTGTATTGGGCAGGTGATGAGCAGTGTCTGATTTTCTCCACACATACCGCTTAGAATATATATATATATATATATATATATATGTGTGTGTGTGTGTGTATGTATATGTATCTGAACCTTAGTAGAAAAAGATGGGTGGGAAAAGGGGCGAACTAAGAGATGTTGCAGGGTAGAGGCTGTTCGCGGAGAACAAGCATTACGGGCAATTCAGTTGGGATTAGGTGCAAAGTATTTGACACCAGTTTGCTGTAAAAAGAGAGTTACCTACAGGCCAGATATTTTAAACTGGGGATTTCCGACACACGTATCACATACAAGTTTGCTCCAAATTCAGCCATTTGTAGTGAACATGGAAAATATTGTCCTCCATTTAAAATGGGCAAATCGTGTGTCAAGTGATGGGGAACTGAACGTGATGGTGCAGGCCAAGGCCGTGGGCAAGCGGAAATTGTGCCGCAAGAAAAACCCACATCTTGCCCAACCTTCCTGTGCCAATTACTAGAGTATTGCAGCACACCACTATTGAACCCAGAGCAGTGTCAAAAGGTTGTTGGTTGGATAGCGGATAATTCTTCCAGTCACTTTGCCACCACTACCACCCTGTCATCCACATGGTCAAGTCTCAGTAGCCGTGAGTCTGGACAGAATATTCCTCACCCTGATCCTCCTTCCTCCCACCATGCCGAGTGCCCGGAGTAAACTGATCCCACTCTTCGACACTCTGAAGAGCTGTTCACTTTTCAATTTATAGATTTGGGCCTCTTGCCCGGACCACTTGACGTGGGGCAGGAGGAGGTCGCATGTAGCGATGCCAAAATATTTGAGCAGCGACTGTCACACACACGTTGCCTTTTATGCTCGTGGAGACTGAAGCTTTCCGCAACCTATTGGCGGCGGCCGTCCCTCGGTACTCAGTCCTCAGCCACTATTTCTCCCGGTGTGCTGTCCCCGCATTTCACAAGCACGTGTCCCACTACATTAGCCGTGCCTTCAACAATGCAGTTACTGGGAAAGTCCACCTAACCATGGACATGTGCTTGTGGGCAGGGTCGGTACATCTTGCTGACGGCACACTGGGTTAACATAGTGGAAACGGGACCCATTCGAACCTTGGGATGGAACATGTCCTCCCGACGCCGAAAATTGTGGACCCTACATCAATCAGGGTTGCCCCCACAGTCTAAAGCTCCTGCACCTCCTCTTCAGCCTCCATCTCCGAAATGACCACATCAGTCAGAAGCACTGCTTCTGCCAAGCGGCAACAGGCTGTGCTGAAGCTAATATGCTTGGGTGACAAACCATACAATGCTGAAGAGTTGTGGACAGCTCTGAAAGAGCAGGTAGGTCTGTGGCTGACACAGCTGAACCTACAGCCAGGCAGTGCTGTGTGTGACAATGGCCGGAACCTGGTGGCGGCTCTGAGTCGGGGTGAGCTCACACATGTACCATGCCTGGCCCATATTCTTAACCTCATGGTTCAGCAGTACCCAGAGCTGTTGGATCTGCTTGTCAAAGTACGCCGCCTGTGTGCCAATTTTAGAAAGTCAGCTACAGCTTCCACCACCCTTGCCGTGCATTGTAGTTAAAGCTTGTGTACATGTTTCACAAATGCGAATGGGTGATTACTGTTTCTATTACATAAGATATGGACGAATTTTCAGAGCATAAGTGTTAGGTGTCGAGTTTCCCCCACTGCACAGGGGGAATCTTAAGCCATGTCCTCTACGGCCTCCGATTCCTCTGCAGCCACAGAGATTCCTGCTCAGCAAAGACGTAAGTCCAGACGTCTTGCCCAGGCTAATGCTAGGTGTTTGGTTGCTCCTTCAGGCTCGGCTGTAACACTATGCTTGAATCTGCAGCAAACAAACGCTCGTGGGACTAAGTCCTGTGTTTTGCCTACTGAGCATTCCTGTGGGACAACCTCTCATTGGAGGTCGGGGGTCACATGCGCATGTCCCGTTCCTGCTCTGATTTGTCCACTACAGGGAAGGTCCCAGAAGGACGCTGCTATAAAAGAGCCTCATGGCCGCACGGCCATGTGCTAGTATAGACTCTTATGTGTATGGTGTGTTGGTGGATATGTGCCAAGAGTGTGCAAAGCAGTAATCAAAGCAAAAGGTGGCTACTTTGAAGAATCTAGAATATAAGACATATTTTCAGTTGTTTCACACTTTAATTATATAATTCCACATGTGTTAATTCATTGTTTTGATGCCTTCAGAATGAATCTACAATTTTCATAGTCATGAAAATAAAGAAAACTCTGAATGAGAAGGTGTGTCCAAACTTTGGTCTGTACCGTATACATGTATACAGTGTATTACATATTTACAATTTATTAGTTTTTTGTGTTCTAAAGTTGTATTCCAATAAATAGATATCATGTTCTATCTAAATATCTTGATTATTGGATCATAGAAATGATTAAATGTCTGATGTTCACATTGTACTACAATAAATTTTTCCACTTAAATATAAGCAATATATGTGGGAGTCGGAGTCGGTGTAAGGGAAATTGAGGAGTCGGAGTCGCAGGTTTGGCTTACCGACTCCACAGCCCTGATTTTAATTCTAACTTTTTACACAACTTATCTTATGTTGTGTAAAAATTAAGTTTAACATTTTATGAAGTTACTTTGTATTGCTATGGGAGCCATATAGCACTTACACATTTGGTCAATATTGCCAATTGATTCAAAGATGGATGTGTATATACCAGTCCATTGTTGTTAAATCATGTAGAAAGGATGTTTCATGAGTGCTTGCAGTTGATTGCCATTCCTGAGTCACTGGATTTATAGGAATTGTCTAAGCATATGTATGCAAATTGCCTCTTCAGAAAGAAAGAGGACTTTTACTCTACAGCGCCACCTATTGTAGTAGCGATCCTACAAGTCACAATCGACCCTTTAACGAGTCTTGTAATATGACTTAGGATAAAAGCCAAATCAGAATCTCAATTTGCAGACACGGTGTTTCGAGCTATTGGCTCTCGTCAGTGCAAAGTATGAGATCTGATTTTGGTAGGTGAGAGGCTCTGGACTGAGGTCTAAGGGGTAAGGTTTCTCCTTGTGGAGAGTGACATGCCAGCTCTGGCTTGTCAAGGTAAGGAGGCTTATTCGCCGTGCAATGCTCCTCTGGGAAAATAATATGCAAATTGCCTCTTCAGAAAGAAAGAGGACTTTTACTCTACAGTGCCACGTATTGTAGTAGCGATCCTACAAGTCATATGTAGTGTTCAAACTCTGCAAGACTTGTTCTGAAATTTAATCTTGCAGATGACAAATCCATAATCATTAAGCTATCTGATAAGGGAGGTGATATGGTAATAATGGATATTGATAAGTCATGTTCTAAGTTGGATTTCCTTGGAGATCTTAGTAGATTACACTGGTCAACAGCATTTTTGGTGCCAAAGATATTTCATCGAATTTAGGGTATTTTTGGGGTGCTGATTCTGAATATGTCATCAGTTTTGCCAGATTGGCTCAAGTTTTTGAGATTTTTGGTATCTTATTTATAGCACTTGTTGGTAAATGCGACGCATCATCTCATTAATTTCTTTGGATTAGTACTTGAACTGATCAGTTCTCAATATAGTTTTGTGTTAATTAGTGTTCTAAAAGTTTGTTCATAGCTTGATTTTTGCACTAACTTTATGTTGTTGTCTGTTTTCCAGTGAAAAGCATGAACTCATCAAGAAGAAGTTGTCTTAACGATCCAGACTCATTCTGTTACATTTGTGGTGAATACACACTGCCAAAACATAGAAGAAACATAACAGACTTCGTAAAAAAAGTGTATTTTGCCTATTTTGGGGTTATGCTTGGGGACCAAGACAAGTTTTGGGCACCACACATAGTGTGCAAAGCATGTATCGAATTATTACGAAAATGGAGCAAAGGACAAAGAAAAAGCTTCAAATTTGGTGTTCCAATGGTGTGGAGAGAGCCAAAAAATCATCATGATGACTGTTATTTATGGTAAACACAGGTACAGGCACATCTTCACAATGAGGGACAGGCCTTCTTGCAGATTCCATGTTACTCCCATTTTCGTTTCTTATGCTTATTGAATCCTTGCACTTGCACTGCACAGAAATAACAGTCATCATGATGATTTTTTGGCTCTCTCCACACCATTGGAACACCAAATTTGAAGCTTTTTCTTTGTCCTTTGCTCCATTTTCGTAATAATTCGATACATGCTTTGCACACTATGTGTGGTGCCCAAAACTTGTCTTGGTCCCCAAGCATAACCCCAAAATAGGCAAAATACACTTTTTTTACGAAGTCTGTTATGTTTCTTCTATGTTTTGGCAGTGTATATTCACCACAAATGTAACAGAATGAGTCTGGATCGTTAAGACAACTTCTTCATGATGAGTTCATGCTTTTCACTGGAAAACAGACAACAACATAAAGTTAGTGCAAAAATCAAGCTATGAACAAACTTTTAGAACACTAATTAACACAAAACTATATTGAGAACTGCTCAGTTCAAGTACTAATCCAAAGAAATTAATGAGATGATGCGTCGCATTTACCAACAAGTGCTATAAATAAGATACCAAAAATCTCAAAAACTTGAGCCAATCTGGCAAAACTGATGACATATTCAGAATCAGCACCCCAAAAATACCCCAAATTCATTAAAATATTTTGGACACCAGAAAAAAAAATTTTTTTCGTTGACCTGTGTTATCAATCTTTCAAAAAGCTTTGCATAAAGAGTTGGTTTATAAAAGAAAAAATAGCATTTAAGATTTTAAAAATCTCCCTAAAACGCCAGCTTTTTATGAACCGTTATCTGGTATTGCTATGGGGACTGATATTGCATCTACATATATTTTCTCTATTATCACCAAGTTTAGATAGATTCATCTATATAATTTCTTTGTAGTTAAAATAATTATAAATGATTCGCGTGTTTCATGAGTGATGTTTCATTAGTGCCATTGGGTGATTGTTATTCCTATTACATAATAATTGGAGGATTTGATATGGGTACTGTCCAATCTCTGCAGTACTGATGGAAACATTTGTTCTATGCGAGTCAAGTGTGGTGACCTCTTAGTAGCTTATCAATCCTTCAGAAAACTTTGTATAAAGAGGTAATTTATAAGAAAAAAATCTTTCAGGTTTTAAATATCCACTTTCCTAGTATGTCCATCATCTATGCAGTGACTGCAGTGGAAAGTCCATGTACTGAAATATAGGTCAACCTGTTCCTCTAATGACTTAGAGGATTAATGATATTCTTTGATCTTCTGCCGGCTTGTACTTGATAATATTGATCATTGTAAGAATGTCTCCATTGACCATATTCTCCATATCACCATATCTCTCTTGTTTTGTATCAGGGGGTGAAGAAAAAACGCCAGATAATGGAGGAAAAAGAGTTTTCAGGGTGGTCCTGATAGTCCAAGTCAAGAATAAAGAAGTTTCTCTTACATTATGTGTGGAAAGTAAACAATTCACTCGCCCACCAGGACCGCCTTTTCCTTCAGCATTTTAACATACTTGTTACTTTTCCTGTTGTGAATTCCCTTGCTCGGACTTCTGAGCCGGAGCTCCCTCTGGTGGTTACTGGGAGTAGTGGAGCTGGCCAGGTTGATGGAAGTTTCCCACCTGATGACAATAATTGGAAACCTGGGATTACTGGCTGGGACATTTAATTGAGCATGCTGCCCTTGGTGGTTGCTGGTGATTTTTCTCCCTGTGCATTTGGAGTTCTTCTGTCTCTTGCCTGATCTGCATGGTTCAGTTAAGTGATTCTTTTGCTAATCCTTTGCATCTAATTTGGTTTTACCTTTGTTTGCTTTCTGCTTTGCTGCTAGGGTTCAGTGTACTCCCTGCTGGGGGCAACGCTGGGCTCCACTCCATATGTTACAGCTTGTGTCAGTTTGTTCAGTCCCCTGTTATATTGATATCTTTTTGCTTTGCTTTCAGTTCAGACCAGAGTGCTGATAAAGTGGGGGTGAGGTCATGTGGCCTCAGGTTTTTTCTATATCACATGTGTTGGGTTTTTCAGGGTTTTTGCGTGATTGCAGATAGTATCTTTTCTGTCCTGTCCTATCTAGACAGCTTGAGCCCCACCATTTGCTCAGTCTATTTTTCTGTCTGTGTTTGTGCTTCATCTTGTCTCACCGACAATATATGTTTGGGGGCTATCTATAACTTTTGGGTATCTGCTCCGGGGCAGTTTAGATTTCACCTTTCTGGCTTTAGGCTTGCTTAGTTCTCCGGCTGTGCCGAGACGACTAGGGCTTCGTAGGAACGCTCCACGGCTACTGCTAGTTGTGTTGATAGGATCATGGGTCTGCAATCCGCTCAGTTACTAACCTCACTGGTTTCCTGGTGGCTTAGCCTGTTCCTGCCATCCTCCTCGATGACCCATTCATAACATTTTTCATCTTGGACTTGGTGAGTGGCTAAAAAAAATGGTTTAGATCCAATGGTGAATTGGAAGCCCATTAAATTGGGGACTGCATTTGGGGAATCATTTTTAATATTTATTTACAAGATGTCTGTGGCATTAACAGTATGTTTAATGGCACATCCCCTTTAACCATATTATTTGGTGTATGGTAAACATTTTAATTGTAAGCTACAGCTGGCCTGTCAGTTCTGCAGCAGTGTTTTGCAAGTGCCAGCTCACCGACTTGTGTGCAACATGACTACGCACTAGAAAATCTCAAAATATCCACTTTCATATCCTACTCAAAGTCCATAAGCGTGTGTTTTTCTTAAGGGGTGGGAAATAATTAGAATTTAAAAGAAAATGTATACATTGTTTGGTAATATGTACTCAGTCTGTCTTATTTTATTTTTTAATTGTCAAAGAACAAGTGTTAGGCGTCGGATTCCTGCCTCTGCACAGGAGGAATCTCGAGCCTTGCCTTCTGCGGTCTCCCATTCAGTCCCAGCCACAGAGGAGCCTGCTCAGCAAAGATGTCATTCCCAGAGTCTTGTTCAGGCTAGTGCTGTCAGGTTGGTTGCTGCTGCCACCTCTGGGTCAGCTTTGGCAATCCGCACTAGCCATCAGCGAGCAGCTCCAGAGGCTAAGTCCTTTTTGCAGCCTTCTGAGCATGCCCGACATGCTAATGTCCTCAAGCAGCTCTGATTGGGCCATCAGGAAGGTCCCGGAAGGCTGCACCTATAAAAGGATCGCACGGCCGTGCACTAGTATAGTCTGTAATTTGTAGTGGTATGTGTGATGATGGATGCTTGTGAACCGCTGACTGACTCATTGTGAAACCCCTTCCCACTGATACGCATGTTAGTAGGGTTTAGAGTTTCGAGTCAGCGCCGAGTAGTGGCACTGCCTAGCGCCGCAGTGCTCCCATCTCCTATCACATGTTGGCGCCAGTGTGCGCCACGCTACATTAGGCACTACGGTACCGCACGTTCAGCAGCATCAGTCAGAGCAGCACCTTGTGCCATTAATGTGCTTTCCAGACCAAAGCTTAGGCTAGTTAGTGGCGTCCGCCAGAGCTGTGCTGCAAGTACTTCGTGCGGTATTCATCGATCAGCTGCACCCTGTGTCTGTTAACAGGGCACAGCGTTCAGTAAGGGTTTCTCCCTGGCGTCGCAGTTGTGGCACCGAACACTATTGGGTCTAGAGGGACTCTAACCCCGTGTCCTTAGGGCAGGGTCCTGTGACCAAAACACTATTATTATTATTATTATTATTATTATTATTATGCATTTATATAGCGCCATTTATTTCATGGTGCTTTACATGTGAAAAGGGGAAATATAGACAAGTATAATAAACATGTGTAAGACAAGGGACACACAAGTACATAAGGAGAGGGGACCCTGCCCGCGAGGGCTCAGTCTACAGGGATGGGTGACGATACAGTAGTAGAGGGTAGAGCAGGTCATGCAGTGGTTCAGTAGACCGAGGATCATTTCAGGCTGTAGGCTTGTCAGAACAGGTGGGTCTTCAGGTACTTCTTGAAGGTTTCCGTTGATGGTGAGAGTCTGATGTGTTGCGGCAGAGAGTTCCAGAGAATGGGGGAAGCACGGGAGAAGTCTTGTATGCGGTTGTGGGAAGAAGAGATAAGGGGGAGTAGAGAAGGACATCTCGAGATGATCGAAGGTTGCATGCGGGTAGGTACCTAGAGATCATGTCACAGATGTATGGAGGAGACAGGTTGTGGATGGCTTTGTATGTCACGGTTAGGGTTTTGAATTGGAGCCTCTGGGCAATAGGAAGCCAGTGAAGGGCCTGGCATAGGGGGGAGGCTGGGGAATAGCGGGGAGACAGGTGGATTAGTCAGGCAGCAGAATGTAGGATGGACTGGAGCGGAGCCAGAGTGCTGGAGGGGAGGCCAGAGAGTAGGAGGTTGCAGTAGTCGAGTCGGGAGATAAGGGCATTAGCACACAATTCTTCTAGCTGATTATAGCGGGAAGAAACGAGTATTTAGGAAAGACTATGTAAACAATTTTATTGAAATATATTAAAAATATATGCACAATGAACAGAGTTTCCCACTATGCAGGCTAACAAGGGGTTAATCCAAAATGAACAGTACAGATAGTATTAAATAGCTGAAATCATATATTATCTGTACTGTTCATTTTGGATTAACCCCTTGTTAGCCTGCATAGTGGGAAACTGTTCATTGTGCATATATTTTTAATATATTTCAATAAAATTGTTTACATATTCTTTCCTAAATACTCGTTGTTTCTTCCCGCTATAATCAGCTAGAAGAATTGTGTGCTATTGCATTGTATCTGGAGATAAAGAGGTGATATTGTTGTATCCATAAATTTTTGGGGGGAATATTTGGGAGATAAGATCATGCACTAGTGTTTTTGCGGTTTAGTGGTTGAGGAATGAGCGGATTCGGGAAATATTTTTGAGTTTGAGGCGGCAGGAGGAGGCGAGGGCTTGGATATGGGGTTTGAAAGAGAGCGCAGAGTCAAGGATCACCCCAAGGCACCGAGCGTGTGGGACTGGGGAAAGTGAGCAGCCATTGACATTGATGGATAGGTCTAGTGGAGGGGTAGAGTGAGATGGGGAAAGATGATGAATTCTGTTTTGTCCATGTTCAGTTTGAGAAAGCGAGCAAAGAAGGCTGATATAGCAGACAGACATTGTGGGATTTCAGTCAGTAAGGAGGCGAGATTGGGTCCAGATATGTAGATCTGCGTGTCATCGGCATAGAGGTGATACTGCAAACCGTGGGATTCTATGAGCTGTCCCAAGCCGAAGGTGTAGATGGAGAATAGTAGGGGTCCTAGGACAGAGCCTTGAGGAACACCGGCAGACGGGGCGAGGTGAGGGGGTGGTGTGTGAGAGGGAGACAATGAATGTTCGGTCTGATAGGTATGATGATATCCAGAATAGGGCCAAGTCTGTGATGCCAAGAGATGAGAGAGTCTGTAGCAGGAGGGAATGGTCTACGAAGGCAGAGGACAGGTCCAGGAGAAGGAGGACAGAGTAGTGTCGCTTGCTCCTGGCGGTTAGTAAGTCGTTAGTGACTTTAGTTAGGGCAGTTTCAGTTGATTGATGCGGTCGGAAGCCAGGTTGTAACCAGTCAAAGATGGAACAGGAGGAGAGGTGGGAGGACAGATCAAGATATACATGCTGTTCCAGTAGTTTTGAGGGGTAAGGGAGAAGAGATATCGGGCAATAGTTGGACACAGAGGATGGATCAAGGGAGGGCTTTTTGAGGATGGGTGTGATTGAGGCATGTTTGAAGGATGAGGGAAAAACACCATTTGAAAGTGAAAGGTTGAAAAGGTGTGTTAGAGGTGGGATGAAGACTGTGGCCAAGTTAGGGATGAGGTGAGACGGGAGTGGGTCGAGGGCATAAGTGGTGAGGTGTGATCTTGACAGAAGAGTGGAGAGCTGATCTTCTGTCATGGTGGAGAAGCTGGCTTTTGCAGAACATGTCTGACCGGCTAAGAGGGGCATTGGGGGCTGCGGGCCAAAGTTTTGTCCGATCGTTTCGATCTTCTGCTTAAAGAAGGAGGCAAAGTCTTCAGCAGAAATGAGAGGAGGGGGAGGAGGTGCTGTGGGACGGAGTAGAGAATTGAAAATGTTGAAGAGCTGTTTAGGGTTTTGAGACAGGGAGGATATGAGAGATGCGAAGTAAGTTTGTTTTGCAGCAGAGAGCGTGGACTTAAAGCTGGCAAGGGACTGCTTGTATGCGCTGAAGTGCTCAGTAGAATGGGTTCTCTTCCATCTCCGCTCAGCGGCCCTGGAAACCCGTCTCAGTTCTTTGGCCAGGCTGGTGAGCCAGGGCTGCCTGTTGATCGTTTGAGTTTTGCTCTGCGTGAGGAGGGCAGCAGAGTCAAGTGTTGCTGTTATTGTGGTGTTATAAAAAGTGGCAGCAGCATCTGTGTCATGAAGGGAAGCTATGTCTGTAAGAGGGAGAAGGGACTCAGAGAGTGATTGTAAATTGAGGTGTTTGAGATTCCTGCGAGGGTGAGCGAATTTATGGAGCGGGGGTTGCGCAGTAGGAGAGAAGAGGGAAGAGAATGTCAGTAGGTTGTGGTCAGACAGGGGGAGGGGTGAGTTATTGAGATTAGTGAGGGAACAGAGTCGGGTGAAGATAAGGTCCAGCGTGTGACCATCTTTGTGAGTGGCCGCAGAGGACCATTGAGTGAGGCCGAGGGAAGCCGTGAGTGATAGAAGTTTAGAGGCAGCCGGGGTGGAAGTGTCAATGGGGATGTTGAAGTCGCCCATGATGATGATGGGGATGTCAGCAGAAAGGAAATGGAGTAGCCAGGTGGTGAAGTGGTTCAGAAAGGTGGAGATGGCTAGTTCTGGGGGGCAGTAGATGACAGCCGGTTGGAGGGAGAATAGATGCGGACGGAGTGCACGTCGAACGAGGGAAGAGTAACGGAGGGTGTCAGAGGAATTGGGGTAAAGGAGCAGGTATCAGACAGGAGCAAGCCAACTCCTCCACCACGTTTGTTGCTGGGTCGAGGGGTGTGAGAGAGATGGAATCCGCCATAGGAAAGCGCAGCTGGAGAGGCTGTGTCAGAGGGAGTGAGCCAGGTTTCAGTGATGGCAAGGAAGGAGAGTTTGTTGGTGATAAAGGTCATGGATAAATGATAGCTTGTTTACTAGCGTTTACTCTGCGGTATCGCGGCCCTGTGAAGCAACAGGGTCCGCCTCCTATTCATTGGGTGAAGTTAACCCGTGTGTGGTTGCTATACCGCCAGTTTCTGTCCGCCATTACCGAGCAGCAGTTTACCATCTGCACGGTGGACCCCGGGCTGCGAACGCACCTCATTACCATCTTTTATTATTTGGTGCGTTCCGCCTGCCCTAACAAGTACTTTCCAATCTCTGCAAGACTTGTGCTCTAAATTTGTCTTGCAGGGGATACATTTGTTAGTCTTTATACTGTTTGATAAGGGATAAAATATTGTATTTAATGGATGATAAAAAATTGTGTTCTGAGAGAGTTATTTATGGTGACATCCTAGTTTTAGATGATCAGAGAACTTTGTATAAGGGGTAGTTTAAATAATAAAAACAAATGATCTAAAACTCCACCTTTCGTGGCCACTCAGCTGTATGGGGGAAATCTAATCTAATCTAATTTCTGCTCGTATTTGCAGAAATATATAGGCTCTGAAATATATGCCAACCTGTTCCTGTGCTGGTTTAGAGACACAATGATATTCTCTGATCTTATGCCAGCTTGCCCTTAACTATATTAGTTGGAGCATGGTAAACATGTTATAAAAATTTTAAGTTTAAGTCCGAACAACTTGTGGATTGTGCTAGAAAGACCATGCTCTGATTAGATGCATAATATTTTCTGATCATGAGCATTGTAGTTAAAGCTTGTGGACATGTTTCACAAATGCGGATGGGTGATTGCTGTTTCTGTTACATAAAATATGGACGAATTTTCAGAGCATAAGTACAGTTCAATCTCAGCAAGACTTGCGCTGCAAATTAGTCTTGCAGAGGATAAATCAGTAAGTCATTAAACTATTTGATAAGGGAGGAAATGTAGTAACGGATAATATAAAATCATGTTCTTTGACGTCTTCGTAGATGATCAGTCATGCAGAGATCTTTGTATAAAGAGGTAGTTTATATAAAAAGTAGTAGTTATTTAAGGCTTCAAAAATTTCCCTAAATCTCAACTCTATGGGGGAAATATATGTGGTAAAATATATGCCAACCTGTTCCTGTGCTTTTTTATAGACACTGATATTCTCTGATCTTCTGCCAGCTTGTTCTTGATTATATTAGTGTATGGTAAACATTTTATAAACATTTTAAGCATAAGACCAAAAAAACTTGGGGATTGTGATAGTAAGACCATGCTCTGATTAGATGCATAATATTCCCCAATCATTTAGCAGCTTACAATTTTTTAAGTTTTGTTGAGCAAAACATAGATGACATTTTAATTCAATAGTATGATTTACATTGCAATGAGTGTTTTTCAGAGGATAATTCATTAGTCTTTTAATCGCAAGGGTGGACACTATGGAAAAATGGTATTTAAAAACCATGCGTACTAGTTATCCTTAGAGATCTGTTAGTAGTTAATCATTGAATAATTTGAATTAAAATGAAAATGTACTCAGTCTGTCTACAGTTCATTTTTTAACTTGTCAAAGCACAAGTAATTTCCAGTCTCTGCAAGACTTGTGCTGTAAATTTGTCTTGCAGAGGATAAATCTGTTAGTCATTAAACTATTTGATAAGGGATAAAATATTGTATTAATGGATGATAAAAAATATGTTCTAAGAGAGTTATTTTTGGTGGCCTCGTAGTAGATGATCAGAGAACTTTGTATAAGGGGTAGTTTATTTAAAAAATAGTTATTTAAGGATTTAAAAATGAATCGAAAACTCCACCTTTCATTGCCACTCCGCTGTAAGGGGGAAAACTATGTGCAGAAACACTACATAGGCTCTGAAATATATGCCAACCTGTTCCTGTGCTGGTTTAGAGACACATTGATATTCTCTGATCTTCTGCCAGCTTGTCCTTGGCTATATTAGGTGGTGAGTGTGGTAAACATAATATAAAAATTTTAAGTGAAACGCCGAACAACTTGGAGATTGTGCTAGCTAGACCATGCTCTGATTAGATGCATATTTTCTGATCGTTAGCTTACAATTTTTAAGTCTTGAGCAGATACATATGACATTTTAATTCTTTTACACAACTTATCTTATGTAAAAATCAAGTTTAACATTTTATGAAGTTACGAGATGGAGGCCCGATGCTATTGCATCGGGAGGGAGGTAATGTCACGATGGGGGCATGTTTTGCAGCGTTGACTCTCTCCCCCCTTGTTTTCACCCACCTATCCACTCTCTTTCCCCATGTGCTGACTTCTCCCGTCTGCTCTCTTCTTTGACCTGTCTACCCCATGTGCTATCCCCCTTATCTACTGTCTCTCTCCTTTCTGTGCTGTGTTCTCCCCTCATTTGCTGTCCCATTTGAGCTGTCTCCACCCTGTGCTCTGACTCTCTCACCACTGTGTTTGACCGTGTACAGAACATACCAAAGCTGGGCAGAGAAGGAAGCAAAAGACAAAACTGACATTACAGCAGGAAATCACAGAAGATACATTTTGTGAGGTAAAATATTTATAAGCAGTCAGTGAAATATTTTACCTGACAAAATGAATCCTCTGTGATCCTCTGCTGTAATGTCAGTATTGTCTTTTACTTCCTCCCCTGCCCGGGAGATGTGGTATCCAGGCATTCCAGTATTTTACACAATTCCCAATGTCCATTGTTTTGGAGACTTGTTTTGCCATTTAAATTATGTTGTCTTTTTTATTATTAGTAATGTTCTTGAGACAGTTGTGGTTTTATCTTTCATGAAATTTTTCCATACAACTTACCTTATATGATGTAAAAACCAACATTATTGATATTTAATGAACAGTTTATCTGGTATTCTTATGTGGAGCAATATACAGTAGCTCCTATGCATTTAGTAAGTATTATTACATATACCAATGCATTGTAGTTAAAGCTTGTTTCACAAATGCGGATGGGTGATTGCTGTTTCTGTTACATAAGATATGGATGAATTTTCAGAGCATAAGTACAGTTCAATCTCTGCAAGACTTGCGCTGCAAATTAGTCTTGCAGAGGATAAATCAGTAAGTCATTAAACTATTTGATAAGGGAGGTAATGTAGTAACGGATAATAAAAAAAATCATGTTCTTTGATGACGTCTTCGTAGATGATCAGTCATTCATAGATCTTTGTATAAAGAGGTAGTTTATATAAATAGTAGTAGTTATTTAAGGCTTCAAAAGTTTCCCTAAATCTCAACTGTATGAGGGAGAGATATGTGGTAAAAATGTCAACCTGTTCCAGTGCTGTTTTATAGACACAATGATATTCTCTGATCTTCTGCCAGCTTGTTCTTGATTATATTAGTGTATGGTAAACATTTTATAAACATTTTAAGCATAAGGCCAAACAACTTGGGGATTGTGATAGTAAGACCATGCTCTGATTAGATGCATAATATTCTCTAATCATTTAGCAGCTTATAATTTTTAAGTTTTGTTGAGCAAAACATAGATGACATTTTAATTCTATAGTATGATTTATATTGCAATGAATGTTTTTCAGAGGATAATTCATTAGTCTTTAATTGCAAGCGTGGCATCTAGTCCTTACTTGTTTAAAGTTTAATATTTGGCTGAAGGCCAAAATGGGGATGAGTAATTTGTTTTTAATCGCTGACTCTTTGTCACCGCCAGTGGCCGATATTTCGCCTTCAGTTATCCATCGCAGACGAGGAAGGAACACCTTGCCCACAAGCGGTTTGGGACTTAATTTCAACTTAACACCATTTTTTATTGAGCATTCATTGTCAGAAAAATCGTGGGCCAACTATTCGGCTGCATGGCAAAACTGGATACATTTTTGTAATTTGAATAATTTTAACATTACAAATCCCAATCCTACTTCAGGTTTGAAATTTTTAGAATCGTTAATCTAAATCTCTCGCTGGGGTGTCATTTTTTCTGAAACTCTCGGGTAGACCTCCCTTGACTGCCTTTTTTCCCGTAAAAGTTTTTAAAGGGATTTAAAAGGCATGATTTTAGGCCTGATTCAAGGCGCCCCATTTCTGTTGCTCTTTTAAAAGATCTTTGCTTGTCTCTGCATAAGGTCTGTCATAATTCCTGCGAAACCTTTCTATTTTCCTCCGCTTTTACCCTAGCATTTTTTGGCGCTCTCCAAGCCGATCCTTCAGGAATTGAAGTCACCGATGTGAGTTTGTATGATGGTTACCTAATTTTATTTATCAGAAAATCTAAGACAGACCAGCTAGGTAAGGGTGCAAGATTGAAAATGGACTCTGTCCCTAATCCAATGTTATGCCCGGTTTTCAATACTTCTAGAAGGCTTCAGAAGAGGCATAACTTACCGGGCCCTCTGTTCAGTCATATGGACAATACTCCTGCTACCATCTTTCAGTTTAACGCCATCTTAGGAAAATGCCTATTTATCTTGGGAAAGGAGCATCTGAAGATTACTTCCCACTCCTTTAGGATCGGTGCTGCTACTGAGGCAGCTAGATCTGGTCTTTGTAACTCTGAGATAATGCAAATGGGTAGATGGGATTCGAATAGATTTAAGCTGTATGTTCGTCGTGAGTTCATTTAATTGCAGGTCCTTATGTAGTGTGGATTATCGGGCATTCTCTGTGTTTTGGGCACAGAAAAGGGCCAGTCAACGGTGCTATTCTGAGAACCTGTCTTTCAGCCCCGCAGTGTTACAAGTTTTTTTGCATAGTGTCCGTGGTTTGCGCTGGTCTAAGTTTGTTTCTGAAGTTTATAATTGCTCTAACAAATTCCCTTACCCAGATTTAGTTCTATTTCATTTGTCTGGCAATGATCTTGGTAAAATCAAAACTTTGGATATTTCTAGTCTAAAACAGTGTTTCCCTTACTCAACCTTTGTTTTTTCTGAGCTCATTCCCAGAATTTTATGGTAAAAAGGCAGATTTTCCCTTCTTGACAGGATCTGGAAAAGGGTAAACAGGGGAATGTGCAAATTTTTACCTCTGCTTAAAGGTTTCTCTTATAGGTACGAAGATCTCGAAGGTTTCTTACCCGGTTTTTACAGAAACGACTCAGTTCACCTGTCTGATATCGGTTTAGATATGTTTAATTTGAATTTGCAATCGGTAGTGGAAAAACGTCTGGTGAGACATGGTGTGTGGAAAATCGCCCTTTATTTGGGCGGATTGGATCTATGGTGGTTAACATTGGTTATTTGTGAGTTGGTTTTAGGCTATGTGCCCACGATGCGATTTTCAAGCTTTTTTTTCCTGAGCAGAAACGCATGCCCTTGCCAGAAAAAACGCATGCGGTTTTTAACGCAATTTTTAACGCGATTGTGGTGCGTTTTTGCATGCGTTTTTGATGCGTTTTTTTAAGCGTTTTGTTAAGCGTTTTTAGACCCCAAATAAAGTTGGCTGTGAAAAAAAAAAAAAAAAAGACAATATGAGGTCATTTCCTTTTCCAGCCCCTTTTCTCCATTTTGTTTTTGGACTGTTTTCAAAATGCCTCACGTGCAGGACCAGTGGAGTCTGAGTGAAGAAAACTTGTGGATTTTGCTGCTGACTTTGTTACTGAATCTGCTACACCTAAACCACAATGAGCAGGTAACATAATGTCATGCGATTTTATTTTTTTTTTTGGATCTGTTTGTATTTTATTTATATTTTATGTATTTTTGACTAAAGTCTATATTCTCTCATAGGAGCGCTCAAGGAAGAAGAGGAGGATGAGGAGAACAAGAATGTGGGTGCACCCGATAGTGCAAGAGCGGACGACAAAGGGCCACTTCCATCTCCTTTACCAGGATATACGGAGGTAAGATATATAATGGAAAATAGGTCTATTGGTAGCCATGTCATGTGAACCTAATGGGTCTGTTTATTTTTTGTGGTCATGTCACTTTTTATTCGGTCGTCCATGACAGCACCACCTGAGAGAGGGGATCCGCCCTTTAGGAACAGGAAACCTACAGATACAAAAGGGTGGCACCTCTCCCACGCATCAGTTGGTTTCCTGTTCCTAGAGGACAGGACTCTCTACAGATCGTCCGTCAGAATCATCATGGAATACCCAGGCCGGCTGACCGACCCAGGTAGCGAGGGGGTCTCCTACCTCGGTCAGTGCGGGGTCCCTGGAAGCGCCACGGTGGGGCCGGGTAGGTCACCACGGCAGTGGACGAAGCAGGTGGAGCAAGGGTCCGGTGGATGCCGTCTCCAGAGCCAGCACCTGGTAGGTATGCCCCGGTGCGCTTCCCCAGGCCCGGTCCTCCGGGTCAGTGCTGTCTCCTGGCCGGGCTCATGGCGGCGGGCGCGGGGAGTGCTGGCAACCCGGGCGGGCCTGCGCGGCTCCTTCGCGCGCGCTCCCGCAGGGCTCTGTGAGCGGCGGAAGTGACGCGGCGGAAGGGGCGGAGCGATGGCGCCGATACCGGAAGTCGGGTGCCGGCGGCCTCCGGCGCGCGCCGCGGGTGCATGCCGGTCCGGGGGTCGCGCGGCGACCCGACGAAGGCGAGGGGGGCCGGAGCATGGGGGAGGGAACGCAAATGCCGGGGGGTGGTGCTAGGACAGTATGCCTGCTGACCCGGACAGGAGGCCATATAAGGCAGATGGGGACGCCGCTGGGGTGCTTCTGAAGGCCCCAGCAATGGAGACGTCGGAAGCCCCCTTAGTCCAGCAGGACGAGACGCAGGAACACCCGCAGAAACAGGCGAGTGGCCAGCAGAAGAGACAGAAACGAACCAGCGACCAGAGCCGCGAAAGTTCCTCCAGAAAGGACCCCCCTGCCTCCCTCCGTGATCCGGTACCTGCCTCATCTGCATGGGTAAGAGATCTCCGTGAATGTACCCTGATGCAGTGTTCCTTTATGCTTTTTTTCAGGGGAAGAAGGTTACGGGAAAACAGAAACACAGGGAATGTGCCCTCTGTAGTTCCCCCCTTCCAGATGGCCACCCTAAAAAATTATGCCAGCCATGCATACGGCAGACGGTAGGAGTTATTAAGGACAGGGAGTCCAGGGGTAGATTGTCAGGCCCTTATACTCTCCCCCGTTTATGCAGGTAGCGGAAGAGACACCTGACTTCACTTCAAACCTGAGAGACATGATCAGGGCAGAAATGAAAGCTTTACCTCAAAGAGAACCTTCTAGGAGAAGAGAGGCTAGTGGTTCAGGCTCGGAGGCCTCAGTCGCCCCTGGGAAGGGGGACAATTCCTCGGCCTCCTCGTCGTCTTCCTCGGATGAAGACTCTAGCCGGTTCTGCTTCCCCTTAGACCAGATGGACAAATTAGTGAAAGCTATACGGTCCACCATGGGGGTAGCGGACAAAAAACAGGAACTCTCAGCACAGGACATTATGTTCGGGGGGTTGGACCCCAAAAAACGTAAAGCCTTTCCATTAAACGAAAAGGTTCAGAGCCTAATTGATAGAGAATGGAAGAGACCGGAAAAAAGGGGCTCCATGCCACCAGCCTTTAAGCGGAGATACCCCTTCGAGGACCCGGTAGTAAATAGATGGGATAAAGCCCCGAAACTAGATGCTGCAGTAGCCAAAGCATCTAAAAAATCCCCCATACCATTTGACGATATGGCCTCCCTGAAAGATCCGTTAGATAAGAAAGCGGATTCTTTCCTTAAAGGGACATGGGAGATGTCAGCAGGCGCGTTAAGACCAGCGGTAGCTGCCACCTGTACAGCCAGATCCATGATGGTCTGGCTAGATCAGCTAGATTCCGAACTAAGAGATGGAGCATCAAGATCATCTATTCGGAAAAATTTACCCATCATTCAGAGTGCCGCAGCGTTTTTAGCCGATGCTTCTGCAGACTCTGCAAGAATGGCGGCAAAAGCCGCAGGTCTGTCTAATGCAGCGCGAAGAGCGCTCTGGTTAAAATGCTGGCCAGGAGATATTCAAACCCGGTCCCGTCTCTGTTCCATTCCCTGCGAAGGGGAGTACCTATTCGGTCCCGTCTTGGACGAATTGTTGGAGAAAGCTAGAGATGACAAAAAGAAATTTCCCAGTCTCCCGAACCCCTCGTACAGACGTCCCTTCGCCAGGAAAGGGGTTTTCCGGAGAAGGCCGTCCAGAGATCAGGGCAGATGGGATGATAAAAAAAGGAAAGGTACAGGATTCATGTTTGGGGGAGGGCGCCAGGAAGGTCCAGCTCGGGATACGAAAAAGCCGCCCCAATGACTAGTTGCCCCGGTAGGAGGGAGACTAGCTGCCTTCTACCCATCCTGGTCTCTGATCTCTAATAGCAGCTGGATATTGGGGATAATAGCCGTGGGACTACGACTAGAGTTTTCTAGGGTTCCCCTTGATCAATTTAAAATCACCCCTCTCAGGTCATCTGCGGCAGAACAAGCTGCCCTGGAAGCCGAGGTTCATATCCTGTGCGCTAAGAAAGTCCTGATAGAGGTTCCAGAGGAAGAATGGGGGAAGGGATTCTACTCCCCTCTGTTCCTGGTCCGCAAACCGGACAGCTCCTTTAGGACAATAATTAACCTTAAAGCCCTCAACAAATTTTTGGTCATACGACCCTTTAAGATGGAAACAATTAAATCTGCAATAAAATTGCTGTTCAAAAATTGCTTCATGGTGGTGTTAGATTTAAAAGACGCATACTACCATATACCCATCCATGCAGGCCATCAGCGGTTCCTCAGAGTGGCGGTTCATTTGGATGGGTCAATTCGACATTTCCAATATGCGGCCCTCCCTTTTGAGTGGCAGTCGCTCCCCGAGTGTTTACTAAGGTGATAGCGGAGGTCATGGCCCATCTACGTGAATCAAACATTCTGGTGATCCCCTACCTGGACGATTTTCTTATTGTAGGTAAAACGGCGAACCATTGTTTACAACAGCTACAAAAGGCAATGTCTGCCCTAGAACGGTTAGGATGGTTGCTGAACGTCAAAAAGTCCTGGTTGCAGCCAATGAAAGTCCAACAATTTTTGGGCCTAACCCTGGATTCTGAAAAACAGGAATGCCGTCTGCCTCCGGACAAGCTCGTTCGCCTCCATTATCAGATCCTGAACGCCTCCAATAACCCCACCATGTCCCTCAGAAAAGCCATGTCCCTTCTAGGCTCTCTCTCGGCCTGTATCCCGGCAGTCCAGTGGGCCCAGTTTCATGCAAGGAAACTACAGAGCGAGGTCTTATTACATCAAAAAGTCCTTGGAGGTTACTTGGAGGGTCAGCTAACCTTATCCCGTAACACAAGGGAGTCCCTAGAGTGGTGGTTACACAAGGATAACTTATTAAAAGGGGTGCCCTGGGAGTATAACGTAACCCGCATAGTCACCACGGATGCTAGTCCTTACGGTTGGGGAGCTCATATGGGTGAAATTTTAGTCCAGGACCGATGGCAACATCATCAGTTAGGAATGTCATCTAACCTAAAAGAATTAACGGCAGTAGAACAGGCGGCTAAAAAGCTCCTTGTGTATCTACAGGGCCATCATGTACGAGTGTTCTCCGACAATCAGGTCACCGTGGCATACATCAATCACCAAGGCGGGACTCGTTCCAGACCCCTGATGTTGGTAGCAGAACGGTTGTTCCATCTAGCAGAACAATACTTCCTATCTTTAACAGCATTGCATATAAAAGGAAAAGACAACATCACGGCAGACTTTTTAAGCCGCAATCGGCTAAAGCAAGGGGAATGGTCTTTAAACACCTCCATATTCAAACTGATTGTTCAAAAGTGGGGATATCCAGAGGTAGACCTATTCGCCACCAGAGACAACACTCAATTGGAACAATTCTGCTCCCTGAATCCCAGAGAAAATCCTCTGGCGGTAGATGCCTTCCTGATAAACTGGGACTTCAAACTAGCCTACGCCTTCCCTCCCCTATCTCTTCTACCCCTAGTGATGAGGAAAATCAGGAAAGACAGAGCAAGGGTGATAGTTATCGCTCCGTTTTGGCCCAGGAGAGCATGGTTCTCATGCCTCAGGACCATGTCGGTGTCCGATCCTTGGGTTCTGCCGGACATCCCGGATCTCCTGTCCCAGGGCCCAGTCTTCCATCCTCAGGTGGCTGGCCTTCATCTGACGGCGTGGAGTTTGAACGGTCATTATTAGAAGAAAAGGGTTTCTCCACAGACCTAATTAACACCCTTCTTAAAAGTAGGAAAATCATTACCACAAAAATTTATGTCAGGATTTGGAAAAAATTCCTTCAAAACTCAGAAGTAATCGCTGGGGATTCAGCACCTATAATGCAGATATTAGAGTTCCTACAAAAAGGTCTAGACATGGGACTCTCTACCAGTACCCTTAAAGTACAAGTGTCAGCCTTGGGGGCTCTGTTTAGCTGCAACATTGCTGGTAATTATTGGATAAGCAGATTCATTAAGGCAGCAGGTAGATCCAGGCCAATAATGAAGGATAGGTTTATGCCGTGGGACTTGAACCTAGTCCTCACTGCTGTGACAGAGACTCCATTCGAACCTATCTCGTCGGCTTCCCTAAAAATCCTGTCCCTCAAGGTAGCCTTCCTGGTAGCTCTGACATCAGCTCGCAGAATAAGCGATATTCAGGCCTTATCTAGGTGTCCTCCTTATTTACAGTTTAAAGAGGATAGGGTAATACTCAGACCTGATCCAGCGTACTTGCCAAAGGTAGTTTCTAGTTTCCATAGGACGCAGGAGATAGTTCTGCCATCCTTCCTCCCTAATCCAACTAATGAGAAGGAAAGGAAACTACACACCCTGGATGTCAGGAGAGGCCTCATAGAATATCTGTCAGTCACTGATCCCTGGAAGAAAGATAATGCCCTATTTATCTCTCATCAAGGCCCCAGAAAAGGTTGTAGAGCATCAAAAAATACACTAGCCAGATGGATTAGAGAGGAGATTGCAATAGCATACACATCAAAGGGCAGGTCGCCACCCGGAAAGCTGAGGGCGCATTCCACCAGGGCAATGGCAACCTCCTGGGCCGAAAGATCAGAAGTCTCCATCGACCAGATATGTAAGGCGGCTACTTGGTCCTCTCCGAGCACCTTTTATAGTCATTATAGGCTAGACCTAGGTGCTTCCACAGACCTCTCTTTTGGTATAAGGGTGCTGCAGGCTGTAGTCCCTCCCTAAAACTGATATTACTCTCTGTAAATCTCTCAGGTGGTGCTGTCATGGACGACCGAATAAAGTCTTAGTTACTCACCGGTTAACGGTATTTTTCGGAGTCCATGACAGCACCCGTATATTCCCTCCCTTTAGTTTAATTGGGGTGTGCACGTCTTTTTTCTTGTATATACCCACTGGTGATAAAAGTTATAATTGTAAAGAATACTGTACATAAATCATGCATTAACCTTGGAAGTCCTCTTGTGCTCTGTAATCCAACTGATGCGTGGGAGAGGTGCCACCCTTTTGTATCTGTAGGTTTCCTGTTCCTAAAGGGCGGATCCCCTCTCTCAGGTGGTGCTGTCATGGACTCCGAAAAATACCGTTAACCGGTGAGTAACTAAGACTTTCATCAGTGTGGTTAATCGTCATTTTTTTTTCCACAGTCATCCTGAAAAGTTCATACAATTCTGCAGGATCCCAATTGAAGCATTCGATCGCCTACTCAGCCTTCTTTCTCCAGCTTTACATTATGAGGACACGGTTATGCGACGAGCTATCTCTGCTGAGGAAAGGCTGCTCATCACCTTGCGGTAAGCATTTTTTTTTTTTTTTGGGGGGGGGCTTAGGAAACACATTTGGCCCCCAAAAGACTGTACACACTGCCCCCATACTGCTGCCAGCCACAGGCCTTTCCACTGCCCCCATACTGCTGCCAGCCACAGGCCTTTCCACTGCCCCCATACTGCTGCCAGCCACAGGCCTTTCCACTGCCCCCATACTGCTGCCAGCAAAGGCCTTTCCACTGCCCCCATACTGCTGCCAGCCACAGGCCTTTCCACTGCCCCCATACTGCTGCCAGCCACAGGCCTTTCCACTGCCCCCATACTGCTGCCAGCCACAGGCCTTTCCACTGCCCCCATACTGCTGCCAGCAAAGGCCTTTCCACTGCCCCCATACTGCTGCCAGCCACAGGCCTTTCCACTGCCCCCATACTGCTGCCAGCCACAGGCCTTTCCACTGCCCCCATACTGCTGCCAGCAAAGGCCTTTCATAGAATCATAGAATCGTAGAGTTGGAAGGGACCTCCTGGGCCATCTGGTCCTTCCCCCTGCTCAAAGCAGGATTCGCTAAATCATCCCAGTCAGATGTCTGTCCAGCCTCTGTTTGAAGACTTCCATTGAAGGAGAACTCACCACTTCTCGTGGCAGCCTGTTCCACTCATTGATCACTCTAACTGTCAAAAAGTTTTTTCTAATATCTAATCTGTGTCTCTTCCCATTCAGTTTCATCCCATTGCTTCTAGTCTTTCCTTGTGCAAATGAGAATAAAGTTGATCCTTCTACAATGTGATAGCCCTTTAGATATTTGTAGACAGCTATTAAGTCTCCTCTCAGTCTTCTCTTTTGCAAACTAAACATTCCCAAATCCTGCAACCTTTCCTCATAAGACAGGGTTTGCAGACCGGTCACCATTCTGGTCGCTCTTTTCTGAACTTGCTCCAGTTTGTTGATGTCTTTTTTAAAATGTGGTGCCCAAAACTGGACACAATATTCCAGATGAGGTCTGACCAAAGAGGAGTAGAGGGAAATAATGACTTCACGTGATCTAGACTGTATGCTTCTGTTAATACATCCTAGAATTGCATTTGCCTTTTTTGCTGCTGCATCACACTGTTGACTCATATTCAGTCTGTGATCTATTAGTATACCCAAGTCTTTTTCACATGTGCTGTCACTTAGCCCTATTCCTCCCATTCTATATATGTTTTTTTCATTTTTATTGCCCAGATGTAGTACTTTGCATTTCTCCCTGTTAAAAACCATTCTGTTAGTTGCTGCCCACTTCTCCAGTTTATTTAAATCTTTTTGAATCCTCTCTCTCTCTTCTCTAGTATTTCCACTGCCCCCATACTGCTGCCAGCAAAGGCCTTTCCACTGCCCCCATACTGCTGCCAGCAAAGGCCTTTCCACTGCCCCCATACTGCTGCCAGCCACAGGCCCTTCCACTGCCCCCATACTGCTGCCAGCCACAGGCTTTTCCACTGCCCCCATACTGCTGCCAGCAAAGGCCTTTCCACTGCCCCCATACTGCTGCCAGCCACAGGCCTTTCCACTGCCCCCATACTGCTGCCAGCAAAGGCCTTTCCACTGCCCCCATACTGCTGCCATCTATATTTTCAAATGTGCTTTTTACACCTGGCCTTGTTTTTGGCGTATCAATGTTTTTTTTTTTGTTTTTTTTTCAGGTTTTTGGCCACAGGAGAGAGCTACACATCACTGCACCTCCAATTTAGGGTTGGAAAAACCACCATCTCTACAATTGTGAGGTGCACATGTGCCGTCATCTGGCAAAAGTTGCAGCCCATGGTGATGCCTTCCCCAACCGAGGAGACTTGGCTGCAGGTTGCAGCAGGCTTTCAGTCTGTGGCCAATTTCCCAAACTGCATAGGTGCTGTCGATGGCAAACATGTGAGAGTGCTGAAGCCACCACGATCAGGATCACGTTTCTTTAATTATAAGAAGTATTTTTCGGTGGTCCTGATGGCGGTGGCTGATGCACATTGCAAATTTGTTGACGTTGGTGCTTATGGCAGTACTGGGGATTCTCGGGTGTTGCGAGCATCACAGATTGGAATGCAAATTCTTCGAGATGGCGGAACGCTCCCAGCCCCAAGACCTTTGCCAGGTTCCACACATTCAGTACCCTTTGTGATGGTATCGGATGAGGCGTTTCCCTTAAAGACCAACCTGCTGTGCCCATACCCACGAAGGGCACTGGATGACCGGCGGAGGATTTTTAATTATCGGCTGAGTCGTGCACGCAGATATGTGGAATGCACCTTCGGGATCATGTGTAGTCAGTGGCGGATCTTTCGCACACCCATCCAGTTGGATACGCAGACCGCTGAGACAGTCATAAAGGCATGCTGTGTACTCCACAACTACGCTCGAGAATATGCCACCGACGTAGATGAGGAGTCACAGCTGTCTGAATTGACTGCTGTTTCAAATTTTGGTCAAGGAAGGGTATCCTACTCGGGTGTGCGTGTGCGAGAAACCTTCACTGACTACTTCATGAGTCCTGAAGGTGCCGTGCACTGGCAATACTCCTGTGCCGGTGTTGAGCAGCCAGGACAGCAGAGAAGATCTGAAGACTAACTACAAGCAAGCAAGGTCCGTTGTTCTGTAATATATGTGAAAATACAAAAAAAAATAATAAAAATTAACTTTGTTTGCATAATAAAATCTGTTCTCCATTATTAATATTAAATAATAGTGGTTGTTGGTATGGGCAGTTATTGGGGGATGTTGGAAGACATTATGCATAGTGTGGTTAATTTTTGAAAAGCCAGCAGCTCCAGTTTGCACGGAGGCACTTGAAGTTTATGCTGTAAGGAAGATATATTTATTATACTGATTGCCTACCCACCTTAAGGCCCAGATTACATACTTGCTTGCTTGTCCATTGCCCAAATTGAGTCATGTTTTGTCCTTTGTGTAATTTATGCAATTTTGTTCATTAAATAAAAATTTATTTTCTAACCAATTTTGTTGGGTATGGTTTTTTGTTTTTTTTAATATATACCAAAACTTTGCAAAAATTGCAAAAAAAAATCGAAGGCACACCATTAACTAGAAATTCACATGTTTATTTGCCCAGGTGTAACTTTTCAGTCACAAGTGTGGACCGTGAGCCTGCTGAAAACACACGCTTCAGACTTGAGTCTTCCATGTATAGTACGGTAGATACTGTGAGGGGTTTTAAGCCTTAAGCTGGAGTCACACATAGCGACTTACCAGCGATCCCGACAACGATATCAACGTGTCAGGATTGCTGCTAAGTTGCTATGTGATCGCTGGTGAACTGTCAAACAGACAGCTTCACAAGCGATCAGCACAGCGACGCCGAGCGTGCGGCGTCTCTGTGCACGTAAGTAACCAGCGCGCTGATGCAGGAAGCTGGTAACTAACGTACACATCGGGTATCTAAGGGACGTGCGTCCCTTGGATACCCGATGTGTACATTAGTTACCAGCAGATCGCTGGTCTCCCGCCTGTCACATGCAGTGATGTGTGACGGGGCCTTTACAATAGGCTAGTCCGTCATTTTTTTTACAGATCACTTATCTGTTGTTATACCATTGTGTCAGGTAGGATTACAATAATGCCGGGGTCACACTTGCGTGTGCAATGCGAGAAACTAACGCATCAATGCTGTTGCCACTCGGGACTGGAGTGTGCAGCCACATGTTTTTCTATGCTGCCACACACTCCGATCCGAGTGTTGATGGCAGTGCCACGCATTGATAAGAGAGCATTGCGCAAGTTCCTCGCATTGCACACGCAAGTGTGACCCCGGCCTAAGGGTATGTTCACATGCATTTTTTGTTGTGTTTTTGGTAATAAAAATTTTTTTTAATCAAATTAAAATACAAACACATTTTCTTTTGAAAATTTTTTTAATAAACACTAAATTATTAATGTTTTGAAAAAACTATAAAAAAAATTTTTAAATAACAAACAGCACCCTGTCAACAGGACAGAGAAGGGGGGTGGGACATACAGAGTGGTTTGTGGTAATACTATTAAATTTCTCACAAATTTTGGTAGTCCGGATCATATCCATAGGTTGGATATATGTTTGGGGGTGAGATAGTGGAGGTGGGTGACGTATTATGGCCTGCGTTATGAGTTGATGGCGGTCGGCCAAAACCAGACGGTTCGCCACCGTCATGCCTATATACTGCCGCCTGTCCAAAACGCTGCCATGCAGCTGGTGCTGTTGGTGGTGGAGGCCCACTTTGGGAGTTAAAAATATTAAGAATCCCCGTCATTATAGCTGATGATGGGGGAATTGGGGATGGGACGTCAACACTCATTAAGAGTAAATTGACTGCTGACATCAACGTGTACTGCCGGTCACGTGTCATGGATCTGAGGCGGCCGGCTAAAAATGAGCCAAATTTGTCTAGTTCGTCTAGCCTCGACGAAGTGTGGAGCATACTGAGGGTTCGACTAGTGAGGTTTTGTAACACACTAGTCGAAGTCTCAGTATCGTTCACCTTTTTGGGTGCCGCCTTTCTTGATGGCACGGGACGGGCAGAAGCCGCGCCCATCCTAGTAGGCCTTGACACGCCAGCAGCAGAGCTACAGGCAGCGCCCGAGGCAGGAGCATCAAAACCGGACTCTGCCGCGACCTCAAACGATGCGGAAGTTTCCGCAGCAGAATATGGTGGTGTTGCAGGTAACAACATATTTGTTGGCGCTAAGGATGAAGGACAGTCCTCAGGAACATCTGGTGTGGAGAACGTATGATCCTCCACCTCCTCTCCCAGACCCTGCTCCGGGCTAGTTGGATGGGCCGGAGGAGTTTCGGCCCTGATGTTTCCGTCAGTTCTGTCGAAGAAATAAAAAACCATGTTAATTACACACGACTTTAAAATGTACCTAAATTTTTAAAAAAAATTATATGTAAAATTTACCTCCGCAAGTTCCTGCTAGTTACAATAAACTAGCTGGTCTGAGTATTGTACCCTACCCCTCGGAGGTGAGCTTCCACTTGGAGGTTTTAGCGACTTCATAAATCTGTCTGTTACAGACCTCCATCGGTTCTTTACATCTTCCACTGTAATGAAACCATAAAAAAAAGGTTTTTGAAAATTCAATCATTAAAACAAATTGACAAATGCAATGTATGCAATACATACTAATCTTTTTTTGGCCAGCTGAAGACAGATGAGGCCACTGAGGGTAAAGTTCTTTGACAATTGCCGGCCATACATCTCGCTTGGAACCCTTATATTCCTCACATGAGCGGTCCCATACGGCCGGATGTTTTTCAATCTACAATAAAGTTAAGGTATTTTTTTTAATTAGTGTGCCGTCAACAATATTAAGATTTTAACAATATCTACTTTTTCAGACATCAATTAATATATATCCACATGGTAACTCACTGTATGAATCCATGTACACATGTGCACACACACACACACAATCACCCCAACACGGCTCTTTCAGTCTACTCTCCATTACGATGATTATTACCCTAACCACAATCCCAACCCTAATCCTAATCCCAACCCTAATCCTAATCCCAACCCTAATCCTAATCCCAACCCTAATCCCAACCCTAACCACAATCCAATTCGGGCAGGGGGGGTTAAAAATGGGAGATATATATATATATATATATATATATACATATATATACATATATATATATATATATATATATATATATATATATACAGTCATGGCCAAAAGTATTGACACCCCTGCAATTCTGTCAGATAATACTCAGTTTCTTCCTGAAAATGATTGCAAACACAAATTCTTTAGTATTATTATCTTCATTTAATTTGTCTTAAATGAAAAAACACAAAAAGAATTGTCCTAAAGCCAAATTGGATATAATTCCACACCAAACTTAAAAAAGAGGGTGGACAAAAGTATTGGCACTGTTCGAAAAATCATGTGATGCTTCTCTAATTTGTGTAATTAACAGCACCTGTAACTTACCTGTGGCACCTAACAGGTGTTGGCAATAACTAAATCACACTTGCAGCCAGTTGAGATGGATTAAAGTTGACTCAACCTCTGTCCTGTGTCCTTGTGTGTACCACATTGAGCATGGAGAAAAGAAAGAAGACCAAAGAACTGTCTGAGGACTTGAGAAACCAAATTGTGAGGAAGCATGAGCAATCTCAGGGCTACAAGTCCATCTCCAAAGACCTGAATGTTCCTGTCTACCGTGCGCAGTGTCATCAAGAAGTTTAAAGCCCATGGCACTGTGGCTAACCTCCCTAGATGTGGCCGGAAAAGAAAAATGGACAAGAGATTTCAACGCAAGATTGTGCGGATGTTGGATAAAGAACCTCCACTAACATCCAAACAAGTTCAAGCTGCCCTGCAGTCCGAGGGTACAACGGTGTCAACCTGTACTATCCGTCGGCATCTGAATGAAAAGGGACTGTATGGTAGGAGACCCAGGAAGACTCCACTTCTTACCCCGAGACATAAAAAAGCCAGGCTGGAGTTTGCCAAAACTTACCTGAAAAAGCCTAAAACATTTTGGAAGAATGTTCTCTGGTCAGATGAGACAAAAGTAGAGCTTTTAGGGCAAAAGCATCAACATAGAGTTTACAGGAGAAAAAAGAGGCATTCAAAGAAAAGTACATGGTCCCTACAGTCAAACATGGAGGAGGTTCCCTGATGTTTTGGGGTTGCTTTGCTGCCTCTGGCACTGGACTGCTTGACCGTGTGCATGGCATTATGAAGTCAGAAGACTAACAACAAATTTTGCAGCATAATTTAGAGCCCAGTGTGAGAAAGCTGGGTCTACCTCAGAGGTCATGGGTCTTCCAGCAGGACAATAACCCAAAACACACTTCAAAAAGCACTAGAAAATGGTTTGAGAGGAAGCACTGGAGACTTCTAAGGTGGCTAGCAATGAGTCCAGACCTGAATCCCATAGAACACTTGTGGAGAGGTCTAAAAATGGCAGTTTGGAGAAGGCACCCTTCAAATATCAGGGACATGGAGTAGTTTGCCAAAGAAGAATGGTCTAAAATTCCAGCAGAGCATTGTAAGAAACTCATTGATGGTTACCGGAAGCGGTTGGTCGCAGTTATTTTGGCTAAAGGTTGTGCAATCAAGTATTAGGCTGAGGGTGCCAATACTTTTGTCCGGCCCATTTTTGGAGTTTAGTGTGAAATGATCAATGTTTTGCTTTTTGCTTCATTCTATTTTGTGTTTTTTCATTTAAGACAAATTAAATGAAGATAATAATACCAAAGAATTTGTGTTTGCAATCATTCTCAGGAAGAAACTGAATATTATCTGACAGAATTGCAGGGGTGTCAATACTTTTGGCCATGACTGTGTATATATATATATATATATATATATATATATATATATATATATATATATATATATATATATTTAATTTTGTTTTTAATATTTTTATTGGGCAGGGGGGGTTAAAAATGAGAGAGAGATAGATATATATATATATATATATATATATATATATATATAATCTCTATTTTTTTTTTACATTTTTATTGGGCAGGGAGGGGTAAAAAATGGGTAATATATATATATTTTTTTAAAATATTTTTATTGGGCGGGGGAGTTAAAAATATGGAATATATATTTTTCATGCAGGGTGGGGGTTAAAAATGGGATGTATATGTGTGTGTGTGTATATATGTATGTATATATATATATATATGTATATATATATATATATATATATATATATATATATATATATATATGTATATGTATATATATATATAATAATATTATTTTTTTGGGCAGAGGGTTAAAAATAGGGAATGAATATATTTTATTTCAGTTTTTATTTTAGGGGGGGAATTTATTGAAATAAATACAACATTTTTTGTAAATATATTTTATTTTTTCAACAACAAAAAAAAAACAACACATGCTGGCTGCACTACGCAGGCGCCCTGGCTAACCTGAGATGAACTAATTGGCGTGGGAAAAATTCTCATGCTCATGAGTTCACCTCAGGTGAACCTGGGAGTCCGCGCATGCGCACACCGCACTGCCCGAGTTCACCCGAGCAGCGCGAGCTGCCTTCGGGTGAACTCGGTATGCAATGAACCAGGCCACTTTACGGCCCCGTTCATTGTAGTGGCGTCAGTGGTTTAGAGCGGCCACATGTTATATGGCTGCTCTAAACTTTAGATCTTCGTGGGACACTCGTTTTTATGGGATTCTGCGGAGGGTAGGTATGTTTGTGGTTTGTTTTTTTTATATTTTTATTTAGGTTGAGCATGGTCTTCGGGGAATTAGCAGAAGAGGTGAATACGGGTTTTTTATTTTATTTTTTTTTAGGTGGCGACGTCGGGGACAGGTAATTATAATTTTTTTCCACAGGTAACCACTGGCCACCAATGAAAAAAAATTATTGGACACGTTTATAATTTAAAAAAATATATATATTAAAAAATAAGGGGACCGGGCCATGAAAAATGAAGGAGGCCGGGCCATGAAAAGCTATTATATATATTTATTTCGCTATAGGGGAATATTTTTTTGATGGCCGGGGGGGTGTGCTGGGGCGTGTGGGGGTGTGGTGGGGCGTGGGGGGGGCTTGGCTGAGAATTTTTTTTTATAAAGCAGGAACAGCTCGATGGGAAATGCTGCTCCCATCGTGCTGAGCCTGCTGGCGCTAATGAACGCGGAACAGACATAGGCCGATGGGAGTAGTTGTCCTATCGGCCTATGGCAGACAGCACACAGACGCCGCGCACACACCACATATACACTGCACACCCGACACACACACACAGACACTTACCACACTTATGAGGAGGCCCACATCCAGGTCCATCCTGCGGTACCATGCCATATCGGCAGCCATGATCCAGGAAGACAGGAATTATGGAATTTTTTCTTGTCTTCCTGGATTATGGGATGCTCATGGGATGGCATTATGGGATGGGCCGATGTCACTTCCTGTAGTGTGCGTTTTGAAATGCTTGAAAAATCGCAAGTGTTTGTTACATTTGCGATTTTCAAGCGTCTCAATACATATCTATGTAGGCGGAATCGCATGCGATTCCGCAAATTAATGAACATGCTGCGATTTTTACCGCTTAGCGATACCGCAGCGGTAAAAATCGCTACATTAGCACAACATATGCGTTTTCCATTTACAATATATAGAATGCTTTTTTTAAGCGTTTCCGCGGCAAAATCGCGCGTTTAAAATCGCCACGGAAACGCTTGAAAATCGCATCGTGGGCACATAGCCTTAATATGTGGTGTATTATTTAACCTTTACATAGCCCAGAATAAACATCATGGCCATTTCTTCCAATAAATTGTAGTCTGGTGTATTATTTTAATATTATGAATGGACTTTGTGTTGCCATGTCTTTTACTTCCTCCCCTGCCCGGGAGATGTGGTATCCAGGCATTCCAGTATTTTACACTGTTCCCAATGTCCATTGTTTTGGAGACTTGTTATGCCATTTAAATTATGTTGTCTTTTTTATTATTAGTAATGTTCTTGAGACAGTTGTGGTTTTATCTTTTATGAAATTTTTCCATACAACTTGCCTTTATATAATGTAAAAACCAACATTATTGATATTTAATGAACACTTTAACTGGTATTCTTATGTGGGACAATATAGCTCCTATGCATTTAGTCAGTATTATTGCATATACCAATGCATTGTAGTTAAAGCTTGTGGACATGAATGCGGATGGGTGATTGCTGTTTGTTACATAAGATATGGATGAATTTTCAGAGCATAAGTACAGTTCAATCTCTGCAAGACTTGCGCTGCAAATTAGTCTTGCAGAGGATAAATCAGTAAGTCATTAAACTATTTGATAGGGGAGGAAATGTAGTAACGGTTAATAAAAAATCATGTTCTATGATGACCTCTTCATAGATGAGCAGTAATTTAGAGATTTTTATATAAAGAGGTAGTGTATATAAAAAGTAGTAGATATTTAAGGCTTCAAAAGTTTCCCTAAATCTCAACTGTATGGGGGAAATATATGTGATAAAATATATGCCAACCTGTTCCTGTGCTGTTTTATAGACACAATGATATTCTCTGATCTTCTGCCAGCTTGTTCTTGATTACATTAATGTATGGTAAACATTTTTATAAACCTTTTACGCATAAGGCCAAACAACTTGGGGATTGTGATAGTAAGACCATGCTCTGATTAGATGCATAATATTCTCTAATCGTTTAGCAGCTTACTATTTTTAAGTTTTGTTGAATAAAACAGATGACATTTTAATTCTGTAGTATAACTTATATTGCAATGAATGTTTTTTAGAGGATAATTCTTTAATCTTTTAATCGCAAGGAAAAATGGTATATAAAAACCTTGTGCACTAGTTATCATTAGAGATCTGTTAGTAGTTAATCATTGAATAATTTGAATTAAAATGAAAATGTACTCAGTCTGTCTACAGTTTCATTTTTAACTTGTCAAAGCACAAGTAATTTCCAATCTCTGCAAGACTTGTGCTGTAAATTTGCCTTGCAGAGGATAAATCTGTTAGTCATTAAACTATTTGATAAGGGATAAAATATTGTATTAATGGATGATAAAAAATTGTATTCTAAGAGTTATTTATGGTGACATCCTAGTTTTAAATGATCAGAAAACTTTGTATAAGGGGTTGTTTAAATAATAAAAAGTTATTTAGGATTTAAAAATGAATCTAAAACTCCACCTTTCATGGCCACTCAGCTGTATGCGGGAAATCTATGTGCAGAAATACTATATAGGCTCTGAAATATATGCCAACCTGTTCCTGTGCTGGCTTAACCCCTTCACTACCAAGGGTGGTTTGCACGTTAACTACCGGGCCAATTTTTACAATTCTGACCACTGTACCTTTATGAGGTCATAACTCTGGAACGCTTTCATGGATCCTGGTGATTCTGACATTGTTTTCTCGTGACATATTGTACTTCATGTTAGTGGTAAAATTGCATTCAAATAACTTGCGTTTATTTGTGAAAAAAACGGAAATTTGGCGAAAATTTTGAAAATTTCGCAATTTTCCAACTTTGAATTTTTATGCCCTTAAATCACAGCGATACGGCACACAAAAAACTTAATACATAACATTTCCCACATGTTTACTTTACATCAGCACAATTTTGCAACCAAAATTTTTTTTTGCTAGGAAGTTATAAGGGTTAAAAATTGACCAGCGATTTCTCATTTTTGCAACACCATTTTATTTTTAGGGACCACTTCACATTTGAAGCCACTTTGAGGGGTCTATATGATAGAAAATACCCAAAAGTGACACCATTCTAAAAACTGCACCCCTCAAGGTGCTTAAAACCACATTCAAGAAGTTTATTAACCCTTTAGGTGCGTCACAGGAATTTTTTGAATATTAAAAAAAAAATGAACATTTAACTTTTTTTCACAAAAAAAATACTTCAGGTTCAATTTTCTTTATTTTACCAAGGGTAACAGGAGAAATTGGACTGCAAAAGTTATTGTGCAATTTGTCCTGACTACGCTGATACCTGATATGTGGGGGGGAACCACTGTTTCGGCGCATGGCAGAGCTCAGAATGGAAGGAGCGCCGTTTGACTTTTTCAATGCAAAATTGGCTGGAATTCAGATCGGACGCCATGTCACGTTTGGCGAGCCCCTGATGTACCTAAACAGTGGAAACCCCCCCAAGTGACCCCATTTTGGAAACTAGACCCCCCAAGGAACTTATCTAGATATGTGGTGAGAACTTTGAACCCACAAGGGCTTCACAGAAGTTTATAACGTACAGCGGTACAATTAAAAAATCATATTTTTTCCACAAAAATGATCTTTTCACCCACAATTTTTATTTTTCCAAGGGTAACAGGACCCTAAAAGTTATTGTGCAATTTGTCCTGAGTACGCTGATACCCCATATGTGGGTGTAAATGACTATTTGGGCGCATAGCAGAGCTCGGAAGGGAAGCAGCGCCATTTGACGTTTTTGGCTAGAATTGAGATCGGACACCATGTCGCGATTGGAAAACCCCTGATGTACCAAAACAGTGGAAACCCCCCACAAATGACACCATTTTGGAATCTAGACCCCCCAAGGAACTTATCTAGATGTGTGGTGAGAACTTTGAACCCCCAAGGGCTTCACAGAAGTTTATAACGTACAGCAGTACAATTAAAAAATCATATTTTTTCCACAAAAATGATCTTTTCACCCTCAATTCTTATTTTTCCAAAAGTAACAGGACCCTAAAAGATATTGTGCAATTTATCCTGAGTACGCTGATACCCCACATGTGGGTGTAAACCACTATTTGGGCGTATGGCAGAGCTCGGAAGGGAAGCAGCGCCATTTGACGTTTTTGGCTGGAATTGAGATCGGACACCATGTCGCATTAGGAAAGCCCCTGATGTACCAAAACAGTAGAAACCCCCCACAAATGACACCATTTTGGAAACTAGACCCCTCAAGGAACTTATCTAGATGTGTGGTGAGCACTTTGAACCCCCCAGTGCTTCACTGAAGTTTATAACGTCCGGGCGTGAAAATAAAAAAATCGTATTTTTTCCACAAACATGATCTTTTAGTCCCCATTTTTTTATTTTCCCAAGGGTAACAGGAGAAATTGGACCCCAAAAGTTGTTGTCCAATTTGTGCTGAGTACGCTGATACCTCATATGTGGGAGAAAACTACTGTATGGGCACACGTCAGGGCTCGGAAGGGAAGTAGTGACGTTTTGGAATGCAGACTTTGATGGAATGATCTGCGGGTGTCATGTTGCGTTTGGAGAGCCCCTGATGTACCTAAACAGTGGAAACCCCCCACAAGTGACCCCATTTTGGAAACTAGACCCCCTAATGAACTTATCTAGATGTGTGGTGAGCACTTTGAACCCCCCAGTGCTTCACAGAAGTTTATAACGACCGGGCGTGAAAATAAAAAAATCGTATTTTTTCCACAAACATGATCTTTTAGTCCCCATTTTTTTATTTTCCCAAGGGTAACAGGAGAAATTGGACCCCAAAAGTTGTTGTCCAATTTGTCCTGAGTACGCTGATACCTCATATGTGGGAGAAAACTACTGTATGGGCACACGTCGGGGCTCGGAAGGGAAGTAGTGACGTTTTGGAATGCAGACTTTGATGGAATGGTCTGCGGGTGTCATGTTGCGTTTGGAGAGCCCCTGATGTACCTAAACAGTGGAAACCCCCCACAAGTGACCCCATTTTGGAAACTAGACCCCCTAATGAACTTATCTAGATGTGTGGTGAGCACTTTGAACCCCCCAGTGCTTCACAGAAGTTTATAACGACCGGGCGTGAAAATAAAAAAATCGTATTTTTTCCACAAACATGATCTTTTAGTCCCCATTTTTTTATTTTCCCAAGGGTAACAGGAGAAATTGGACCCCAAAAGTTGTTGTCCAATTTGTCCTGAGTACGCTGATACCTCATATGTGGGAGAAAACTACTGTATGGGCACACGTCGGGGCTCGGAAGGGAAGTAGTGACGTTTTGGAATGCAGACTTTGATGGAATGGTCTGCGGGTGTCATGTTGCGTTTGGAGAGCCCCTGATGTACCTAAACAGTGGAAACCCCCCACAAGTGACCCCATTTTGGAAACTAGACCCCCTAATGAACTTATCTAGATGTGTGGTGAGCACTTTGAACCCCCCAGTGCTTCACAGAAGTTTATAACGACCGGGCGTGAAAATAAAAATATCGTATTTTTTCAACAAACATCATCTTTTAGTCCCCATTTTTTTTATTTTCCCAAGGGTAACAGGAGAAATTGGACCCCAAAAGTTGTTGTCCAATTTGTCCTGAGTACGCTGATATCTCATATGTGGGAGAAAACTACTGTATGGGCACACGTCGGGGCTCGGAAGGGAAGTAGTGACGTTTTGGAATGCAGACTTTGATGGATTGGTATGCGGGTGTCATGTGCATTTGGAGAGCCCCTGATGTACCTAAACTATTGAAACTCCCCACAAGTGACCCCATTTTGGAAACTAGACCCCCCACGGAGCTTATCTAGATGTGTGGAGAGCACTTTGAACCCCCAAGTGCTTCACAGAAGTTTATAACGCCTGGGCGTGAAAATAAAAAAAACATTTTTTTCCGCAAAATTATATTTTTGCCCCCAATTTTTTATTTTCCTAAGGGTAACAGGAGAAATTGGACCCCAAAAGTTGTTGTCCAATTTGTCCTGAGTACGCTGATATCTCATATGTGGGAGAAAACTACTGTATGGGCACACGTCGGGGCTCGGAAGGGAAGTAGTGACGTTTTGGAATGCAGACTTTGATGGATTGGTATGCGGGTGTCATGTGCATTTGGAGAGCCCCTGATGTACCTAAACTATTGAAACTCCCCACAAGTGACCCCATTTTGGAAACTAGACCCCCCACGGAGCTTATCTAGATGTGTGGAGAGCACTTTGAACCCCCAAGTGCTTCACAGAAGTTTATAACGCCTGGGCGTGAAAATAAAAAAAACATTTTTTTCCGCAAAATTATATTTTTGCCCCCAATTTTTTATTTTCCTAAGGGTAACAGGAGAAATTGGACCCCAAAAGTTGTTTTGTAATTTGTCCTGAGTAGGCTGATACCCTACATGTGGGGGTAAAACACTGTTTGGGCACATGGCAGAGCTTGGAAGGGAAGGAGCACCATTTGACTTTTTCAACGCAGAATTGGCTGGAATTGAGATCAGACGCCATGTTGCCTTTGGAGAGCACCTGATGTGCCCAAACAGTGGAAACCCCCAATTATAACTCCAACCCTAACCTCAACACACCCCTAACCCTAATCTGAGCCCTATCCCTAACCCTAGCCCTAACCCTAACCCTAGCCTTAACCCTAGCCCTAACCCTAGCCCTAACCCTAGCCCTAACCCTAGCCCTAACCCTAGCCCTAACCCTAGCCCTAACCCTACCCTAACCCTAGCGGGAAAATGGAAATAAATACATTTTCTTTTAGTTTTATTATTTTTCCCTAACTAAGGGGGTGATAACGGGGGGTTTGATTTACTATTTATGGCGGTTTTTATGTTTGGCGGCTGTCGCACGCTAAAAGACACTTTTTATTGTAAAAATAGTTTTTGCATCACCACATATTGTGAGCTATAATTTTTCCATATTTTGACCCACCGAGTCATGTGAGGTCTTATTTTTTGCGGGACGAGTTGTCGTTTTTATTGGTACCATTTTCGGGCACATGACATTTTTTGATCGCTTTTTATTCCGATTTTTGGGATGCAGAATGAACAAAAACCAGCTTTTCATGAATTTCTTTTGGGGGGTGCGTTTACACCGTTCCGCGTGCGGTAAAATTAATAACGCGTTTTTATTCTTCAGGTCAGTACGGTTACAGCGATACCTCATTTAGGTCTTTTTTTATGTTTTGTCGGTTTTTTGCAATGAAAACAATTTTATATAAAAAATAATTATTTTTGTATCGCTTTATTCTGCGAGCTATAACTTTTTTATTTTTTTGCGGATGATGCTGTATGGTGGCTCGTTTTTTGCGGGACAAGATGACGTTTTCAGCGGTACCATGGATATTTATATGCGTCTTTTTGATCGCGCGTTATTACACTTTTTGTTCGGTGGTATGATAATAAATCATTATTTTTTGCTTCGTTTTTTATTTTTATTTTTTAAGGGGTTCGCTAAAGGGGTTAACTAATGGGACAGTTTTATAGGGCAGGTCATTACGGACGCGGCGATACCAAATATGTGTACTTTTATTGTTTTGTTTTTTTTTTATTTTCAAAAAATGGATTTATTGGGGAATATTTTTTTTTTTTTTAACTAATTTATTTAGCGATTTTTTTTAAATTATTTTTAACACTTTTTTTTTTTTTTTTTTTACTTTATTACCTTGTCCCAGGTGGGACATCACTGTCCTGTGACAGATCGCTGATCTGTCACATCACAGATCACTGTGACAGATCAGCGATCTGTCACAGGCACTGCTGCAGACTTCCTCATGCCTGCGCTTTGCAGGCACTGAGGAAGCCAGCTTCCTCAGGCCCCCGAAGGCCCCCGTCGCCATCTTGGATTCGGGGGCCTGGAGGAAGGGAGTCCCCCGCAGCAGCGCTGCACATTGCGCTGCCGTGGGGGGCTCAGGGAAGCAAGGAGGGAGCCCCCTCCCTGCCGATGCTTCCCTTTAACCCCCGGTACACCGCGATCGCGTTTGATCGCGGTGTGCAAGGGGTTAACGTGTCGGGGGCGGTCCGTGACCGCCCCTGACACATTGTGCCGGGTGTCAGCTATGATAATTAGCTGACACTCGGCCGCGATCAGCGGCGCTCACCACGTGGGCGCCGCTGATCGCGATGACGTAATATTCCGTCCATGGTAATTAGGTCCATGGACACATGGACGGAATATTACGTCAATTGTAGGTAAGGGGTTAAAGACACAATGATATTCTCTGATCTTATGCCAGCTTGCCCTTAACTATATTAGTTGGTGTGTGGTAAACATGAAATTTTAAGTTTAATGCCGAACAACTTGTGGATTGTGCTAGTAAGACCATGCTCTGATTAGATGCATAATATTTTCTGATCGTTAGGTTACAATTTTTAAGTCTTGAGCAGATACATAGATGACATTTTAATTCTAACTTTTGCACAACTTATCTTATGTTGTGTAAAAAATCAAGTTTAACATTTTATGAAGTTACGAGATGGAGGCCCAATGCTATCACGGTCAGAAAGAGACAATTTTTAAAATGAACTTTCGTTCGTGGGAAAACCCCTTTAATCTGACTGGCTTCCTCTGCCTGTAGACACGTCACGCATCTGCCGCCGGGATCAGCTGAATGATTCACAGCGCCTCCACTGAACTCGCGCAGGCGCAGTGCGACGGTGTTATTTTATTTTTTAAATTGTCAAATAACAAGTACTTTCCAATCTCTGCAAGACTTGTGCTGCAAATTTGTATTGCAGAGGATAAATCTGTTAGTCATTAAACTATTTGATAAGGGATAAAATATTGTATTAATGGATGATAAAAAATTGTATTCTAAGAGAGTTATTTATGGTGACATCCTAGTTTTAAATGATCAGAGAAGTTTGTATAAGGGGTTGTTTAAATAATAAAAAGTTATTTAAGGATTTAAAAATGAATCTAAAACTCCAATTTTCATGGCCACTCGGCTGTATGAGGGAAATCTATGTGCAGAAATACTATATAGGCTCTGAAATATATGCCAACCTGTGTTAAAGAAGGGGTTAATTTCTGTTTGTAATATAATACTAGAAAATAGTATTGTGCAAGGATGACCTTTTATCCAGTTATCAGTCTACGTGCAGATTTTTTTATTGCCTGATAATTCTGCATAGATTCCCAGATATTGGTCCAGAACCTATTGTTGCTTCCAAAATTCTGTAACTCAGTCCAAATTCTCTTAAGAACTTCAACTTTTGAACCGGGTCACACTGACATATGAAAAGTTATGGAATGTTCCCCCACATTTTATTGTGTAGTCTATCTAGTGTCTCAGGATGTGTTTGACAACCAATTGTATAACTCATATTTCTGCCAGATTATTTTGTAACTTCCCTTATTATTTTGCCAATTGTTATGTAATCTTATTTTCTGTGATCTTGCTCTATAAAAGATCATGCTGTCAATAAACTTTACAGACTATTTGGAAAGGCAACGAGCAGTCTGTCTCTCTGATTATGCTTCATTGCATGGGTACCCATAAGATACAATATACCTGGGGAGACATAGAAATCCCTTCTCCGACAACATGGAGGCCCCAGCGAGATATAATATTCCCCTTCGACTTTCATCTCAGACTGAACAATTGACCACCTCTCTCCTGAACAGAAAAACAGATCCCGGGTAAGGCCGGTTTCACATTAGCGCATTTTCAACGCGCGCACGGCCGGGGGTAGCTCCGCCCCCGATCCGGCTCTCTGCCCGGCGTGCCCGCCCCTTCCTTGTAGCGCCGCCTCCTAGCGGACAGCGGCGCCTGCGATCGGCGCACCCTATCTTTAGCATAGGGTGCGCAGGCCGTGCGCTAGTTGCGCTTTGACCTGCGCTGCGCACTTTTGACGGTGCGCCGTGCGCGCCAAAATCCGAAAAGTTTGATTTTGGCGCGCACGGCGCACCGTCAAAAGTGCGCAGCGCAGGTCAAAGCGCAACTAGCGCACGGCCTGCGCACGATCGGCGCACCCTATGCTAAAGATAGGGTGCGCCGATCGCAGGCGCCGCTGTCCGCTAGGAGGCGGCGCTACAAGGAAGGGGCGGGCACGCCGGGCAGAGAGCCGGATCGGGGGCGGAGCTACCCCCGGCCGTGCGCGCGTTGAAAATGCGCTAATGTGAAACCGGCCTAAGTGAGTAGATTTGTTACTCACACAGTTTTCTCTCCGGGAAAAGAGGCTTTCTGGAGTCAGTCTGTGGGGATTTCTAACGTGAAAAGCACTCGGGTAAAAAAAAAAAAAGGTATATATATTTTTTTTTATCTCTTGTTTGATTTTTTTTAAGTGCTGTTAACAATTGCTTTGTTTCATGATGAAGTGCGATGATTTTCCATTTATTTTGTCTATCTATAACAAGGGTTCCAGTCTCTCTGTAATGATGTCAGTGTTTGCTAATACTGTAAATATTGCAATCAAATTGTCTTGATCCTGCGCTGCTATACGTATTTTATGTTTGTTCTAACTTTTATTCTTCCTTTGTTTGTTGATGCCTTGTCAGATGTTAATTGATAAGTAGTACTGATAGTGCTGTGCTGAACTGATCTGATTATACAACGGTCCTGATATACTGCAGAATCTGTGTTGTGGGGTGCTAAGCTTTGGTGTTGATGTATGGAGACTAAATGATGCGTGCTCAGTGTATAAATAGCCTTTTTATTACTCAAAGCAGTGAGTAAGATAAAACTCTCCGGTTAGTTGCTACCTGAAAAAAAAAAAACAACTTATAGGAAGGTCCCGGGTGGGAGTTTGTACTGAAGATGGAAAATCACGTGAAGACAATCTATGGGAATGTAAATGTTTTTTGTATGCAACCCGGTACTTAGATAGGATGCTAATTAGAGGATATAGTGAACCAAGCAAGAGTTTCTACAAATAGATGTGATTTATGTTTTTGTCCATTGGCACTAGAGCAATTTTGATAAGATGTGGGGAGCGATAGAGTACAGAAGTACTGCGTGTATGGATGTGATTGAAATGTCAGCGCGGTGGCTCAGTGGTTAGCACTGCATCCTTGCAACGCTGGAGTCCTGGGTTCGAATCCCACCAAGGACGACATCTGCAAGGAGTTTGTATGTTCTCCCCATGTTTGCGTGGGTTTCCTCCGGGTACTCCGATTTCCTCCCACATTTTAAAGACATACTGATACGGAATTTAGATTGTTAGCCCCATCGGGGATAGCGATGATAATGTGTGCAAACTGCACTGCGGAATATGTTAGCGTTATATAAAAATTATTATTATTATTATTGTCAGACAAATGCTTACCATGTGTGTACCATATGCTGTGTTCAGTTCACCAGTCTAGGCGCAGAGTATATTCTTGTCATATGCATTGTTTAAAAGCTGGGTAGACATTGGACTCTAGAAGGTATATGCCAAGGTGGCAAGATAATATCACGCACGAATATTGTCTTATTGAACTCGGAGTGGATTCAGGAATAGACCTTGCATATTCAAAGTCTAGTGAGGAATCAGATCCTCAGATCCAGATGTATGAGGAGTATATAGCGCATGTGTTTGGAACTGTGTTGTTTATAGTAATCTTTCTAATTGTTTGGGAGAGTGTGTATCAGCATCAGGATAGAACAGAGATGCGCTTCAGGTTATTGCTTTGATAGTAGGATTGCTGGCTATTATAGTAGACCAGTGGGATCCCGCTATTACATAACAGGGCTGAAGATAGGGGTCACTACCTTTGACAACTGTTATGATGCTAGGCACACCGGGTCAGGACAGACTACGGATCCGAGATGAAAGATAAAGGACTTGGGCAGGATTATAAAGCAATTAACGATGCCGCTGACAATTCTTGAAAAGGCAGGAGTGCCAAGGAATGGATGTTTGGATGCTGAGAGATATGACGAGTGTTTAAGTAAGGAGCATGCTGTATGGATTGGGAAAATATGACTGGTGTGCAAGTTGCAGCGTGGATCAGAACCTCTGAATGATATGGTCTGTTTTAAATACTAAGAATGATGAAGTTAGAATGAGAGAATGTATGGAAGGCAATCCACAGTGTCTCCACACACAGGCTGATCCCCCTTCACAAGGTCAGTCTGTGTTTCCACCGCTCCCCCCGCCCCTGTAAGAGCAGGGGCTGAGACTAGCCCCTCTTTTTGAAAGCAGCCCAAAGAAGGACGAAGCTGCGCAGACTTGAGATCTCTTTTGTGTCTGCAGCCTCAACCTCTGTACAATTCCTACGGAGGAGAGAAATGAGGAAACATTTTACTTGCAGAAAACTCTTGCACCTCATAACTATGATTTGAAAAACACTAGAGAAGCTAGATTTCTAAAAATATGTTTCTCACAGGATTGAAAGAAGATCTAAGCATAGAAGTCATGAAAGTACGGCCAGAATGTATATACAATCCCTTCCCATGTTTAGGGGGCTAGAGGACCAGATTAACAATAGGAAAGTAAAGAAGCAGCAGAAGTCAACTCCTGTTATGGTGAATATACCTCCGGATGCATTTAATAATGCTGTGAAAACTGTGGTGCAGGCGGCAGGTATACATCACAGGGGAGAGAAGAAAAGGAAAGATGAGATATCAGACCCAGAGAAGTTTAAATAATACCGGTTCCCCAACAGGATGATCCAATCACTATCATCACAATTAAAACTTCCTCATGGGAAACAATTAAAATGCCTGATACGGGGGCGAGCTGTACTATTATATAAGAAAAAGGATATGCCATAACGATTCAGGACAGGAGGAACAGTATATTGCATGAAACAGAACCCACAAATGTGTGAATAGCATGTACCACAGACTTGTGTGCCCAATTGCTAGTCTTAGATAAATGTCCTCTAAGCTTGACAGGTGCTGATATCCTGAGTGCTATGAATGTAGTTTTTTTAATTAAGTTTGGAAGAAAGGCATTACTGTTACAGGCCCGTTATCTGAATCAACCCTCTCTATTATGATGTTGCTAATTTAGCTAGATGACGAGAAAAACTGTAACTGACCAAAATGAGGACATTTGGCAAATGTTCGAGCAGGTACCACCTGCAATATGGTTAAAGGATAAGACAGACGTTGGTTTAGGATAATACCAGTATCCATCAAATTGAAACCAGGAATTGTACTAGTGCATATTAGACGATATCCCCTGAGCAGAGAGAAAACAGGTATGTCTAATGGAAACAGCTTCCTTGTTAATATTTTTGTACCATGAAGTATGTAAGGTGTCAAGAGGTAACTGCCAATAGCAAAGGAAAAGGTTGTTTTCTTAGGTCATTGCATTTCACCTCAGCTTAAACACATAGTCATATGTTAAAGTTTGGGCACCCCTATTAATGTTAACCTTTTTTCTTTATAACAATTTTGGTTTTTGCAACAGCTATTTCAGTTTCATATATCTAACAACTGATGGACTCAGTTATATTTCTGGATTCAAATGAGGTTTATTGTACTAACAGAAAATGTGCAATCTGCATTTAAACAAAATTTGACCGGTGCAAAAGTATGGGCACCTCAACATAAAAGTGACATTAATATTTCGTAGATCCTCCTTTTGCAAAAATAACAGCCTCTAGTCGCTTCCTGTAGCTATTAATGAGTTCCTGGATCCTGGATGAAGGTATTTGTGACCATTCCTGTTTACAAAACAATTCCAGTTCAGTTAAGTTTGATGGTAGCCGAGCATGGACAGCCCGCTTCAAATCATCCCACAGATGTTCAATGATATTCAGGTCTGGGGACTGGGATGGCCATTCCAGAACATTGTAATTGTTCCTCTGCATGAATGCCTGAGTAGATTTGGAGCGGTGTTTTGGATCATTGTCTTGCTGAAATATCCATCCCCTGCATAACTTCAACTTCGTCACTGATTCTTGCACATTATTGTCAAGAATCTGCTGATACTGAGTTGAATCCATGCGACCCTCATCTTTATCAAGATTCCCGGTGCCGGCATTGGCCACACAGCCCCAAAGCATGATGGAACCTCCACCAAATTTTACTGTGGGTAGCAAGTGTTTTTCTTGGAATGCTGTGTTTTTTAGCCTCCATGCATAACGCCTTTTTGTATGACCAAACAACTCAATCTTTGTTTCATCAGTCCACAGGACCTTCTTCCAAAATGTAACTGGCTTGTCCAAATGTGCTTTTGCATACCTCAGGCGACTCTGTTTGTGGCGTGCTTGCAGAAACGGCTTCTTTCGCATCACTCCCATACAGCTTCTCCTTGTGCAAAGTGCGCTGTATTGTTGACCGATGCACAGTGACACCATCTGCAGCAAGATGATGCTGCAGGTCTTTGGAGGTGGTCTGTGGATTGTCCTTGACTGCTCTCACCATTCTTCTTCTCGGCCTTTCTGATATTTTTCTTGGCCTGCCACTTCTGGGCTTAACAAGAACTGTACCTGTGTTCTTCCATTTCCTTACTATGTTCCTCACAGTGGAAACTGACAGGTTAAATCTCTGAGACAACTTTTTGTATCCTTCCCCTGAAAAGCTATGTTGAATAATCTTTGTTTTCAGATCATTTGAGAGTTGTTTTGAGGAGCCCATGATGCCACTCTTCATAGGAGAATCAAATAGGAGAACTACTTGCAAGTGGCCACCTTAAATACCTTTTCTCATGATTTTATACACCTGGCTATGAAGTTCAAAGCTCAATGAGGTTGCAAAACCAATTTAGTGCTTCAGGAAGTCAGTAAAAAGTAGTTAGGAGTGCTCAAATCAAGAAAATGATAAGGGTGCCCATACTTTTGCACCGGTCAAATTTTGTTTAAATGCAGATTGCACATTTTCTGCTAGTACAATAAACCTCATTTGAATCCAGAAATATAACTGAGTCCATCAGTTATTAGATATATGAAACTGAAATAGCTGTTGCAAAAACCAAAATTGTTATAAAGAAAAAAGGTTAACATTAATAGGGGTGCCCAAACTTTAACATATGACTGTAACACCGGAAGAAAAAAGAAAAAGCCATAAGCCAAGCAATTGTGCTCACTTCCATCAGTACACTGATGACATTCCTGGGGCTGATCAGCTACTGTAGAGAATGGATTCCCTCTGCATCACAATTCCTGCAGCCTCTCTTTGATGTGCTGGCGATGTACAACAAGGGACAGACATACCAACTGACCCCGGAAGCAAAAGAGGGGTTCAAGAACCTGCAGGAAGCCATTCTCTCAGCCTCTGCTCTAGGAATCCCAAATTATGACCTCCCCTTCCATTTGTACTGTCATGAATGGGGGAAACATGCTTAGGGTATACTGTTTTGTTTTTTTTTTGTTTTTTTTTTTTAACATGGCTACTTGCCAATGTACAAGAGATACCAATCCCTAATGCAGATCCAGAGTTTTATGTAGATGTGTCACAGGTTTACCAAGATGAAGTACCCTTATACAGGTTATTCAATAGTTGATCAACATAAGGTGGTAAAAAGTGAAGCTTTACCTTCTAGGATGTCTGATCGGGAAGCTGAATTGAAAGCACTCGCTGAGGCATGTATAATGGCAGAGCATTTACTGATAGTGCCACGCATTCGGCATTTTCCATGATTGCGGTCCCATATTGAAGATCAGAAAGTTTATTGGTTTTTCTCGTAAACCTATTAAAAATGCAGATTTGGTGGCTCAGCTTCTCAGGGCACTGGAGCTGCCTAAGAAAGTTGCTGTAGTGAAAGTGCAAGCTCGCACTAAGGAAGCCAAATAATAACCGAGCTGATGTTGCAGCCAAAGCCGTTGCTTTGTTTCCTCTTCCCGCAGAAATATACACTGTGCAAGTGTCAGGGGAGATGGATCTACAACTACTCCATAGCCTGCAAGATCAGGTCTCTGCACCGGAAGAAGAATGGCAAAAGCACTCGGGTGCTAAAGAGGAGAATGGATTGAGGAGAGCAGACAGTAAGTACTGCCTGCCCTTAGCACCGTTCTCCATTATGTGTGCCCTTCCTCATGGACTGACGCATCAGTCTAAGGACGCAATGGTAAGTGAGGTAAAAGCCAATTGGGTGGTTCTAGAATTCCATTATGCTGCTGCTCACTTCATATAGGGATGCGTAATCTGTGTATGCCTAAATGTGAAAAAAAAGTGCACCACCTGACCATTGTACCTGTTTCAGCTACCTCAAATTGATTTCATGCAGCTTCAAAAAGTAAGCATCTATGAATGTGTGTCAGTATACACCGACTAGGTGACATTTTTGATAGTATAACTGATTATATGAAACGGCTTATATTATTAATTAGTATTCTATAGTAAATAATTATCTCACAGTCTCAAGGAGGATTCTGTCAGGTAGTAGAACCTTTTATTGCCACTATATAGATTCTTCAGGACTAATGAGTTACCCCTGATAATAGAGCAAGCTGAAATAATAAAGGAACGGGGGTGTGAAAAAATAATTCACTCGATGATGATGATTTACTCCTCAATGAGTGTCTCTCGCGGTTGAATCCCTTTAACCTGTTCAAAGGAATAGGTGGATGGATATTGAGTGTAAGTTATTTCCTAATTTAAGCAGTTTTTGTGATATTGATCATTGATTGTAGTGATAATAAGGTTATTTGTTATGGTTATAAAGAAAGCTCTCAGTACTTATTGCCAATGTTTTCCAGGTAAACGTAAAGCTATAATTGATCCTGACTCTGATATAAAGCAAACCCAAGTGATGACTACCCTGATAACTGGACTATGCTGTGAATGCATACTCTGCAACAAGCAACCTTCCGTAGATTTTGCTGATTTTATGTATTGTGGAAGACCAATAGTGTGATAAAATACAAGAAATCACAGAAAACTTACAAGAACTCTTTGGACAATATGAACTCTGAATCATACAAACAAATAAACTGTATTCTATTTTCTAACACATATTTTAATATATTAATAAAAATAATGTGTAGATCATCCCCTCGTATTAATCCCTTGATAGAAATAGGGTTAGAAGGAATAGAAGGTCTGACCCACAAGTATAATCTGAATGGATATGCAGTAAGACTAGTATCCCATGATATACATAGGATTAGCCATGTATTTTGTGAAGTAGGGTTATCTTGCAGGCCTCAGCAATAGGCAGGGATGAGATAGGAATCATAGACTAGATGATAAAAAGAGGGGAGTTGTTAAAGAAGGGGTTAATTTCTGTTCTGAATATAATACTAGAAAATAGTATTGTGCAAGGATGCCCTTTTATCCAGTTATCAATCTACGTGCAGATTTTTTTTATGGCCTGATAGTTCTGCATAGATTCCCAGAAATTGGTCCAGAACATATTGTTGCTTCCAAAATTCTGTAACTCAGTCCAAATTCTCTTAAGAACTTCACCTTTTGAACCGGGTAGCACTGACATATGAAAAGTTATGGAATGTTCCCCCACATTTTATTGTGTAATCTATCTCGTGTCTCAGGATGTGTTTGACAACCAATTGTATAACTCATATTTCTGCCAGATTATTATGTAACCTCCCTTTTTATTTTGCCAATTGTTATGTAATCTTAGGGTATGTGCACACGCTGCGGATTCACCTGCGGATTTTTCCATGTGGATCCGCAGGTAAAACTGCAGGTAAAGTGACCTACGGTTTTCCTGCGGATTGGCCAGCGGTTTTCCCCTGCGGTTTGACACCTGGACATTGGAATAGGTGTCAAACCGCAGTGGAATCCTGTATTGTAAGGGTTTCAAATGGATTGGGATGAATAAGAAAATGCTCACACAAGAATCGAATTTACTAAATTGATTTACTTAATAAATGAATTAATATAAAACTATAAATATATATGCATCAATCAGAAAACAAGTATTATTCATACGTTACATTATTCAGATAGACGTCGACCACTCATCCTCCAGGAGACGAAAGAGGCTGAGCACATGTGCCCTAGTTCTTTTAAATGTCCAGCTAAAAGGTTTGTCCAGCTCCACCATGTGGGGAATGATGTCACAAGTCTGTTGTCCATTGGCTATAAACACATCCCCTCAATACCTGTTTTAACCAGTATATAATACAGGAAGCTAGAGGAGAGTGCCTCATGTGTGCCACATGGCAGAAATACAGCAAGCTGGAGGAGGGGCTTTGGAGCACAAGATAACATCCTTGGGAACGTTTACACACCCAATCTAATTAGGGTAGTTGCCTTGAAATATCAATGGTCCTTTGTTGCTGGATAAATAAATGACCAGTAATTTACATTCCTTTATCTTAAGTAAGTTTCAGTGACCTTTTGCTTACCTCCCTGGAGGTAAGGATACAGTTTATATTATATTAAACTGATTGAAACCATATAAAAATAACTCCTAGTATACAAATCCGCAGAAAGAATTGACATGCTGTGGATTTCAAATCGCAGCTTTTCCGCACGGAAAAATCCACAGCATGTGCAATGCGGATTTGAAAACCCATTGGATAACATTATACTGTACACTGCCTGCGGAACTGCTGCGGATCCGAAGAGGCAAATCCACTGTGGATCCACAGCGTGTGTACATACCCTTATTTTCTGTGATCTTGTTCTATAAAAGATGACGCTGTCAATAAACTTTACAGACTATTTGGAAAGACAACGAGCAGTCTGTCTCTCTGATTTATGCTTCATTGCATGGGTACCCATAAAATATAATATACCTGAGGACACATAGAAATCCATTCTCCGACACCTGTTCCTGTGCTGGTTTAGAGATACAATGATATTCTCTGATATTCTGCCAGCTTGACTGAGTGTGACAGCAGCATAGGAATGTCCCCCCTCCCCCACAATACCCCCATCACATTCACCCCCCCAGTGCTGTCACAACTCACAAAACTTCCATCCTCTCACACTCATCATTTGTACCCTGTCCCCCTGCCTCACAATACCTCCGTCCTCTCACACTCACCCTCCATGCCCTTGCCTCACCATACCCCATCCTCTCACATTCACCACCCAGTGCCCTGTTGCCCCTCCTTCACTTCAGCCCCCACAGTACCCTCATCCTCTCACATTCACCCCTGTACCCTGTCCCCCCTGCCTCAAAATAACCCCATCTGCTAACATTCATCCCCCGGTACCCTGTCCCCCTCCCTCGCTTCAGCCCCCACAATACCCCCATACTCACATTCATCCCACAGTGACATGCTAAAATTGAATGAATTTAATAACTTCCATCCCCACTTACTGATGACGTTTGCAGGCAGTGACTGAGGCAGGACCGGTAAGTGTCCACTTTAATGCACAGAGGGCACTAGGACCCAGCGTGCCTGAGACAATCAGAGCCTGCACGGCAGAAACTAACTGCAGCTGCTGCCGGCAGGAAGCAGCGCCTCCGGTGAGACAGCAACATCGTATACAGACTGAGGCTCTATAGCCTGCCACTGTGCAGTCTGTCAGGCAGGGGAGACTGCATTGTTTTCTCTCCGACACTTCAGATACGGCCAAATGAGAAAAGTGTCCTTGTCTACCAGTGGGTCCCTGCATGTGACGGGGCCTGGGTCAATTGCCCCCTCTGCCCCCCGGTAGTACTGCAGCTGAAGCACCTGCAGTGATGTATGCATGACACGCTTCTCTCCGGGTCACGAGGTTGGATCACGTGATCGCATTCATTAATCCTGCACGGCATGAGAATTGCCTTCAATCCATCGTCCCCCTAATGTGACTGGAGGACCTGCAGTGACGCATGCCCAGTGACACCTCCCTGCTGACCACGTGGTTTGGTCCTTCACTATTGCGCTCCCTATTTCTCTTTTTTCTGCATCTTTGCTGGACTGGGCGGCGGGCCCAAAGCATTCTGGGCCCCGTCGCAGCTGCGACCGCTGTAGTTACACCCCTAATAATACCCATGCTTGATCCACTTAACGATATACATATGTTGTAAAACCTTTTTTTACAGGTATGAAATAATATCAATTGTTTAGGTCTGTTTTTGTTTGGTATATAAATTGGATATCACACCAAAATTGTTCAATTTTTTTTCTCGTAACATAAATTGATAACATGAAGCAAACAATAGAAAGATTAATATAACCAACTATGTTTAACTTTTTTGCTAATTTAGTTAAAGGTATGTAACGTAGGAGGTGATGGTTCAGGAAGGTTACCAGTAGGGGTCATAGATGTGGCATAATCAAAAGAACTTGAAATGTTTGGTATAAATTCGAGTTGGGAACTTGAGGCAGTGGACAAAGGGGAGTGAAGAGAAGACAAAGTAGAAGTTTGTAGAAAAGAAGAATTTGGAGTAGAGGAATCTCGTGTAGCATGGAAAGAGGAAGAATGTGGAGCTGGAAAAGAGGAAGCATGGGGTGCAGAGAAAGAGTAAGAATGTGGAACAGGGAAAGGAAGAATGGGGAGCTGGAAAAGAGGAAGCATGGGGTGCAGAGAAAGAGGAAGAATGTGGAGCAGGGAAAGAGGAAGAATGTGGAGCTGGGAAAGAGGAAGAATGAGGAGCTGGAAAAGAGGAAGAATGAGGAGCTGGAAAAGAGGAAGAATGTGGAGCAGGGAAAGAGGAAGAATGTGGAGCTGGAAAAGAGGAAGAATGTGGAGCAGGGAAAGAGGAAGAATGAGGAGCTGGAAAAGAGGAAGAATGGGGAGCTGGAAAAGAGGAAGCATGGGGTGCAGGGAAAGAGGAAGTATGGGGAGCTGGAAAAGAGGAAGCATGGGGTGCAGAGAATGAGGAAGAATGTGGAGCAGGGAAAGAGGAAGAATGTGGAACAGGGAAAGAGGAAGAATGGGGAGCTGGAAAAGAGGAAGCATGGGGTGCAGAGAAAGAGGAAGAATGTGGAGCAGGGAACGAGGAAGAATGAGGAGCTGGAAAAGAGGAAGCATGGGGTACAGGGAAAGAGGAAGAATGAGGCGCTGGAAAAGAGGAAGCATGGGGAGCAGAGAAAGAGGAAGAATGGGGAGTAGGGAAAGAGGAAGAATGGGGAGCTGGGAAAGAGGAAGCATGGGGTGCAGAGAAAGAGGAAGAATGTGGAACAGGGAAAGAGGAAGCATTGGGAGATGGATAATTTAAAGCGGATGGTTGTTGGATTGTGGTGATTTGTGAGTTTAGTTTTTCTGCAATTTCATTCCATTGGCAATTTCACATGAATTAGTTTCTGTCAGTACTTTTGAAAAAGATCCAGCACACTACAAACAACTGAGGCACATGACCACTGGTTGTCAGGTGGCACTTTACAAAAACCATCTGCGATTGAAGCATAAAAATAGTCCTAATTATCATTTGTGTCCACATTGCTACCCGGTCTATCTTGGGTTTGTGAGAGGACATTTTGTGTACAATCCATTGCGGCTTGGCTGACATTTGATGCAGGATCTTGCGTGTCTTCCTTCGCAAGATTAAATAATTTAATTTGAGTCTTCTCCATTGACCCCTGATCTTTGCTGTCTTCTACATGACACTCTGGCATTGGAATGTTTCCCTGTGTTCCGCCCAAAAAAAAGGTTGAAACTTCAGTATGTTGACATTAAACAGACAATATGACAAACATTTTTAAAATTACTTTCACTAAAAACATGAGCACAACTATTTTTTGAAAAAAAGTTGAAGATTACACTACCCCTCCAAAAAATAAAATATAAATATCAGATGATTTTCATTCTGTCATGTAATTGACATGTATGGTTACAGATTATCAATTCCCAACAAAAATGTCAGCATCAATGTGCCTTTAAAAGTTTTTATTTATTTACTTTTTTGGTACACCAATCTAAAAAAAAAGTGATGTAAAAGTTAATTTTTTTAACAAACTTACATTCGTAGCTCGCGTGTGTTTAAGAGATATTGGAGGTCATCATAGTACGGGCATTTTTTGGGTTTTGGAGAACACCCACCTCTTTCCCGATCTTGTACATTTTTTTTTTAAATCGATCCTTCACTGACCACACCTTGTTCTCACATCTTTCACTAAAATGTTACAATTAAAAAAAATTGTTATTTTTGGTTCATTTACATGTTTTCCTTTGTGTTTGCATCAAAAGTTGTTTATATATTTACTTTATTCTTTCCTGGACCATTCAAGGACATTCTGGGTACAATTCGTCAACTACATTGTCCCAGGCATCATCACATTATAACTCTGTTATGATAATCATCACAGGTCAGATCCCATAATATGGGTCTGTTATGAACCTAGAGTCATAAAAATTCAACTGTTATTTCATCTTTTGTGATTAAAAATGGAATTTTTGTTTAGTTAAAAAATTAGCATACAAATATTACAAATTTAGCAAATATGTTGAGAAAAATATATAATATTTTAAAAACATATATGGCCATGAAGTAACATTACCAGCAATATCAATCGGTGAACATTAATGGACATCCTGTCAAATGACGCCATCCTTTTTTTTGGGTGACAAAGATTTTTTTTATCTTTTTCCTGTTAAAAATTAAATGAACGCTTTGCACTTATTGTCATGTATTTTTTAGACTTTAGTGATATGTGATACAGTCGGTTGCAAAAGCATTATACCCAAGTATGTGTCATATTTTGTTTAAACATTGCTAAGTGTAGGTTAAATTGTGAAATAAAAAAAAATGTTTTTTTAGTTTGTGGAGTCATTAAAATATTGGCGATAATGACTAATTTTGGGATGTAACACAATTTGTCACATCTGTATTTTTATTTACTCATTTCTGTATGATGCCCTTTCAAAATTTTGAGGTAATCACTGACTTAGCAAAACACACTTGAATCTGTAAATTCAACCAAATTAGGCTAGACAAAGTACTAACTTTAGAATGATGAATAGTTATGCACAGTGTAGTTTTCCTTTAATTTATTTTTTTATTTGTGGGTTGCTTCACCATAATCCACCCCCCTTCCCCAAAAAAATGGGTATGAATTTTATTTAGAAGAAATGATGCAAACCTTAAAAAGAAATTTAAAATAAAAGTTTTGATTGAACATAACAGCAAAAAATGCGAAGGGGGTTTTAAATTTTTTTTATATTCAAAATACTGTAGGTTCACACCCCTAAATGGGGTACCCCTATTTTTGATAAACAGCGCAGACTACTGCAGCTGGTATTTCAGGCTGGTAAGGATCCAATATCCATGAACCTTACCAGCCTGATAATACCAGGCTGCAACAGTCTGTTTACCTTTGATGGTTAGGAAAAATAGTTGGATCCCCTGAAAAAAAAAAACGTGGGGTCCCCCTATGTTTGTTAACCAGCCAGAGTAAAGCAGACTACTGGGACTAATATTTCAGGCTGGTATTTCTTTCTCGTAAGGATCCAATATCCATGAACCTTACCAGCCTGCTAATACCAGGCCACAGCAATCTGCTTACCTTGGATGGTTAGCAAAAATAGTGAGATCCCCTCCAACAAAAAGTGTGCATTCCCTCTATTTTTCTTAACTAGCCAAGGAAAAAGTAGACAGCTGCAACCTGGTATTCTCAGGCTGGCGAGGCCCATGTATTTTGGTCCTCACCAGCCTAAAAATAGCAGCCTGCAGTCGCCCCACAATTGGCGCATCCAAAGATGCACCAATTATGGCACTTTACCAGGCTCTTCCCACTTGCCCTGTAGCAGTGGCAAGTGGGGTAATGTTTGTGGGGTTGATGTCACCTTTGTTTTGTCAGGTGACATCAAGCCCACTGCTTAGTAATGGAGAAGCGTCAATAAGACACCTATCCATTACTAATTCTATAATTTTGTATGGTAAATACACGGCCAGAATAAAGTCTTTTAATTGAAATAATGACACAGACTTATTTAATAATCTTAATTAAACCTTACTGCATCGACTATTCCACTGACACTCTCGTTCTCCTGTAAGAGAAATAAAATAAAAAAGCAACGATATACCATACCTGTCCGTCGAGAAGATACTCAAACTGGCCCACAACGATTCCAGCTTTGCTACATCTGGATACCTGTGGCTGAATTGTGGCATTATGCCACCACTCAGCCTGACATCCAGACACAGCTGAGCTTGAAGCTGATGACCGGAGGAGATAACGCGTACCCCAGCGGTCACATGCACTGCAGTTTTCATGAACAGCTGATCGCAAAAACTGCAGTGCACGTGACCGCCGGGACGAGGTTATCCCCATTCACTATCCAAGTTCTCACAGTCAGCTGGCCGCAAGAACTACAATGCGTGAGACTGAGTTGTCTCCGATGATCATCTTCAAGCTCCGCTATGTCTGGACGACACGGGGACCTCACGCCATTCTTTTAAATTACCGTATTTTTCAGATTATAAGATGCACTTTTTCCCCCAAATATGGGAGGAAAATGGGGGGGCGTCTTAAAATGCGTATATACCTTACCGGTACCGTTGCTGCAGGCCACAGGCTGGGATGAGGGGGTGTCTGGTGCTGCTGCACGATGCTGCTTCAGGTGTCTCCGGTGCTGCGGGTGTGGCCGGTGCTGCTGCAAGTGCCCGGCGATGCTATGGGGTTCTCTGGTACTGCAGGGGGCACTGCCGTCATGTTGTGAAAGGCCAGAGCCCTCTGCAGTTCCATGGTTTCCTGTGCGGTGGACTCCGGGAAAATGGCCGCCGGGGGCGGCGCATGCGCAGATTGAGATCTCGGCTCCAAGATCTAGGGAGAGGAGATCTCATTGCTGAAATCTGTGCAAGTCCACTGCGTAGGAAACCATGGAACTGCGGGGGGCTCTGGCCTTTCACAAAATATCAGCAGAGACCCCAGCAGCACCGGAGACACCTGCTGCAGGACCGGGTAGCAGCACCAGACACCCGCAGAGGTGCGCCGCACATCTAAATACCCCCTCATCCCAGCCTGCGGCATCACCCCACTCCTACCTCCTCCAAGAGCAACCCTAGGACCCTGTTGCACTGCAGCCACCACCCCCAGTAAGCAATAAGACGTATAGATTATAAGAAGTACCACCATTTTATTAAAAAAAAGTTTTTGTTCCCTATTTTTCTCCTCAAAATTTGGGGTGCGTCTTATAATCCGAAAAATATGGTGTTTTTTATTTATTAAAAAAGGAGGAAATGACATTACATTTATCTGACCTCTCTATGTGCTTCAGCCACTTCCTGTGTAATTTACTTCCTGCTGTGTCACAAAATTCATTATGGAAATTAGTACACATGCGTAGTAAGCTGCGTTCCCGCAGTTAATACACTTCTGATCAGGAAGATAATGCGGTTTTATTGCATCTAATGAAATCCTATGGGTAATTTACGCAGCAGAGACTGAGCATCTCCGCAACATAAATTGACATGCTACGGTTTGGAAATGCTACGGCATGTCCATTTACGCAGGTGAGCCTAAGGCATCTCTTAACGCATAGTGGACATGGGATTTCTTGAAATCCCACCCACCATGCGGTAACATCTGGCCGCTGCGGGTTTGATGCTGCGAATGAACGCAGTGTCCAACCCGCAGCGTTTACTGACTGTGGGAACATACCCTAAGAGTCGCCAAGAATCAGTTTAGTTAAGAGATTGAAGAGTTCTTTGTAGCCTAGCTAAGGTTTTCTTAGAGTGAACAGTGTGTCCTGTTGAGGTGTCAAGAATTGGATTTAGAGAAATATTTAGATCCCCTCCTACAATTAATAGTCCTTCTTTGAAGAGTGTCAAGCTTTCTAATGTTTTAGAAATCCACGTGGTCTCACCCTGATTGGGAGCGTACAGATTCCATAATGTGACTAATGTGTTGGCTATATATCCTTTTACTAATATGTATCTACCCTCTGGATCAGAGAGGCTATGTTTCAGATTAAACGGAAGCCCCTTTTGAATTGCTATGCTTACCCTTTTGGAGGCAAACGTGGTGGCACTGTTAAACCACAAGGGGTATAATTAATGGGAGAGGTTTGGAATGTCTCCTTTTTTGTAATTGGTCTCTTGCAGGAAAATTAAGCGTGATTTATTTTCTTTTAGTAGTGTCAAGATTCGATTGTTTGTTAGGTTAGTTTATACCTTTTACATTGATGCCTCCGTGACCAGATCCGGAAGAGTCCTAACAGTCATTAAGGTTGTAAAACAGTTTATGCACAGGTCTCATTTTTCGCCTGTAAAAAATAACGTTAAGTCAAACAAATAATTATTAACAAAGGAAATCTCATCTACGGCAGGGGAGGGGCAATGCATCCTAGTTATGCAGATGAGACAGTTCGAGTGGTGATCTGACTTTATGATTACCGTAGATAAATGAACAAGTCATATTTAGATTCTCTTGAAGAAACGAAGAGTCCAGGTCTATCCTTCGTTGTCGAAGTGGTTCTTATTCAAGGTCAAATTATAGGAAGGTGAGGGAGGGGATAAAAAAAACTTGGTTCCTGCAAACCAGAGAGTGGGAAGACTCAGTGACTCTCACCCAGAAAGTTTGGTGTTTAAGAGCGTTGATCCAATGGCATCCAAAAAGGTATCTCAATAGCTGGAACCTTCAGGTCTCCCATGCTTTGTCGAGGTCTTCAGTATGGTAATTTGTTTGCCATTTTTAAATACTCCCAGCCCGAAGGGAAAAAGCCACCTATGATTGAGCTTATTGTATCTCAGGATGTCCAAAAATGGCTTAATCTTTCTTTTTGCTAGAGTACTTGGAGAGATGTCCTGAAACAAGAGATTGGGGGAGTCACCATAGTTGAGAGTTGCTTTTTCTCTGGCTCCTGTCAGAATCGCTGATGTATCAACAAAACTCAGCAGACCACATATGACATCTCTGGGAGGATCCGATGGTTTCGGCCTGGGTCTAAGGGCTTTGTGTACTCTCTCAATGATATTAGTGTCTGCCCTTTCTTGTCCCAGTATTGAAGCAAACATTTCTTTGGTAACCTTTCCTAGTAACCCAGAGACAAAGGTCTACGGAATTCCCTTCAATCGGATGTTCTTTCTTCTGCTTCTATTCTCTTGATCTTCCAGGGCTAATAAGACCTTGTTAATCTGATGGTGATGCTGGATCCTTTGATCTCTTAAAACGGTAGAGGCCTCCACCAAATTCGTATGTGAATCTTCCAAAGACTCAACTCTTTGGCCTACATGTTTCAGGTCAGCACGCAGACCCGAGATTTCCTGATGTAGCGGTTTCATGGCCTGGGCCAAAGATTTTTATTTTTAGAAAGGATCTAGAAATTGGTGCCGAGTCACTGTTCATTGGGTCACAGTCTGTTTCCTCGTGGCTCAAATCTGAATGTTCCATCTAGGATGAAGAGAGGGAAAGTGCGGATGGGTTTTTAGAGGGAGTTTGGATAGTCATATGTTTCTTCCAGAGGAACTTATCTAATTATCTTTGTTTATGAGAGGTCAGCAGTGATCTGTACTGGGAGCAATGGGAGCCACAAGGATCAGTACTGGGAGCAGTGGGGACCGCAGGGATCTGTACTGCGAGCAGAGGTAACAGCAGGGATCTGTACTGGGAACAGCAGGGATCTGTACTTGGAACAGTGGGGACTGCAGGGATCTGTACTAGGAACAGTAAAGACTGCAGGGATCTGTACTGGGAGCAGTGGGGACCGCAGGGATCTGTACTAGGACAATTATTTTTAACCTTTTTATTAATGACCTTGTGGATGGGATTATAAAGTATCAGTTTTTGCTGACAACATCAAACCATGTAGGATTTTAAAATCTGACCTTGACATTAAAATAATTCAAAACCATCTGAATAAGATGTCTGTTGGGCAAACACTCAGCAAATGAGGTTTAATGTAGATAAATGTAGAGTAATGCACCTAGGATGGAGTAATCCTATTGCTGCATATACAATAAATTGGATTATAATTGGGACTACAGAACAGGAGAAGGATGGGGGATTCTGGTTACAAGTAAGCTGAGCAGCAGCACTCAATGTCAGGCAGCAGCCGCAAAAGCAAACAGGATTTTAGGATGTATAAAAAGAGAGATACAGTCATATGTTAAAGTTTGGGCACCCCTATTAATGTTAACCTTTTTTCTTTATAACAATTTTGGTTTTTGCAACAGCTATTTCAGTTTCATATATCTAATAATTGTTGGACTCCGTTATATTTCTGGATTCAAATGAGGTTTATTGTACTAACAGAAAATGTGCAATCTGCATTTAAACAAAATTTGACCGGTGCAAAAGTATGGGCACCCTTATCATTTTCTTGATTTGAACACTCCTAACTACTTTTTACTGACTTCCTGAAGCACTAAATTGGTTTTGTAACTTCATTGAGCTTTGAACTTCATAGCCAGGTGTATCAAATCATGAGAAAAGGTATTTAAGGTGGCCACTTGCAAGTAGTTCTCCTATTTGATTCTCCTATGAAGAGTGGCATCATGGGCTCCTCAAAACAACTCTCAAATGATCTGAAAACAAAGATTATTCAACATAGCTTTTCAGGGGAAGGATACAAAAAGTTGTCTCAGAGATTTAACCTGTCACTATGTTCCTCATAGTGGAAACTAAGGAAATGGAAGAACACAGGTACAGTTCTTGTTAAGCCCAGAAGTGGCAGGCCAAGAAAAATATCAGAAAGGCAGAGAAGAAGAATGGTGAGAACAGTCAAGGACAATCCACAGACCACCTCCAAAGACCTGCAGCATCATCTTGCTGCAGATGGTGTCACTGTGCATCAGTCAACAATACAGCGCACTTTGCACAAAGAGAAGCTGTATGGGAGAGTGATGCGATAGAAGCCGTTTCTGCAAGCACGCCACCAACAGAGTCGCCTGAGGTATGCAAAAGCACATTTGGACAAGCCAGATACATTTTGGAAGAAGGTCCTGTGGACTGATGAAACAAAGATTGAGTTGTTTGGTCATACAAAAAGGCGTTATGCATGGAGGCTAAAAAACACAGCATTCCAAGGAAAACACTTGCTACCCACAGTAAAATTTGGTGGAGGTTCCATCATACTTTGGGGCTGTGTGGCCAATGCCGGCACCGGGAATCTTGTTAAAGTTGAGGGTCGCATGGATTCAACTCAGTATCAGCAGATTCTTGACAATAATGTGCAAGAATCAGTGACGAAGTTGAAGTTACGCAGGGGATGGATATTTCAGCAAGACAATGATCCAAAACACTGCTCCAAATCTACTCAGGCATTCATGCAGAGGAACAATTACAATGTTCTGGAATGGCCATCCCAGTCCCCAGACCTGAATATCATTGAACATCTGTGGGATGATTTGAAGCGGGCTGTCCATGCTCGGCGACCATCAAACTTAACTGAACTGGAATTGTTTTGTAAACAGGAATGGTCACAAATACCTTCATCCAGGATCCAGGAACTCATTAATAGCTACAGGAAGCGACGAGGCTGTTATTTTTGCAAAAGGAGGATCTACGAAATATTAATGTCACTTTTATGTTGAGGTGCCCATACTTTTGCACCGGTCAAATTTTGTTTAAATGCAGATTGCACATTTTCTGTTAGTACAATAAACCTCATTTGAATCCAGAAATATAACTGAGCCCATCAGTTATTAGATATATGAAACTGAAATAGCTGTTGCAAAAACCAAAATTGTTATAAAGAAAAAAGGCTAACATTAATAGGGGTGCCCAAACTTTAACATATGACTGTAGTACTTTGGGGTTGCAGGATTTTATTACCTCTTTATAAATCATTCATGATGCCACATCCAGAATATGGGATTCAATTTTGGGCTCCACATGTTAAAAAGGATATTTAGAAGTTAGAGTCAGTTCAAAGGCGGCAACTTGATCATTACAAGGGATGGAAGCCGCTCATATATTACACGGTCTCATATATTATATGGGATGGAGGCTTCTCATATGTTGAAAGGGTGGAAAAGTTGGGCCTCAGAGGAGATCTCATTTACATGTATAAATGTATGTATGGCCAGTGCAGGAGACGGCACATTACTTATTCCGTCCAAAGACTGTACTGAGGACCAGGGGGCACTCATTACAGGTGGAAGAAGGGCGATTCCAGTAGCTAAACAGGAAAGGGTTCTTTACAGTTAGAGCAGTCAGACTGTGGAATGCTGTGGTGCTAATAAAAATATGGATATCTTATAGCCTACATATTGTAATATATTGTTTATATGCTTTGCTATAGTGTGGTCACTAGACCAAGGGTGGAAAGTATTGCAAATATGAAATATGGATGTTTGAATCCAAACACTATATATTGCAATATACTACGGTGTAATATCATTGATACTGAGCCACAAAGTGTTTGCTCTGTGTTAATATCGTAACACAAGGTTAAAAATAACAAATGTACAGATAATGAATATTTATGCTGCTTGACCAAGGAAGTCTTGTGTTCAATAATAGTATGATGCTCGGAGACAAGGGAGACCAAAATGTTTTGATGGTTTCATGTAGCAATGGTCATGCATGACATCAATAATCAAGGACCGAGTGTGATACAAATGAGACAAGTATGAGTATGTGACTGGGTTACGATAGGTATCCAGTTTTCAGAATAGGTGATTATGGAAGTCATGCTGCCCATATAGCTACCATCTTAGAGCGTTATGCTATGATCATGAGTTAACTGTGTAACAAGCAACATATGTTGAACTTTGAACAGTGACAGACAATCAGTGATGGACAATCTTGATTGTTAGAAGACATGCCAGTGGTAAATAGATCTTGGGTTTTAATCAGTAGCAAACAACCTTGAAGCATTGTGCTATTGTTAAGAGACATGCCAGTGGCAAACAGATCTTGGGTTGGTGCAAACAAACTTTAAGATTGTAGTAGTCTATAACAAACAGACCTGGAAGTCTTGTGCTGTTATCAAGACAACAACCAATTGTGCAATGGAAAGATACTGATGATTCAGCCTAAACATAGTGCACAGATGTCATAGGGGAGGATGTGGAAGTTGTGTATAAAAAGGTGGACCCTCTGTCAGTGAGGTAGGGACATTTCCAGAAGGTATCGTGGATGCACGGTTTCTGTGATGACAAGACCAGAGTATTTCCCTCTCGCTGACACTGTGGTCCCTCCAGTGGAGAAGTGATGTTACAATACTTGGTAATGTATTGATGCTTATTTCTCTATGTACTATAATTCATATTAATTGTATGATTCACATGAAATTAATTAACAAAACAGGGTAATATTATATCTGTCATTCCATAATTCAGCATTATCCTGATGTAATCTTAATAAATTGTGTCATATCCAAGTGGTGCCTTCTTTAAAGCCGTATCCGAACCTTATTGCTAAACAATTGGCAATACAAATGCCGACCACAGGAGGTTAGTATGGCAGACACTATAGCAGCTTTTATACAAGGGCTGATGATTTCCTCCGTACACATAACATTGTGAGTTATAGGTAAATTAGTGACAAAATGTATAATTTGGTGGAGAAAGGTTGAACTTGACTGATCTAGTTCTTTTTTCAACTTACGTAAGTATTTAACAAAGTGGAGACTATTAACATTTCTATGTCGGAAACCATTGTGCCCTATAACCCCTAGAATATATTAATTTGAACCAGGCCTTAGCAGGACAAGCGGCATAAATAGAAAATAAGAAAACACACTGCATGTATGCAGAATCTCAGATACAGGCAAACACAGGGATTTGCTGCAGAGATAAAGGGATATTCAAGATGGAGATACAAGACTCACTGTAGACTGGAAATGACAAAGGCGCAGTGATTAGCATGAAGCCAAAAATAATCATTGCAGAAAAGAAAATAAGCATTAACCCCTCATTAACTGAGCCCAGACTTTCAGTACCTGTGAGGTGACAGGCAGGCATTGGACACAAGACAACACTACCGGCTGTAGACAAAAACAGTTTTCCATCAAAGCAACCCAAACTTCCGTAGACAAGGGAGACACCGTGGACAAATATTATATAACACCAATTTTTAAGAAAATTCAGCTTGACCTTTATTAAATTATTACAATGCTTTTAAATTTACAATTTGTATAAAACATAAACATTAACTAGTTTTTATTCTGACTTATCCAGACAATAAAACCCAGTACACTATTCGTGCAAGAGTCAAAATCGGTTTCCAAAGTATCATCTCTTCGTCATTGAGCAGGTCCTCGAAGAAAGATATCCACAGTCTCTATGTCCCATGTGGACATCATCAGACGGACTGTTGGGCTCTCAGCCTCTGGGAAACCAGTGAGTGTCTATACTGGTGACGTGGTAATCCAAATCATGTGTGACATGTACAACCTCAAAGAATGGAGGACGCAGAGCTGTGACCAAATAAGATTAAAAAAAAAGCATAAAACTATAATTATGACATAGAATAATCAACGGCCACAGAAAGGCTACAAGCCACTCCATACGGTGCTCCAGTAAGGCATCAATTCCTTCTCTTATAGTTTTGCCATCTTTTCCTCAAAATGTATCCACCATTTGGGAAACCCATCTGCTCCTGTGTTCAAGGAGCAGCTCTTCTCTTCAGAAAGTAAAGAGTTGGAGATTGCAGATAGATTTAATGGTCTGGTTGAAGGATCTCCGAGTCCAGCCGATACTTATCCCCCGATTCTGTGTGATTGTCCTGGATGGTTCCATAGTCCATGCTCTGCATCTGTAAGTGATGTCCCTCATTTGGGGCATTTTTGTTTCCTGTTTTTTTCACGTTTTCATCTTCATTTTCATCATCAAAATCACTGTCCTGTAAAATTAGTGAAGCCTTATTTATCAACAATATTGTTGTAGTATGTTGTTTTCTCTTTTTATCATCACAAATGGTTACTTTAAAAGGGTTGTCCCAAAAATCTACATCATCTATCCACAATATAGGTCCAACAGCTGGAGTACAGAGATCGGTGACCTCCATCAGAGAATGAATGAAACAGCAGTGCACGTGAGCGACTTGCACTCCAATCACACAGGAGAGTCGGTGGACCAAGTTCTCGTGACTGGTGGGGGTTGTCCCAGCTGTTGGACTTCCCGATGATTTGCCGCTTATCAGCTTTCTCAGGTGAATGACTGATAAGTTTTGATTTTTGGACAACCTCTTTAACTGGTATGCAGATTTCTCTTGAATTCACTTATAGTCTTACCTCTTCTTGTGCTTTGTGGTATTCATCAATGGCGTACTGATATTTGGAAACATTAAGACCAAAAAGTGCTGCCAACTGTCCCCCGAGGTAGTCACAAGCTGAAATGAGGAGTTAGAATAGTCTGGAAAAGCATTCACAAAAATACACTTTAATAAATGTATCTGTTCTGTCAGCTGAATTTCTCAGAATAAGTGTGTACACAGTTTCTAGCCATCTTATGACTTTTACCCGGCATTTTCACCAGCTTTCCGTAATGTAGGCTCTAATTGTCAATTGTCTCTGAGCTAGTGGCTGGACACTAGCTGCTATTTTGTCCCTCATGTACAACACACACAGACATGCAAGGGTACCTGCTCTCCTGTCTCTATGTAGCACATGTTCAGAAAGAGCAGCTGCACAGAGGACATTATAAAGCAGTACTGAGCAGTGTATCTGTGAATCCAACTCTGGTGTGAAATAGAAATCTTATTTCAAAGCAGTAGCACAATCTTGTTTCTCCCTGTCTGTTCTATCACTTTTGAGAAGCTGATCCCAAAGACTTCTCCATGATCAGTTCCAATCTGACATGTAACAAAAAGTCATGAATTTCCCTATAGTGTTGCCAGATGGAAAACCAAGGATTAGATATTTCTCATTGAAATCCTTATATTGAAGGGACATGGAGAGACCTTCTTTGTACATGTGGTTTAGTAGTGGGAATGATGATGTTAGCTGCAGCGTAGGTCTGTTCTAACTAGAATTTAAAAAGATTTATTTCTATAATCTTCCCTCCTTTTTGCTTATTGGGTCACTTTCCACCGGTTGGGAAACATCACATCTTACTGACAACATTTATACCAGAAACGTCACATAAATAAATACCTGTAATAACTTACTGAAAAAAGCGCTTGTTGCGATTCGAAGAATCCAAAACTGCACAAAAGTTCTCCAGCTCATCTGCTTCTGCCAACAAGCACATCAAAGAGTCAGTCCAAGAGCAAGACGTGTATACTACGGGCAATGACTTAGTTTAGGTCACATTAAATAAAAATATTGCACTTTTAATGGGGGGGATTTCAGAGAGCATAAGGTACTGTTGAAATTTCTCAATGAAAAAAAGTTTTTTATAGTTCCAGCACACGATGTGAAAAAATTAAGAAAAGCCTTTATTTAATCCATAATTAAAAAATGCAATTCCAGTGATGATAAAAGCATGTGTAGGCTTACGCGTTTCGGATCATATTTGACCCTTAATCATAGCATAAAATACTGAATAAATGTTGCACTTATCAAGGAAAAGCAACCAGAGAAGGCTGCCTTGGGTAACACCCACCAAAATCAGCTGTGAAACTGACATCACTAATTCAAAGTTAACAATAGTACCTCACTGGTTTAACCCTATGATGCATTCATCTTATACAAACATATTACAATGTGAATTCTCACTTAATAATAATCTGATGATTAAACCAAAAACAAACAAACTTCAGCCTCCCTAGTAGCTGGGATTAAAGGCACATACCACCGCACCCGGCAAAAGAAAAAAAAAAAAAAACTCCAAAAAAAAAAAAAACCATATTAATATAGATACATCAATTCATGCTTATCATGGTTATCTACTAAAGGTTCATTTAGATGCGGGCAGAAGTTATGTGGTTTATGTAAATTCATGATAAATAATAATAAGTCTGTTATAAGTAATGAGGGTCAAATATTTAAGCTCAAAACTTTTATGAATTGTGCCACTGATTACTGTGTTTATCTCATCTTTTGCACGACATGCAGAAAACAGTATGTAGGATCCACAAGTCGTAGCATAAGAAAAAGATTGTCGGAACACATTTATGACATCAATAATATTACTACCCGTAGTCTTTCGGGGGCTTCTAAACATTTTTTGCATGAACATAAGGGAGAATTGAATAGCCTGCGACTAAGTGCTTTGGAATTTGTTCCTGCTCCTCGGCGTGGTGGCGATAGAATTAAATTACTCCAGATGATTGAAGCTCGATGGATACTAAAACTTAATACTAGATATCCAGCAGGATTAAATTTGAAGCATGAATTGATGTATCTATATTAATATGGTTTTTTTTTTTCCTTTTGCCGGGTGCGGTGGTATGTGCCTTTAATCCCAGCTACTAGGGAGGCTGAAGTTTGTTTGTTTTTGGTTTAATCATCAGATTATTATTAAGTGAGAATTCACATTGTGATATGTTTGTATAAGATGAATGCATCATAGGGTTAAACCAGTGAGGTACTATTGTTAACTTTGAATTAGTGATGTCAGTTTCACAGCTGATTTTGGTGGGTGTTACCCAAGGCAGCCTTCTCTGGTTGCTTTTCCTTGATAAGTGCAACATTTATTCAGTATTTTATGCTATGATTAAGGGTCAAATATGATCCGAAACGCGTAAGCCTACACATGCTTTTATCATCACTGGAATTGCATTTTTTAATTATGGATTAAATAAAGGCTTTTCTTAATTTTTTCACATCGTGTGCTGGAACTATAAAAAACTTTTTTTCATTGAGCATTTCTCCCAGATGGGGATGGATCCACTCCGTGCACCGAGATTATGGAAAGGAGGACTGGGCAGGCTGAACCAGGTGAGCTGAAGATCTATCCTAGATTGTTTGATATTGTTGAAATTTCTCAGTCTGCAGAAAAAATAATAAAATAATCATACCCTCACCCATCTCCCAGCAGCTCCCATTCTAGTGCTCACCTGGGCCTCAGCTCCTCGCTGGATCTCTTCTCAACACACAGCATGCTCGGCTCCTCATTGGCTAAGGGATCCCCTCATTCGACCATACATCATCAAACAACACAAAGTCCCGGCCCCTCTCCAAGGCATAGACTAAGTCATGTGGTATCCCGCCCCCTTGGCACTCACCACCTTTGGTCCCCTCGAACATTACTCTGTCTACTGCATAGTTCACTGTGACCCCATGTTTACAGCGAACCCTGGCGTTTTTCTCGGTCAGAGATAAAACGAGAGGAGTTCCTGTCAGAGTCACCTGACTTTCTGAGTCCAGTCTACCAAAGACTCCTTCCCGGTGCAGCATCACGGTACACACCTGTGGCCCGTCATTATCCGGAAAATACATGCCGCACTCCTCAAAACTCATACACACTGCGGTTCCCCAGACATACCCACTGAGGCAACCAGTGCTGCCATTTCTCTTTCTCTTGGTGAAACGGCCGCATTGGGCTCACCGATCCGGACAGTGCCTTACTCACTAGGCCGCCCCACGGTTCCAGAACCACAGCCGGGCAGTGGCTTCCCCAACCGTCAGCCCTCCTGGCTCAGCGTTGCCAGCACTGCAACATATGTCTTTGGAAACCGTTGCTCTTAGCAACTGAAACTTTGCAGTCCTCTTCTGTTGCTCCCAGCAACAAGGCTACAACAATGCCCATAGCTTTCTCCACCAATTGTGAGGTAGCGCTGTCATTCAGGTAGGGGATACTCGCTCAGCAGCCACAAAATCAGATCCGGCACAGATTTTCCATAAACTCATAATAGTCCATGCAGTTTATTCAGCAGCATAAACCCATAGAAGCAACATAAAGTTCATATAACCGCATAGCGTCCATGACAGAGTTCAGCTCTGTAATCCCTGTGGTCACACAGGTTAAACATCCACAGGCTTTCTAGCCTCAGTTATCTCACCCACGTCAGGGTCACTCATGGTTCCTTTAGCATACTGCAGACGTCCATTCCCTCCAGGGAACTCCCAGGCACGTGCAGCCATTAACACAGCATTCACTTGCAGTCAGAAGGCAGCCCCATCTCTCAGACAGGGCCTTCCACACTGCACCAACCAGGTCCCAGCATTCACCCCCATGTGACCTACCCTGGCCACCTTATATGGTCCGTAGCCACGCCCACCGGGTCACATGTCACAGGTCCTTCACAAACATATACACTTTACAATAGCGATATTAAACACCCCCTGGGTGGGTTTGTAGGTAACTAGTCCCTGACACATTGAACCAACACCTCAGCAGTATCACTGCTGATTAACACACACATAAATCTCCACCTCAAGGCCACCCACCTTGAGATATATGACGGTCATTCATTATCTTGCCATTCATCCACTCTCCTGGGACATCCATACAGCGCCCCCTAGTAGACACAGTGGTCACTACACCACAGTATTTATAGTACATCCTGCATTTTTACTTTTGGGACAATACCGTATTTTTCAGACTATAAGACACGCTCCCCCCCCCCAAAAAAAAAAAAAAATTTGGGAGGAAAATGTGGGGTGCGTCTTATAGTCCAAATGCAGGCTTACCATGGGGTTGCGGCAGTGGTGGAGCAGGATCCACGCAACACACTCTGATCTGCCTCAATGTCGACACTGGGCCCTCGACAACGCACTGCTGGGATATACCTTCCTCCCACCCAGGACCCGCAGTATTGCCCCACTTCTGCCACCAGCTTCCTGAGGAAGAGACCATGCCTCCTGTAATGCCGCACCACCGCTGCTGGCCCACGAATAATATACCTTAAATTTGGACTATAAGATGGACCACCGTCTTATAAAAAACTTTTTTTTCCTATTTTCCACCCCAAAATTTGGGGTGCCTTTTATTATAGCCTGAAAAATATGGTATACTATATTGTGACTTACCATATATTTACCTTACATGTTAGTTTAAGTTGTGTCCAGCTACAATTATTTTTCTACATGTGTTTTTTACTGGATTTATATATATCTCTGTGATGTGGCACCTTTCTTCCGCACTGCCATTATTATACCAACCAGGTGTCTAATAAAGGTTTTTTAGTTGATAATAACGTCAGGATTTATAACTTAAACAGTTCGGCTTTTCTTTATTGGTTTTTGTATTAGAAAGTTGCAGAACTTCTCTTCACAATTTACCTCCAATGAATAATGGCTGCCGAGTCTAACACCAGACGTTATGGCCTCAAGGCACTGATGTGCTGAAGTTTTTTTCACCAGAGATCTGCATGTGAAAAATCCACTCTATATAAAGTAAAATGAAAGTGGTCTTTGCAAATTTTTTTTTTTTTTTTTTTTTTTTTTAAATTGTGTATTTTGATTTTCTGGATATATCCTAAAACTGATAGCAACTGAAAATCATACAAGTCCTGCAGAAGATTGGAGAAGGGACTTCTGTCATTGTACGGTCACAGACGCGACCACTGTCACTAATAATAATTAACTTCAAGGTGGAAATCCATACCGTGTCCACGTTACAAAAGTCAACCTTCTGGTGGTCTTCTTCGTCCTCTTCTTCTGTACTGTACTCCTCCATGGTTTCTCCGCTTGCAAAGTGGATTACCTTTCTGGGGACCTTCTTCTCCACGTCACCAAGCTCAACTTCTCCCTGGAGAGATAATGGACATGTGAAGAAATGTTACATGACCCTCATACAGAGTCTATTGCACTGGAAAACTGGAGACCTTAACATTCAGCCTGAGATGTAAGATCTGTGTATTATATTCCATCTGCTCCCTACACCTCAGGACTTGAGTCAATGGCCGGATGGGAACGTTTGGTGTAACTCATCCGCCCGCCCCGGGTACAACAAATACTCATTGAATAACCAAACAGAACGAACAATTGGAGATCAGATATCGGGAAATTTTATCTAGAGCATCCGGGACTTAACCCTCAATATGATAAGTAGTCACATCGGAATCTGGATTACAGACCAGAGCTTCTAGCAGAGCATAAGGACTTGTTCACATGTTGCAGATTGTCCTTCTGTATTTGGGAACGGAAAATATCTAGTGGATATTCAGTATCAGGAAAGTCGATAAGAATTAAAAAAGAACTTTAAATGGGAGCATGAAGATTTAGTTATGGATGCAAACACTTTTTTTTCCAGCATATGTGAACATACAGTACAGACCAAAAGTTTGGACACACCTTCTCATTCAAAGAGTTTTCTTTATTTTCATGACTATGAAAATTGTCGATTCACTCTGAAGGCATCAAAACTATGCATTACCACATGTGGAATTATATAATTAACAAAAAAGTGTGAAACAACTGAAAATATGTCTTATATTCTAGATTCTTCAAAGTAGCCAACTTTTGCTTTGATTACTGCTTTGCACACTCTTGGCATTCTCTTGATGAGCTTCAAGAGGTAGTCACCGGAAATGGTTTTCACTTCACAGGTGTGCCCTGTCAGGTTTAATAAGTGGGATTTCTTGCCTTGTAAATGGGGTTGGGACCATCAGTTGTGTTGTGCAGAAGTCTGGTGGATACACAGCTGATAGTCCTACTGAATAGACTGTTAGAATTTGTGTATTATGGCAAGAAAAAAGCAGCTAAGTAAAGAAAAACAAGTGGCCATCATTACTTTAAGAAATGAAGGTCAGTCCGAAAAATTGGGCAGTGGCAAAAAACCATCAAGCACTACAAAGAAACTGGCTCACATGAGGACCGCCCCAGGAAAGGAAGACCAAGAGTCACCTCTGCTGCGGAGGATAAGTTCATCCGAGTCACCAGCCTCAAAAATCGCAGGTTAACAGCAGCACAGATTAGAGACCAGGTCAATGCCACACAGAGTTCTAGCCGCAGACACATCTCTACAACAACTGTTAAGAGGAGACTTTGTGCAGCAGGCCTTCATGGTAAAATAGCTGCTAGGAAACCACTGCTAAGGACAGGCAACAAGCAGAAGAGACTTGTTTGAGCTAAAGAACGCAAGGAATGGGCATTAGACCAGTGGAAATCTGTGCTTTGGTCTGATGAGTCCAAATTTGAGATCTTTGGTTCCAACCACCGTGTCTTTGTGCGACACAGAAAAGGTGAACGGATGGACTCCTACATGCCTAGTTCCTACCGTGAAGCATGGAGGAGGAGGTGTGATGGTGCTTTGCTGGTGACACCGTTGGGGATTTATTCAAAATTGAAGGCATACTAAACCAGCATGGCTACCACAGCATCTTACAGCGGCATGCTATTCCATCCGGTTTGCGTTTAGTTGGAGCATCATTTATTTTTCAACAGGACAATGACCTCAAACACCTCCAGGCTGTGTAAGGGCTATTTGACCAAGAAGGAGAGTGATGGGGTGCTACACCAGATGACCTGGCCTCCACAGTCACCAGACCTGAACCCAATCGAGATGGTTTGGGGTGAGCTGGACCGCAGAGTGAAGGCAAAAGGGTCAACAAGTGCTAAGCATCTCTGGGAACTCCTTCAAGACTGTTGGAAGACCATTTCCGGTGTTTACCTCTTGAAGCTCATCAAGAGAATGCCAAGAGTGTGCAAAGCAGTAATCAAAGGAAAAGGTGGCTACTTTGAAGAACCTAGAATATAAGACATATTTTCAGTTGTGTCATGAAAATAAAGAAAACTCTTTGAATGAGGTGTGTCCAAACTTTTGGTCTGTACTGTACCTTTAAGGGGGATGGGGGGGGGGGATAAAAATCACCTTTGTAGTTCTGTTTTGTACAGGCTTTTTGTTCAACTTTAAAGTGGACATAAACCCCTTTATGCGGCCACCAACGGAGTCAATAGAAGGTAAACTGCAAAATTTTTAATGAAGCCCAATTACAAATGTGATTTTTAGCCCAAAATACTTTTGTTTACTTATGAAAAACTAAATTATCCCCAAAGGATGACAACCCTTTTAAGGATAGTTTGTGGCTTGACATGAAGATTTTGGTGTCAGAGCATCTACTTCCCCAGGTCACATTGATGCTTCGTTGATGCTCTACTTATCACCATGAACCTATTCCATGAGATTTGGCGGCTCAAATCTTTACGAGATTATATTGAGAGACAATCACGATTCATCTAGAAATCTCTGTGATTGAGCCAGGAAAAGGCAGCAATTCCCAAAGGATCTCCTTCTGTCTGACGTGATGTCGGTACAATCCTAATAATATAGACATGTGGTGCACATAAAATATCCCGTGATGCTACATACATGTAAAATACCAGGGAGGCGCCGGTGTAACTCACCATAGCTCTGTCACCGTCTGCCATGTCCTCTGCCACCTTCTCTCCGGAAAACAAGAAAATCAAGAGTTACAAGTCACATAGTTCCTGCTCCGTCCTACCAGGGGTGGGAAGAGGCAGGACGGAACATTGTCAGGACACTGCTGGTAAATACAAGACATTGAGAGAAGTTTACTGGAGACTGACTGGTTGCAAACTTTAACTGTTTGCTATTAAAGGGCCAGAACTACAAGTGATAAATGTGCATCCGCAAACAATTTGCCTTTTTTCTCTCTTTGTATACCTATGAGGATCAGTGGATATCCTAACGAGTGTTGTTATTCCTGAGATAGTTATCTGCTCCACATTTCCTCTCTAGGAACTTCTCTAACCTCCCATTCTACATCCATAAACGTAAGTATTTGGTCCTTTTGTAGCTATAATAGCTCCCTCTTTTGTAGGAAAGATTTCTACAAGATTTTGGAGCTGTCTTTTTTTATTTATTTTTTGCACCGTTACCCAGAAGATCATTTGTGAGGTCAGACCCTGATGTTGGGAGGAGGCCGGGCTCGCAATCTCCATTATTGGTGTTGGACGGGGCTGAGGTCCGGTCTCTGTGCGGCCGCTCATGGTCTCCCCCATGTCGGTATGGAGCTTGTGCACTGGGCACAGTCATGGGGAACAGAAAAGGGCGAACCCCAAACTGTTCCCACAAAGCTGAAGCTACAATTGGCCTCAATGTCTTGCGCTGAGGATTAAAATTTCCCATCACTGGAGCTGAGGGTCAGAGGCCGCCCCCTGATAACAGCCCATAGCATTATCCACCTCCACCATCTGTACAGGGGCACAATGCAGTCAGGGGGTAACATCTTCCTGGAATCACCAAACACCTACATCAGACGCAGATAGAGAAGTGCGATCCGTCACTTCACACAAGCCTTCTCCAGAGTCCAGTGGTGTCGGCTTTACACCACTCCATCCGACGCTGCCATTGTGCTTGGTGATGTATGGCTGCATGCAGCTTCTCAGCCATGACGCTTCCGGCTAGGGTGCAGTGTTTGTGCTGATGTTAGTACCAGGGGAGGTCTTGGCTCTGTAGTTATGGGGTCAGCAGAGCGTTGGTGACTTTTCTGCCGTCTGCTTCTTATCACAAGGCACCCAGCTCTGTAATCTTATGGGGTCTACACTTCATGGCTGAGTTACTGCAGTTCCTTTCACTTCTCAGTACTATCACTCGCCGGTGATGGAGGAAGATTCAGGAGAAAGAAATGTCATGGATGGACTTGTTACCCCGGTGGCTCCTATTACAGGACCGCGCTGGTATCAGCAGCGCTGCACCAATGGCCGGTCTGTCACATGGAAGTAAAGGCAGATGACATGGTGGGGGGGCGGAGGTTATGCACCGGGGGCGAGGGGGCGAATGTTTTACGTCGGGAGTCAGAGGGCATGCAGGAAATAACAGAATTCAATAATTGAGACCTGCGTCCTGATACCTTTCTCCATATTGTGTATTATTTATTACTTTATGTTGGTGGGGTTTCGGGGGCTGCATAGTGATTCCATTTGTTTTCCATGTAGAAATAAATTGCAAATAACCAGATCGGAAACTTTTCCATAGTTGCTAGCAACTTCTTTTTCTCCTTTGGTAAAAAAAAAATAGGAGCTGAGCTGTGACTGAAGTTTGAGGGCAGATTGCAATGTAGCAGAAATGCAACAGATTCTCCACTGTGTATTTGCTTGTGGAAAATCTGCTTCCTGCATACAGCGCCAGCATACTGCATGAAATTGTAAGAAATCTCACGTACACGCAAAATATAAATATCCTCCGTTGACAAGAGCTGCGGCGGGCACGAGATCCTCGCGTCATATGTTGCAGATGTCAGTGGCAGCTTCACTCTTTGCAAGATGGAAATGTGCGGTTTCCCGTCGCCTTCTGTGGAATAATCTCCTCTGTGGGTGCTCCACAGTCAATACGGCTCTGTGGGTTCCTACTGTAGGGTGTTGGCTTCTATGATTATTTTCAGATAATGGCAAACCTGTGCCGCCATCTTTGTGAAGCCCTGCCGCCTTTATCACGTCCTTCTGTGGAGGAATATGTGACCTGATTCGTCCGTCTCCACTGTGCGGGAGGAATCGCCGTATTTTTCACTTGAAGATTCCCAGGGATCTGATGATCGCACGCCTCTTTAGTCACGATGAAGTAGTTGACCCAATTAATGATATGAGCACACAGAGTTTTATTTTTATCTGATCCACTTCAAAAACTTCTCCTATTCGTTTATATAACTAGTTTGGCTAGATCAGTCATTTGATGTTTTTTTTTTTCCCTTCTGGTTTTGAAAATCATCAGATGGGAAAAATTATGAGAGCGCTTCGGTTCTTTGTAGCATCTTCTGATGGAATCCTCTCCAGGTTAGGCGCCGTCCAATCAAAAGGCTGAAAAAATGAAAAACAATTCAGGAGAAAAAAAAAAACCTCTTCCAACTCCTTGTGTACATAGCCTAAGTGTTAATGCCACAAATGTTATCAAAGCTCACCCCTAGAGTTGAGCGACTTTGGTCGGATCGGGTTTCATGAAACAAAATTTGTTTCAGATGAAACTGGTCCGACTAGGGCAAAAAAAGTCGGAGTTTCGTCCGAAACCCGACCCCAATGCAAGTCACTGGGAAATAAATGTCGGCATTGAGCGGATGACATTCATTTTATTTTACTATTAATGGCCTTCGTCTCGGGCTCGAGCCACGGCGACTTGATGAACGATCTGTAGGAAGACCCATCTTGTGGAAACCTAGATAGGTCCACCAGTGTCTTCTGGTCTCAGCTGTTATCTTGATAGTATCAAACCATCAGGTCACTGGTCTTCTTCTTCGCCTTACTTCTTCTATTCTTCCGACCATGATGTCCTTTCTCCAGTGATTGGTATTGTGTGTCCAAAGCCTTTTACCCTCAATAATCTGAGGATGGAAGGAAACTTTTTTTTTAAACTCTTTAGCGACATTAGTCGTACATGTATAGCTGTTCCCCGTGATGCAGTCATGTGGTGCGATTGATGCAGTCATCAGAGTAGGCCCCGTGGCTCCCATGTTTGAACACCCATAAAGTCTAGTCTGGAGAGATTAGTTATTAGGCAACAGACTGCAATGCCTCCATATTGCAGTATACCAAACCCATCGCATGTTCAATCCACCTTAGGATGCAAGAATTTTTTTAAAATATGAAAACCAAAAAAATCTAAAAAAAAAAAAAAAAAGACCCCTAAAAATTATTAAGGTTAGTCATCCCTTTTTTCCCTCAAATATGAACTCCCCAAAAAATAACACAGATTTATAGAATATGAAAATATTTAACCCCAACAGTGAAAGATGAAATGGGGAATATGGCATAATTGCTGTTTTTGATCACTTCAGCTGCCCCAAAAATGGAAGAAGAACAGATCAGAAAGTCTAAGGGTATGTGTGCACACATTGCGGATCTGCTCTTGTAAAAATCTGCACGGATTCTTCCTCTCTTGGCAGAAAACGCAGTTGAAAATCCACACGTTTTTAATACGGATTTGTTTGCATTTTTGTAAGCTAAATATATATTTAACAAAAAAAAAAAAAGAATTGTGATGTAATTTCCTTGTCCAACCTTTTACATACTCCATTGAAGGCCATATCATCACGTACCATGTTCAAATATGTTTACACACACAATACAAATAAAAGTGAATATAATATCTCTATCTATGATCTCTCTCTTATATACATATATATATATATATATATATATATATATATACACACACACGTGGTCAAAATTGTTGGTGCCTCTCATTTAATGACAGAAAAACCCACAATGGTGGCAGAAATAACTAGAATCCGACAAAAGTAATAATAAATACAAATATGCATGTGTCAGCCAGATACCCTCATTAATAAAATGGTACCTAAAGAGTTAAATAAAAGACAGACACGCACAAAATATGCATCAAACGCAGTATGTGTTTATTTAAAAAAAAAAAAAAAAAATTTAAAAATTGCCTGGGCTCCCGCATAATTTTCATTACCAGCTGAGGGAAAGCTGATGGGTGAGGTTAATATTCTGGGAAGGAGCCAATAGCCATAAAGGTTCCCAGGCTATTAATTTCAGCTCACGGATGTTTGCTTAGCCTTTACTGGCTAATTTACAGGGGAACCCCAGAAAAAATTGACATGGGTCCCCCTATAAAAATCGAACCAGCAAAGGCTAGGTAGGCAGCTGCGGGCTGATATTAATAGCTGGGAAGGGGGCATGGATATTGGATCCCCGCCAGGCTAAAAACATCAGCTCTAAGCCGCCCCAGAAATGGCGCACTTATAGATGCACCAATTCTGGCATTTAGCCTAGCTCTTCCCACTTGCCCTGTAACAGTGGCAAGTGGGGTAATATTTGTGGGGCCGAAATCACCTTTGTATTGTCCGGGGACATCAAGCCCACGGATTAGTAATGGAGAGGCGTCAATAAGACGCCCCCATTACTAATCCTATAGTTGTATGGTAAATAAAGACCTAGCCAGAAAAAGTCCTTTAATTAATCTTAATTAACCATACTTACTGCATCGCCTAATTCCCTGACGCCCTCAATCTCCTGCAAAAAAAAAATAAAATAAACCAACACAAATACTCCCTGGTAGGCCGTAGTCCTAAATAACGAGTGTCCCACGATGATCTCACATGTAGAATAGTCACATCGGGAGATGTGACCGCTCTACAAGGCTCTGGTGACACACCACGGGAGGATCACCTCCTGTCAGTGTATCATTGAGCCGCCGTGAGAGTTCACCGGAGTTCATCACTCCAGTGCTCTCACTTTACGGCAGTACTGCTGTGTGAAAAGTTTCTCACGCAGTGGTGCTGCAAGTGACAGCACGAACTCTGGTGACCTCTGAAGGCGAGTGATACACTGCGGAAGGATACCTCCTGTCACTGTATCATCTCAGCCATGTAGAGCAGTCACATCTCCTGATGTGACTGTTCTACATGAGATCGTCGTGGGACACTCGTTATTTAGGACTACAGTGGACCAGGGAGTATTTGTGTTGGTTTATTATTTTATTTTTGTTGCAGGAGATCGAGGGTGTCGAGGAATTAGGTGTTTGATAAGTATGAACGTATTTTTTTTTGTTTTACAGTTGAACAGTCGCCGGATGATGGGACCACTATCCCATCATCGGCCCATGCTGTCTCTGTTATATGTAACACCAGACATAGGTCGGATGGGAGTAGTAGTCCCATCAGACGATGCCTGGCTACACACACACCTGCAGACAGACACGGTCTTGCACATATTCTCCACCCACACACTCTTCCTCCTCCCTATCTGCAGCGTTTTTGGCACGCAAATCCGCAGCTAATCCGCAAACCTTTTTACACCTGCGGCTTAGCTGCGGATTTGACTGACTCAGTGTAAGTCAATGGGTGCAGAAACGCTGCAGATCTGTAAAAAGAATTGACATGCTGCTAAAAATTCAACGCTGAGAATCAGTGCGGAATTTTCCGCAGCATGTGCACTTCAATTCTGAATTCCCATTAACATTTCTTGAGCACCCTTTTGCAGATTTGGTGCAAATCCACACGGAAAAAAAACGCTGCGGATCCACAACAAAATCCGGAACATGTGCACATAGCCTTATGGGAACCAAAATGGTAAAAATAAAACAACAACTTGAGTACTGAAAAAAAAAAAAAAAAAAAGCTCCGACAATGCTCCATTGACTCTCGGCCAGAATTTTACTCTCAGAATAATGACGACTGAAACCAAATTTTGTTTCTTAAAGATTTCTTTTTTGTTAATCAGTATCACCAATGGCAGTGTCGACTAGAGTTGAGCGAATATGTTCTTATTCGGCAAGCTATAGGGCTTACCAAAAAAGCTGCAGAGGGAACCCGGCTTCCTGGATCACGCCGGCTCAACACACAGGTTCTCCACGCATGTGTTGTGACAGCCACGACACATGCAGCTGCGGCGACAATCAGCTGATCGGCCGGCACGATCCAGAAAGCCTGGTTCCCTCTGCAGCTTATTCCGTAAGCGCTATAGCTTGTCGAATAAAAGGGAACCCGAACATATTCGCTCAACTCTAGTGTTGACCCAGTGCCAGATAATTTTTCACCCCACAATAGACACATCGTAAAAATGAAACTCAAAAACATGGGCGGAATTGCTATTTTTTTCACCATTTTGCTACACTTAGAATTATTTTAGCAAAATTCTGTAATTTAAAACTACAGCTCGTCACAGATTAGCTGTGGAAAAATAAAAAATGTTATGGTTTTTATTTACTTTTAGGGCAAGTCCACAGTTCTCCACTTATCACAGTCCTGGCCCAGGGACATGGGAGTTGTACACACGCTCTGTTTACTCAGCTCCGTAATGAAATTTCCTAAGATTAAAGGTCTGAATAATGTGAATTGGCTGCAAGACGAAGCAGAGCAGCCGATTGGTATCGTTCCCTGTTATCCTCCATTTTATATACGGCACTGTGCAAAAGTTTTAGATCTGTAAAAAAAAAAATGCTGAAAGTTGAGAATAGTTTTCAAAAATAGAAGTGTTAATAGTTTGTGTTTCTTTTGATAAAAATAAAGTGAATGAACAAAAGATAAAATCTAAATCCCATCAATATTTGGTGACCGCTCTTTGCCTTCGTCAGTTCTTAGGGACAAGTACTTACACACAGTTTTTGAAGGAATTCGGCAGGAGGTTGTTCCAAACATCTTGGAGAACTGACCCCACATCCTATGTATATGAGGCTTGTGCCGATACTTATCTATCATGTGACACCATCAGGGAGGTCTTCTGATTGGCTCCAAATTTATTCTGCAGCAGGACAACGACCCCAAATATCCAGCCAATGTCAATATGAATGAGGAGTACTGGAATTGATGGTCCGTTCCCACAGAGCCCTGATTTCACATTATCCAGTCTGTGTGAGATTACATGAAGAGATGAAGGATCTGGAAAATCCTCATACACAGAAGATCAGGGGTCAGTTCTCCAAGATGTTTGGAGAATGTCCTTACTTTGAAATCCACTGAAGCACTGAAATATTTTGTTATTTTTCTATTCACTTAATATTCTAGACTTTTAACCCCTTTCTGACATCTGACATACTATACCGTCAATGTAACCTGGGCCTGTCTGACCACGAATGGTATAGTATGTCATTGCGGCCGGGTGTCAGCTGATTCTCACAGCTGATACCCGGCACTTTAGCCCCCGAAATGCTGCGATTGAACACGATCGCAGCATTCTGGGAACAGGCATAGGGCTGACAGCCCCTCTGCCTTTGGATCAGCTGCCATGGTAACCCGATGTCGTCATGACGACACCCGGGTTACCAGAGCTTAGAAACTTCCCGGTCATGCGCAGTGCATGTCAGGAAGTCTCTCAGTGTCAGTGCAGCGCTGACAGCTTCCACAGCATGCAGATGTTGCTCAATCTGCATGCTATAGAAGTGATCAGCCTTTTAAAAATGATTGTCCCATAGTGGGACAAGGTGTAAAAGATAGAATAAAGTATAAAAAAAATTGTTTTTAAATAACTGTAAAAATATTTAAAAAAAATAAAAAAAAAACAATATTTATTCCATCACTAAATAAATATTTGAATGAAAAAAAAAAATCTAAACAATAAAAGTACACATTTGGTATCGTCGTGTCCGTAATGATCCGGCCTATAAAACTGTCCCAATAGTTAACCCCTTTAGTGAACACCATAAAAAAAAAAACAAGGCAAAAAACAATGCTTTATCATCATACCGCTGTCACATGGCCCGTCCTGAGTGACACGGCCAGCAGGCCGGCAACTGATACAACAGGACGCGGCACGTGTAATTGTCCAATGTGACGCGGCCCGCAGGCCGGTAACTAATACAATAAGACATAGGGGAAAAGGGTAAACCTAGGTAACAATAACAATGGTGGCCCTGCAATAGGGAATAGGGACGTGGAGACCTCCTGCACTCCCCTGAGTCAGTGTCTCTACACTCCTAACGTTCCCTAGGCCAGTTCCGCACCGGGCGCCGATCAGGAACCTCTAAACCCTGACTCGCCCTGCACCTAAACCCTCACTAGGGAATTGATCGGTGCGGAAACTAATCCCACCACTGCACTAAACACACATAAGGAAAAGAGACAAAACAGGGGAAACACCACTTAGCTTTGCTCTGTAGCTTACGCTCCCAGCAACAGAGCCCACCACCTGCGTGCATCTTTTCCTCCGTGTCCGAAATCTGGGTGCGCTGTCCAGAAACGGACCTTCTCATCATCATTGTTTGCTCCAAGGCTGCACTGAGTACACACCTGCGTGCAGCTGTCCAGAAACACGTGGAACGGTATAAAAACCCCCCCAAAAGAAATTCTTGAATTGCTGGTTTTTGTTCATTCTGCGTCCGAAAAATCGGAATCGAAAGCGTTGAAAAAATGTCATTTGCCCGAAAATGGTACCAATAAAAACGTCAACTCGTCCCGCAAAAACAAGACCTCACATAACTTTGTGAGCCAAAATATGGAAAAGCACAAAATATGGTGATGCAAAAACTATTTTTTGCAATAAAAAGCGTCTTTTAGTGTGTGACAGCTGCCAAACATAAAAACCCACTATAACGCCTATTTCACACGTCCTGATATTTCCGGTACCGGAGATGTCAGTGTCTGTAATACTTGCGGCACATGTGTGGCATGCGTGTGCCGCAAGTACAGGACGCCAAGGAAGAAGCATTACAGTAAGCGCTGTTCCTTGGCGCCGGTTGCTGAACACAGCACTCATCATTCTCTCCTGATCTGCCGGCTCTTTCCAATACAGTGTCACTTGTGGGGGGTTTCCACTGTTTGGGCACATCAGGGGCTCTCCAAACGCGACATGGCGTCCGATCTTAATTCCAGCCAATTTTGCGTTGAAAAAGTCAAACCGCACTCCTTCCCTTCCGAGCTCTGCCGTGCACTCAGTGGTTTACCCCCACATATGGGGTATCAGCGTACTCAGGACAAATTGTATAACAACTTCTGGGGTCCAATTTCTCCTGTTACCCTTGGTAAAATGAAAAAAAAAAAAAAATGGATCTGAAGTAAATTTTTGTGAAAAAAAAAGTTAAATGTTGATTTTTTTTTTAAACATTCCAAAAATTTCTGTGTAGCACCTGAAGGGTTAATAAACTTATTGAATTTGGTTTTGAGCACCTTGAGGGGTCCAGTTTTTAGAATGGTGTCACTGTAGGGTATTTTCTATCATATAGACCCCTCAAAGTGGCTTCAAATGTGATGTGGTCCCTAAAAAAAAAAAATCTAGTGTTGTAAAAACGAGAAATCGTTGGTCAACTTTTAACCCTTATAACTTCCTAACAAAAAAAAAATTTTGCTTCCAAAATTGTGCTGATGTAAAGTTGACATGTGGGAAATGTTACTTATTAAGTATTTTGTGTGCCGTATCTCTGTGATTTAAGGGCATGAAAATTGAGTTGGAAAATTGCGAAATTTTCAAAATTGTCACCAAATTTCCGTTTCTTTCACAAATAAACGCAAGTCGTATCAAAGAAATTTTACCACTAACATGAAGTACAATATGTCAGGAGAAAACAATGTCAGAATCACCGGGATCCACAGAAGCTTTCCAGAGTTATAACCTCATAAAGGGACAGTGGTCAGAATTGTAAAAATTGGCCCGGTCATTAACGTGCAAACCAACCTCGGGGGTAAAGGGGTTAAAATATAACCCGTCTGTTGCCACCACTAGGGGGAGCTTTCTATCCCACCATATAGTGATTACACTACGAATTCCATAACAACAGTTGGCAGTGACCTCCCAATAGTGGCGGCTGCAGACATCCCGCAAGTGATCCTATAAATTGTGGTTTGCAAATTATTGATATCGTACAGACCAAAGTGGCGGTTTATAATCACTTCCAGAGCTGCATTCATAATTCTGCCAATTACATCAAGTAATAGCTGGAAAACCACAATGGCTTAGCTGATATGGTGTCACGTTCTGCTCTCTGATGGAGTTTTGCCTTTAGATGCACTTTTCATGATGCAGAGTATATATACTGTATAGACCATGGGGTGGCAGTAAATAATGTGAGATCTTACATCCTGAGTGTTAACAGAAAAGCAGTGAAGGAGTGAATGGAGCATACCAGGCCTTACACCACGGCTGTGATTAGAAAGTCACATCCTTTAGACGCCATTAATTGTAAGTAAAGATTTATTATTTATATTACCTTCTATACCAGAAAAAAACAGCTCAAATATTCTCCAGACGTGACGTCAAGTCATTGTATATACTTCTATATATACAGGGGATACCTGCGTGCACTGCTGTATACATATATACTCTATATACACACAAGGCGTTACATACATACACAGCAATAAAAGGAGACTGCGCCGTACGTATCACATCCATCCTCCCGACAGATGAAGTCTGCTGGATCTGTCGTTGCACAGATCGGACCCCCACAAGTCCCCAAAACGAGGCTCCGAAATGCCCCTTTAGAATAGAACAGTGACTGCTCATACGTATCTCCGCCCTATTCATGGTCTATGGGCCTGCTGAAGACCGCCAAGTGCTCCGCTATCCCCGGGAGCCCTATAGTCAATGAGTGGAGTGGCGGCCGGCTAGAATCCATCGCAGTGGCCTGTTCTCAATGTAGGAGATTACTGGCCAAGTTGGGACCACCCTTTTAAGACCCCTAAACACAAAAGTTGCCCAAATTTGCCTGTTTTATGTGGATCGGCCGACTATTAAATCCGCATGGGTCCTCCAGTCTGGTCCTTCCCCCTGACAGATGGTGACAAGGGTCGGGCATTATAAATTTTACCGCTTGATCCCTTAGGTTTCTAGGAAGATAAGTAGTCACAAGAGGAGTTTCACAGCACCTAAGTTCCCTCTCCCAGTTCAGCGAACATGCGTGCTTGAGCAAACTGAGCATGCATGTGTATGAGGGGAGGTGGAAGGGCATCTGAATGCAGAGCCCTTGGCCGAGCACGGAAAGAAGTGTACGGGGGGGGAGCGATTGTGAGCACATCGTCTATGGTTGTAGAGTTATTGCCGTAGGACCTCTTCAGTAGTGAATGAGTTGCACCCTGTCGCACCATCCATCGTATGTGATCATCTGACCCCTAAAAGGCCCATTCATCCCAATTACGTCAATTTTAAGGCAGCTTTTCTCAGAATGCTGCAATGTGTGGTTCCTCTGATATTCCTCCTGGTCTATCTGCTTGGTGAGTAGTCTCTGGCTCTTGGTCAGGAAACTCGCGAATCTCTTACCTTCCGGGATAACCAGTGCGGTTTTTGATTAACCAGGGCTGGTGGGGCGTCATCTGTTCACCATACCAGACTGGCTAATCAAGAGCCGCACCGAGGATCCCAGAATGTTAAAAATTCGGGAGCCTCCTGACCTGGCTGATTTACCAAGGTTCCACGACTCGATCCACCCATCTCTAACACCCATTTTTTCAATGTAGTCCTACAGGAAAAGAGACTAGCTGCTAGGAAGTCTCCCATACACGGCACACACAGACATGAACGATTCCTGCTCTCCGGTCTCTATGTAGCAAATTTTTAAAATCAGCAGCAGCAGCATGGAGGACATTATACAGAAATACTGAGCAGTGCAGCTGTGAATCCAGCTCTGGGATAAGACATATAATTACATAAAAGCATTGGCAGTCGGTCTTGTCTGAGCAAGACAGATTTTATAAATTTTTCAGGGGCTACATGATACTAAGAAATGAGGCTACCGAGTTTACCAGAGTAGACTTGTCAGGAACGCTGAGGGGTCCGACTGTAACCATGCAGTCTACAGAGCCTGCCCTCATTTGGTATTGATTGTAATTACACACAGTGTGTTATGTGTAAGCTGCTAAAATGAGGTTAGTGAAGGGTTTATGGTTTGAGACCTGTCCGTTCTGACTAGAGAGGTGCATGCCCCCAGGAGGAGAGGAACACCCATTTATTAGGTAAGGTGCTTATCTATTCCCAGCACTGGAGGGATGAGACGTGTCCAAGTCCTATATCCAGTAAATAAAAAATGAGGGTTGTCCTTTTGTGATCTAGTGATTGGATCTCTTCACCTCTAGTAGTAAAAGACCGGGAACTCGTCATGAAAGGTCCTGGATTCTGGCGTGTAATGACGGTAGCGGATCCTCGGGTGGATTAGGAGATCTGACAGCCGCTGTCCTTCTGGGGCTTTATGTCCGGTTCCTTCATGGGCTTCACCTCTTCTTCTTTCTTCGGTTTGGCCTGGAGCATGAGGAAATGTCAATATTAAATTTTACCCAACCTCGAGGATCTGTCGCTTTCACTTTTTACCGCTAATCTATTGTATATGCAAAGACAGAAAACTTTTGTCTAATACATTGTATTTAATGTCTCGAAATCTTTGCACTCACTGAAAAAAAAAAAAAATATACAAAAGAAGGCATCCGGAGGTTTTTACTGGGACATAACATGAGGCAGAGCTGCAGATTGTCATGTCAGGTGACTGATAAGAATAAGCAGTCATGTGTGTACACGAGGAATAACAATTTCTGACAGTTAGATGACATGTACCCTGCATTTTCACCAGTTCTTCCTCTACACGCTCTGTCTGTACTTTTCAGTTGTCTCTGAGCTGGTGGGTGTAAAGTAGCTGCTATGATGTGCCCTATACACACACACCCCAAGAGATTCCTGTTCTACTGTCTCCACATAACAAGTGTTTAAAAAGCAGCAGCATGGAGGACATTATACATCGGCACTGAGCAGTGTAGCTGTGAATACAGCTCTAAGATAGGAAACTTAAAAACAAATCATTGGCAGGATTTTTAAGCCTCAAACGCTGCTCCTCAACCTCCCTTCTCCATACACATCAATAGGCAGCGGTGATCTGATCCCTCAGTGAACAATCAGTCTGCCCTATCTGAACAAGACAGATTTCAGCAGTGTTTCTAGACTGATGAATTCAGTAGACAGGGGAAATATAATAAGTGGCTCATAAGTGGAGAAGAAGCACATTTCTCTGATGAGATATATTAGAAAGTTTTTATATGTGTTCTCACTATTAATTTATCAGGGACCATTTCCTAAGCTTTCTGTTCTACCGCAGAGTGGTCTTTCTTTTGCTCCTGAGATATGACGACCCCTTCTATGTATGTAAATTCAGATCCTACGCTCGCTCCTTACACGAGCATATATAATATAGAGCCGCATACTGCCGTCTATCCATACCTTTACAAGGCCAGCCTATTTCTCCATTACTAAGAAATTGCAGTTTGAATCAATATTCAACTGAAGCTGAAGTGCTTTCAGTGTGTGAAAGCACTTCAGAGTTTCTGCTCTCCCCACTGCTCTAATCCATGGGCAGCACTGCCTTCTGTTTGACTGACAGCTTCTTGGCTTTTTCACATCAAGACAAGGAATTGTTCATCAAGCAAAAAGCATGAGATTAGAGCTGGAATGAGCAGAAACTCTGAAGTGCTTTCACATGCCGAAAGCACTTCAGTTTCATTTGAATATTGATTCAAACGGCAATTTCTCAGAGGAACAGAATTTCTAGCTACAGTTGTGGCCAAAAGTATTGACACCCCTGCAATTCTATCAGATAATACTCAGTTTCTTCCTGAAAATGATTGCAAACACAAATTCTTTGGTATTATTATCTTCATTTAATTTGTCTTAAAGGGAATCTGTCACCCTTTTTTGAGATTTCATATAATGATATCATTCAATTGTGTGTCACATAAGGATTCTCTTAGGACTTTTGCTTCCTCCTGACCCCGCACCTTTCATGCATAAATACCTTTTTTATATTGGTTCAGATGTATGTAAACTGCCGCTGTCCGGTCCGATGGGCGGGGCTTATTCACCTGCTCCTCCCCTCCCTGTCTTGCTCTACACAAGAAGAAATGCGTAGAGCAAGACATGAAGGGGGGAGCAGGTGAATAAGCCCCGCCCAGCGGACCGGAGAGCGGCAGTTTACATACATCTGAACCAATATAAAAAAGGTATTTATGCATGAAAGGTGCGGGGTCAGGAGGAAGCAAAAGTCCTAAGAGAATCCTTATGTGACACACAATTGAATGATATCATTATATGAAATCTCAAAAAAGGGGTGACAGATTCCCTTTAAATGAAAAAACACAAAAGAGAATGAAGCTAAAAGCAAAACATTGATCATTTCACACTAAACTCCAAAAATGGGCCAGACAAAAGTATTGGCACCCTCAGCCTAATACTTGGTTGCACAACCTTTAGCCAAAATAACTGCGACCAACCACTTCCAGTAACCATCAATGAGTTTCTTACAATGCTCTGCTGGAATTTTAGACCATTCTTCTTTGGCAAACTGCTCCAGGTCCCTGATATTAGAAGGGTGCCTTCTCCAAACTGCCATTTTTAGATCTCTCCACAGGTGTTATATGGGATTCAGGTCTGGACTCATTGCTGGCCACCTAAGAAGTCTCCAGTGCTTTCTCTCAAACCATTTTCTAGTGCTTTTTGAAGTGTGTTTTGGGTCATTGTCCTGCTGGAAGACCCATGACCTCTGAGGGAGACCCAGCTTTCTCACACTGGGCCCTACATTATGCTGCAAAATTTGTTGGTAGTCTTCAGACTTCATAATGCCATGCACATGGTCAAGCAGTCCAGTGCCAGAGGCAGCAAAGCAACCCCAAAACATCAGGGAACCTGCGCCATGTTTGACTGTAGGGACCGTGTTTTTTTCTTTGAATGCCTCTTTTTTTCTCCTGTAAACTCTATGTTGATGCCTTTGCCCAAAAAGCTCTACTTTTGTCTCATCTGACCAGAGAACATTCTTCCAAAACGTTTTAGGCTTTTTCAGGTAAGTTTTGGCAAACTCCAGCCTGGCTTTTTTATGTCTCGGGGTAAGAAGTGGGGTCTTCCTGGGTCTCCTACATACAGTCCCTTTTCATTCAGATGCCGATGGATAGTACGGGTTGACACTGTAGTACCCTCGGACTGCAGGGCAGCTTGAACTTGTTTGGATGTTAGTGGAGGTTCTTCATCCAACATCCGCACAATCTTGCGTTGAAATCTCTTGTCAATTTTTCTTTTCCGTCCGCATCTAGGGAGGTTAGCCACAGTGTCATGGGCTTTAAACTTCTTGATGACACTGCGCACGGTAGACACAGGAACATTCAGGTCTTTGGAGATGGACTTGTAGCCTTGAGATTGCTCATGCTTCCTCACACTTTGGTTTCTCAAGTCCTCAGACAGTTCTTTGGTCTTCTTTCTTTTCTCCATGCTCAATGTGGTACACACAAGGACACAGGACAGAGGTTGAGTCAACTTTAATCCATGTCAACTGGCTGCAAGTGTGATTTAGTTATTGCCAACACCTGTTAGGTGCCACAGGTAAGTTACAGGTGCTGTTAGTTACACAAATTAGAGAAGCATCACAGGATTTTTCGCACAGTGCCAATACTTTTGTCCACCCTCTTTTTTATGTTTGGTGTGGAATTATATCCAATTTGGCTTTAGGACGATTCTTTTTGTGTTTTTTCATTTAAGACAAATTAAATGAAGATAATAATACCAAAGAATTTGTGTTTGCAATCATTTTCAGGAAGAAACTGAGTATCATATGACAGAATTGCAGGGGTGTCAATACTTTTGGCCACAACTGTAGGTATAATGACGAGCGACATGCGCATATAGATAGTTCAGAGGAGGGGGTCAATGTGGACAGACCTTTAAGATAAGTTACACTGTGGTTTTCAAAATTATATCTGGTCATCCAAAGAACAAGCCCTGCCCTCATATGGCCATACCAAAGGCAAAATGTGACAGTTCTGGCTCTGGGAAGATGTACATCAGCATTGGGGAGACGGGGATGAAGGGTGACCTGCCGCTACAGAGTGATGTACAAACCAGGGAACAACCTGTGGTGAACTACAAGGCACAGATCAGATAAGAGCCGGGGTCTTACACTGTCGTCTTTTGGCCTCTTCGTAAGGTCGAATCCTGCCTGCGTCTCCAGGGTCCATTGTGGGCTCATAGCTGGCAACTCAAAAGGTACGGGCTGCACCAGACCGTAATTTGCCTTTAGCTCCAATTCTGGCGCCTCCGGAGGAACCTTCTGGAAGTAACTGAAAGACACAATGAATATTGTTTTGTTGACATTGGCAGCTTGTACCGAGGGGCATCAGATACCATCTCTGCCTTCCTGTACCGAGGGGCATCTGATGCCATCTCTGCCTTCCCGTACCGAGGGGCATCTGATACCATCGCCGCCTTCCCGTACCAAGGGGCATCTGATGCCATCGCCGCCTTCCCGTACCAAGGGGCATCTGATACCATCGCCGCCTTCCCGTACCAAGGGGCATCTGATACCATCGCCGCCTTCCCGTACCAAGGGGCATCTGATGCCATCGCCGCCTTCTTGTACCAAGGGGCATCTGATGCCATCGCCGCCTTCCTCTACCAAGGGGCATCTGATGCCATCACCGCCTTCTCGTACCAAGGGGCATCCGATGCCATCGCCGCCTTCCCGTACCAAGGGGCATCTGATGCCATCGCCGCCTTCCCGTACCAAGGGGCATCTGATGCCATCACCGCCTTCCCGTACCAAGGGGCATCTGATACCATCGCCGCCTTCCCGTACCAAGGGGCATCTGATACCATCGTCGCCTTCCCGTACCAAGGGGCATCTGATACCATCGCCGCCTTCCCGTACCAAGGGGCATCTGATGCCATCGCCGCCTTCTCGTACCAAGGGACATCTGATGCCATCACCACCTTCCCGTACCAAGGGGCATGTGATGCCATCGCCGCCTTCTCGTACCAAGGGGCATCTGATGCCATCGCCGCCTTCCTCTACCAAGGGGCATCTGATGCCATCGCCGCCTTCCTCTACCAAGGGGCATCTGATGCCATCACCGCCTTCTTGTACCAAGGGGCATCTGATGCCATCGCCGCCTTCCTCTACCAAGGGGCATCTGATGCCATCGCTGTCTTTTGTCCTGGAGGGGAGAGACTTTCGGAGTTATTCTCCATGAAACCTGTGACTTACATGAATCCATTTTCCCGCTGACATTTCTCGAGCGTGTTCTTTACTTGTGTTCCCAGTTTCCTGAAGAAGATGTGCCCCGAGGGCTTTGCTGTGGTTCCTGCTCCTTTGGTTTGACCATACTCCTTACATAAAGCCTCAGCCTTGCCATAAACTAAACAAAGAAAAGAACAATGACCCAAACCCTTCATTTTCATTTATAACACGATTTATGATCACTAGAACCATCGATGTACCCAACATCACTGTCCCCAGAACTGCTTGCATATAAATAAAAAAAAAAGGGGGGGAAGGAGGGGGATGCGGCTGAAGTCTCACTCTCACCCTCAGACTGAATGCTGCGAGAGGGGGGGACAGAAGGGGATGGATTTGGATTGGCCTGATCAGAGCATTTGAATAAAGGGCTGTCAGCTTTGGATAATCCGCTCTGTTCTAATAGTTCCTCAATATGAGCAGATGACAGGGTGTCTTGGAAATAAGGGGCGCCACTTCAATTTTTACAAAATAATCTTTTTTTCTCTCTCTAAAGCCATCACCTACCTACAGAATAGGCGATAAATGTACAATGCTGCGGCCATGAACAGAACGGGGGTCCCGAAGTCCCCTGTGTGTGACCGCACACTCGACCATCAGTCCATAGACTTTTATAGGACTGTCAGTGTAGTGGTCGATGATGTGCGCTAGCGCTCCATTTACACGAAGGACTTGGGCCATCCCAGCAGTCGGATCCCCCCCATCTATCAGATTTGTCACCTGGAGATAAGCGGCATCGGGGCTGTCTGGACGCCGCGTATCTCTCCGCCACTGGCTTATCAGACCCACACAAGTATGGACTTACATTTCTCGGATTCCTGCAGGGACCGGATTGCTTCCCCACACTTGTCGCTTGCTAGTAGAGTCTGACCGTGATAGCAGAAAGCCTGTAGGGGGCAGCGGTGAGTAATAACCAAGGTGCGATATGCAGAGTGTACACAATATAACACCCCCCCCGACCAATCAGGCTATGTGATGCCGACGGACCCCCACGTCCCCGCTGATCCCCGTCATATGTGACACATCAGACGGGGGGGGACACAAGTAAAGATGTCACTTAACCCCTCGATGAACATCACATGTCAGGTTGCAGGTGTACAGCTGAGCATGCGCCATACTGGGCAGGTGTCGGCTGTGTAATACAGCTAGTACCTGAGGCTAAGAGCAGCGACCAGAACTAGCTCCAATCACAGCTGTGTAACCACTTAAAGGGGTATTCCCCGTCTCCAAGATCGTATCCCAATATATAGTAGGTGTAATAATTATAATATTAGCAAATATCTTCAATTATAAATGCAGTATAGTTCTCCTGATAACCTATATCACTTACCTCATGTGCAGGACATTGCAGTAGGTTAAGTATGCATAGATACGGCAACTGTCACTGTGAGTGGACGTAACCGTGGATACCTGCTACTGCAATGCCCTGCACGAGGTAAGTGACACAGTGAATCAGGAGAACTAGACTAATATCTAATTGGAGGTACTTACTAATATTATTACACCTACTGCATATTGGGATAGGATCTTGAAGATGGGATTACTCTTTTAAATAACACCTGTCAATCATTAGAAGCGGTAATTATCAAAACTTCGCACGTTCCCCCAAAATGGTGCTAATGACCGTGCCCTCACGGCTCCATCCATGGCCCTCCTACTGCGATGTGGACAGAAAAATGTAAAAAAAAGTTATAATTCTTGAAAGAAGGGGATAGAAAGAGATAAATTCATGTGCGAGTTGTAGGTCGATAGCGCCCCCTGTAGTGCGGGGCGTGCACTTACATAAGCCATATAGAAGCACATCTTCAGCTGGGTATAACTCCTCCACTTTGCGATATACGCCGGGTCCAGGCTGGAAAGGGTGTGATCTAAAAACGGAGGGAAATAGAGGAAAACGTTCACTTTAAAGACGGGGGATCTGGACACCAGGACCCCCCACTGAGACCAAGAATAAGGACCCCCAGGTTCCTCTCTATATTGTGCTTTGACTCTTCCTACTAATGAGTAACACCAGAGAAAACAGCTTAGCACTCATATTCGGCCATTAATCCAGTCACAGGCAGGGCTCCCTGGTAATAGCGGGCGTCTTAGAGGTGCCCCCAAAGTTATGTCCGTACATACTGCATGTTCCTGCGCTGAATGTAGGTGTTAAAGACTGTCGCCCTCTAGTGGACACTCTGGGAACAGACGTAGTAAGCGGCAGCGCTCAGCGCGGCTCCTCTGCAGGACCTGATGGTGCTGCCACCATTAACTCCGCTCTATAGGGTGACCCTCAGACAGGGGAGGAAACGCGAGAACACTCACCGACTCTCTGGTAGTAATTTGCGGTTTCATAGGCCAAAGCCGCGATCAGACCGGGGTTGTGCTTCAGCTCGATCGCCCGAGCTATGGTCACTGCCCAGGAGAAAAAAAAAAAAGGACTACACATAGTGCTAGGGTAATAGTATGTCACAATCTGCTGCAGAACCTCACAATACACCTCAGCTGCTGCAGAACCTCATAATACACACCTCAGCTGCTGCAGAACCTCACAATACACCTCAGCTGCTGCAGAACCTCATAATACACACCTCAGCTGCTGCAGAACCTCACAATACACCTCAGCTGCTGCAGAACCTCATAACACACACCTCAGCTGCTGCAGAACCTCATAATACACCTCGGCTGCTGCAGAACCTCATAATACACCTCGGCTGCTGCAGAACCTCATAATACACCTCAGCTGCTGCAGAACCTCATAACACACACCTCAGCTGCTGCAGAACCTCATAATACACCTCGGCTGCTGCAGAACCTCATAATACACCTCGGCTGCTGCAGAACCTCATAATACACCTCGGCTGCTGCAGAACCTCATAATACACCTCAGCTGCTGCAGAACCTCATAATACACACCTCAGCTGCTGCAGAACCTCATAATACACCTCGGCTGCTGCAGAACCCCATAATACACCTCAGCTGCTGCAGAACCTCATAACACACACCTCAGCTGCTGCAGAACCTCATAATACACCTCGGCTGCTGCAGAACCTCATAATACACCTCAGCTGCTGCAGAACCTCATAATACACACCTCAGCTGCTGCAGAACCTCATAATACACCTCGGCTGCTGCAGAACCCCATAATACACCTCATCTGCTGCAGAACCTCATATTACACCTCATCTTCTGCAGAACCTCATAATACACCTCAGCTGCTGCAGAACCTCATAATACACACCTCAGCTGCTGCAGAACCTCATAATACACCTCGGCTGCTGCAGAACCTCATAATACATCTCATCTGCTGCAGAACCTCATATTACACCTCAGCTGCTGCAGAACCTCATAATACACCTCAGCTGCTGCAGAACCTCATTAATACACCTCGGCTGCTGCAGAACCTCATTAATACACCTCGGCTGCTGCAGAACATCATAATACACCTCAGCTGCTGCAAAACCTCATAATACACCTCATCTGCTGCAGAACCTCATAATACACCTCAGCTGCTGCAAAACCTCATAATACACCTCATCTGCTGCAGAACCTCATATTACACCTCAGCTGCTGCAGAACCTCATTAATACACCTCGGCTGCTGCAGAACCTCATAATACACCTCATCTGCTGCAGAACCTCATAATACACCTCAGCTGCTGCAAAACCTCATAATACACCTCATCTGCTGCAGAACCTCATAATACACCTCATCTGCTGCAGAACCTCATATTACACCTCAGCTGCTGCAGAACCTCATTAATACACCTCGGCTGCTGCAGAACCTCATTAATACACCTCATCTGCTGCAGAACCTCATAATACACCTCATCTGCTGCAGAACCTCATAATACACCTCAGCTGCTGCAAAACCTCATAATACACCTCATCTGCTGCAGAACCTCATAATACACCTCATCTGCTGCAGAACCTCATATTACACCTCAGCTGCTGCAGAACCTCATTAATACACCTCGGCTGCTGCAGAACCTCATTAATACACCTCATCTGCTGCAGAACCTCATAATACACCTCAGCTGCTGCAAAACCTCATAATACACCTCATCTGCTGCAGAACCTCATAATACACCTCATCTGCTGCAGAACCTCATATTACACCTCAGCTGCTGCAGAACCCCATAATACACCTCATCTTCTGCAGAACCTCATAATACACCTCATCTTCTGCAGAACCCCATAATACACCTCATCTGCTGCAGAACCTCATAATACACCTCATCTGCTGCAGAACCTCATAATACACCTCATCTGCTGCAGAACCTCATAATACACCTCATCTGCTGCAGAACCTCATAATACACCTCATCTGCTGCAGAACCTCATAATACACCTCATCTGCTGCAGAACCTCATAATACACCTCATCTGCTGCAGAACCTCATAATACACCTCAGCTGCTGCAAAACCTCATAATACACCTCATCTGCTGCAGAACCTCATAATACACCTCATCTGCTGCAGAACCTCATAATACACCTCATCTGCTGCAGAACCCCATAATACACCTCATCTGCTGCAGAACCTCATAATACACCTCATCTGCTGCAGAACCTCATAATACACCTCATCTGCTGCAGAACCTCATAATACACCTCATCTGCTGCAGAACCTCATAATACACCTCATCTGCTGCAGAACCTCATAATACACCTCATCTGCTGCAGAACCTCATAATACACCTCATCTGCTGCAGAACCTCATAATACACCTCATATTCTGCAGAACCTCATAATACACCTCATCTGCTGCAGAACCTCATAATACACCTCAGCTGCTGCAGAACCTCATAATACACCTCAGCTGCTGCAGAACCTCATAATACACCTCATCTGCTGCAGAACCCCATAATACACCTCAGCTGCTGCAGAACCTCATAATACACCTCATCTGCTGCAGAACCTCATAATACACCTCATCTGCTGCAGAACCTCATAATACACCTCAGCTGCTGCAGAACCTCATAATACACCTCAGCTGCTGCAGAACCTCATAATACACCTCAGCTGCTGCAGAACCTCATAATACACCTCATCTGCTGCAGAACCCCATAATACACCTCATCTGCTGCAGAACCCCATAATACACCTCATCTGCTGCAGAACCCCATAATACACCTCATCTGCTGCAGAACCTCATAATACACCTCAGCTGCTGCAGAACCTCATAATACACCTCAGCTGCTGCAGAACCTCATAATACATCTCAGCTGCTGCAGAACCTCATAATACACCTCAGCTGCTGCAGAACATCATAATACACCTCCTCTGCTGCAGAACCCCATAATACACCTCAGCTGCTGCAGAACCTCATAATACACCTCAGCTGCTGCAGAACCCCATAATACACCTCAGCTGCTGCAGAACCCCATAATAAACCCAGCTGCTGCAGAACCTCATAATACACCTCAGCTGCTGCAGAACCCCATAATACACCTCATCTGCTGCAGAACCCCATAATACACCTCATCTGCTGCAGAACCCCATAATACACCTCATCTGCTGCAGAACCCCATAATACACCTCAGCTGCTGCAGAACCTCATAATACACCTCAGCTGCTGCAGAACCTCATAATACACCTCAGCTGCTGCAGAACCCCATAATACACCTCAGCTGCTGCAGAACCTCATAATACACCTCATCTGCTGCAGAACCTCATAATACACCTCATCTGCTGCAGAACCCCATAATACACCTCATCTGCTGCAGAACCCCATAATACACCTCAGCTGCTGCAGAACCTCATAATACACCTCATCTGCTGCAGAACCCCATAATACACCTCAGCTGCTGCAGAACCCCATAATACACCTCATCTGCTGCAGAACCTCATAATACACCTCAGCTGCTGGAGAACCTCATAATACACCTCATCTGCTGCAGAACCTCATAATACACCTCAGCTGCTGCAGAACCTCATAATACACCTCAGCTGCTGCAGAACCTCATAATACACCTCAGCTGCTGCAGAACCCCATAATACACCTCAGCTGCTGCAGAACCTCATAATACACCTCAGCTGCTGCAGAACCTCATAATACACCTCATCTGCTGCAGAACCCCATAATACACCTCATCTGCTGCAGAACCCCATAATACACCTCAGCTGCTGCAGAACCTCATAATACACCTCATCTGCTGCAGAACCCCATAATACACCTCAGCTGCTGCAGAACCCCATAATACACCTCATCTGCTGCAGAACCTCATAATACACCTCAGCTGCTGCAGAACCTCATAATACACCTCATCTGCTGCAGAACCTCATAATACACCTCATCTGCTGCAGAACCTCATAATACACCTCAGCTGCTGCAGAACCCCATAATACACCTCATCTGCTGCAGAACCCCATAATACACCTCAGCTGTTGCAGAACCTCATAATACACGTTCTATTTACAGTAATGGGGGGCTTAGTCCTTCTCATACATGACTAGGACCACCGTACCTTCCTGTGCTTCCGCCTGGCACTGGATGATATAAGCGTCGATCACCCGACTTTCAAAATCCCGTCCTTTCTCTACCGGGGTGATGAGTTTTGGAATGTGCGTCTCCTAAAAGCACAGAGGTAAGAGAGGTTCACACCGGGGCCGTCCGGCGAAGGCTCCATTATCAGCAGTGACAGGCCATGGAGAGTTTTTGGGTGGATAACACGTCTGACGCGCCGTGTGGGTCTTGTGCTGCGGCCACTATGCTGCATCTTTTTTAATTATGACCCCCATTTTAGTGATCTGTGGGGGTGTCAGCTATGAAATGATTGCTGACCTGTGTCTTTTGAGGCTTTTAGGGGCCTGATCTGGGGTCTATTTAGGGGTCCAAGATCTGCAGAACTATCGATGTTGGAACTTGTGATGTATGATGACGGCTGCGCTCCTAAATCCCGATTATGTGTCGGGGGTGATGCAGCGAATGTGTGGGGACAGTGAGGTTCGGCACGTGGGATCACACAGGGGGATTTTCCCTTTTCCTAGAAGATTGGCAGCTGAGATGTAGGGCAGAGCTGGTCCCCGGCTCCCGCTGTTTTGGGGGGGCATTCATGGCCGCCAGTGCACACCGGCATTATGGGTTCTGTACTTACAAAAAGCTACTTTAATCTTTTTGCCACAGACCATGAAGTGATCCCATAATAGTGATTTATAACAGGTCTGAGAACTTTTGGGTTTTCGGGGAGGAGTACGAGGTTGCACTTTACCTTGAGGTGGCTGAAAATCCCCGCCGCGATCTTCAGACTCTTGTGAACTTCTTTGGCCTCAGTTTCTGTAATGCTGAAAGACATCAAGTCACGTCACGGACGGACGGCACGAGCGGTGCAAGGCCAGGGGGTCCTCTCATGGTAACGGGGGTCTCAGAGTTTATACAAAATTGATCCAAAAGTAGGGAATTTAAAAAAAAAAATAAGTAAAAAATCCCCCACCTATTCAGTACCGCCACGTTACTCAGGCAGGATGTCATCAGGGACCACTGATCAGTCAACTGACCACTGCAGCCAATCACTGGACGCAGCTGCCAAATATGCAAAGGTCACTACAGACGTCAGCGATTGGCGGCAGCGGTCGAGAGACTGACAGACAAGATGTCCAGTTACTGTAGACTAGTAATGCGACTGTCCGCCACAGGCGGGAGAGGAGATACTGGGGCTGCCCGTCTGTATGAGCAAGCGGGACTCAGTCTAGGACCCAAGATTTATCTAATATGTATGGTGGGCTGACTGCAAGATCACAACACACAGGATCCGTAACCATGGAGACACATAGGTCTGCAAAGAGATGTGTGCACAAAACGACAGGGTTTGTTTGGGTTTTTTTTTTATAGATGTACTAGAGCATTAACAACAGTGGTGGGAAAAAAAATGTAAGTAATTGATGATTGGTGGATACGGTGACATGGTGCCGATAGGCAAAAAAAAACAGAAAAAAATTACTTTTAGAATCCATTATTCCACAACAACGTGTCAGTGATTCATGGCCACAGAAGCGCGGATAGTACTCACTCCTCCTTCCCAGCCAGCCGGGATGCAAATTTACTGTACCAAAGACCCAGGTTAAAACCCATCGAGATCAACTCGAAAACAGCGTCTTGTTGGGCACTGCAAAAGGTACAAAAAAACAATAACAGAACCTAAGTAAGTACACCCTGAGGAGGACACAGTATAGTACATGTCGGTAACAACCCATCCCATCCACACAAGCAAAGAAACCATCCATAGATGTCCATACATTATGTGTAATAATGAGACATGACACAGGGAAAAGTACTGAACATATGAGGAAAGAGGAGCATAACGCCAAAGAAAGTAATGACACCAGCTGAAATCTATCAGTAATTAGAGAGCAATCCTGCCACTTAGTGACAAATATCAGCTGGTTCAACTGATGCCTATAAAAAGGTGTCTCCTTACAAAGGTGCCACACAAGAAACATGTCACGATAGGTAAACTCCGTGAGCTGTCTTAAGACCTTCACAACCTTATTGTTGCAAAACAAACTGATGGCAATGGTTACAGAAGAATTTCTAAACTACTGAAGGTTCCACTGAAATGGGGAGAGAACGTCAATTCACTATAAACCAGCCAGGACCAGGTGCTCCCCGCAAGATTTCAGACAGAGGAGTGAAAAGAATCATCAGAAGAGTTCTACAAGAGCCAGGGACCACCTGTGGAGACCCGGAATCAGCAGGTACAATTGTTGTTTAAAAAAAAACAAACAAACAACAAGGAGGCTATATTCTGACGGTTTTTTTTACACTGCGTATTTTTGAAAAAAATGCAAGTAACCTATTTTAATTAATGGGTGCAGAAAATCTGCAAAAACTCATCAAAAGCCCATAGTGGGAACATAGCCTTAGCAATGCAGTCAACCTCCATGACTTGTATGTACACTCACAACACAACCTCCATGACTTGTATGTACGCTCCCCACACAACCTCCATGACTTGTATGTACACTCACAACACAACGTCCATGACTTGTATGTACGCTCCCCACACAACCTCCATGACTTGTATGTACACTAACAACACAACCTCCATGACTTGTATGTACGCTCCCCACACAACCTCCATGACTTGTATGTACACTCACAACACAACCTCCATGACTTGTATGTACACTCACAACACAACCTCCATGACTTGTATGTACGCTCCCCACACAACCTCCAAGACTTGTATGTACGCTCCCCACACAACCTCCATGACTTGTATGTACGCTCCCCACACAACCTCCATGACTTGTATGTACGCTCCCCACACAACCTCCATGGCCTGTATTTACACTCACAACACAACCTCCATGACTTGTATGTACGCTCCCCACACAACCTCCATGACTTGTATGCATGCTCACCACGCAAGACTCCATTGCTGAACAAACAGCAGGTTCAAGCATTTTCAATACTTTTACCTGTGTCATTTCTCATTATTACACTTAATTTATGGACATCTATGACTTGATTTCTTTGCCTGTGTGGATTGGATGGGTTGTTACTGACAGCTGGTGAGAATTTCAATAGCACCTGTAGAAATAAATTTACCGTATTTTTCGGATTATAACACTCTGCGGATTATAAGACACACTCCAAAGAGAAAAATAGGAAAAAAACTTTTTAAACAAAATGGTGGTGCTTCTTATAATCCATGCGTCTTATTGCTTACTGGGGGTGGTGGCTGCGGTGAAGCGGGGTCCCAGAGTCGCTGCTGGAGGAGGCAAAAGTGGAGCATTGCTGTAGGCCGCAGGCTGGGTTGAGGGGGTGTTCGGATGTGTGGAGTGCTGCTGCGGGTGTTCGGTGCTGCAGGACCTCTGCTGACATTTTGTGAAAGGCCAGAGCCCCCGCAGTTACATGGTTTCCTACGTGGTGGACTTCGGGAAAATGGCCGCCAGCGCTGAGATCTCATCTCCAGAGATCTTGATGCCGAGATCTCCATCTGCGCATGCGCCGCCCCCGGCAGCCATTTTCCCCAGAGTCCACCGCACGGAAACCATGTAACTGCGGGGGCTCTGGCCTTTCACAAAATGTCGGCAGATCCCCCAGCAGCACCGGACACCCGCAGCAGCACTCCACACATCCGAACACCCTCTCATCCCTGCCTGCAGCAACGCTCCACTCTTGCCTCCTCCAGCAGCGACCCTGGGATCCTGCTCCACCTTGGCTGGTAAGGTATATCTGCATTATAAGACACATCCCCATTTCCCCTCCAAATCTGGGGGAAGAAAAAGTGCGTCCTATAATCCGAAAAATACGGTACTTAGAAAATTGGTGACGTGTGCAATACTTATTTCGCCCAGTCTCCTCAAGCACCATCCTCTGGATACGTCAGACATGATGCATAATGTACCTTGGCACGCTGCCCTGCAGGGTGTCTGTCCACTTGAAGTTCTGGATGTATCGCAGTTTATTGTCTTGAGTTCCTCCGTCCAACGCATTAATGAAGCCTAAATGACCAAGAAAAAAGAACCAAAACATTGCTTTTTCCTCTAAGGATCACCAAGTGTTCAACAAAATCAAAGCGTTCCGCATATAAGTCTGCAAAGATGCTTTAGAATGTCGTCATCTCAGATCTGCTGATTCTCATGACTGCTGGAGCAAGGAAGATGTCAGACACAGCCAGACTCCCCATGCAGAAGACAGAGATGGTTAATTACCTTCTCTGCCTTCTTGATAGCTGTACGCACTGTGCTGAACGAGTACAGGAAGCAGTAACGGACCCTCCTGCCCCAGTCAATCAGATCCTAGCAGTCCCACATCAGCTCTGAGGCGGATTTCCCCTGTAACTGGGGCTACAATGCCAGACCCTACTCTTCCCCCCCCCATGAAATGTGCATACGTATTTGGTATCACCGTAATCGCACAGGTCAAAAGGAAACAAAAAAAAATCACGTAATTTAAAAGAAAAAAAGAATTTAAAATGCAAAAAAAAAAAAAAAAAAAAAAGGAATTGATTTTGCTTTTTTATTTTTAAAGATTTTTTTTCAGCACAAAATTGAATTCCTAAAAGAATAACCATTGTCCCCCTTTCTCCACTCACCCAGTAGCAGGGAGAAGTAGGCGTCTGAGGTGTTCTTCATCATCTCCGGGTTACAGGTGGAGTCTGTGAATAGTTCCAGCAGTCGCGCTCTGCTCGTCCGTAAATCGCTAGAAAATAAGTTAAATTATATCAGCCAGTAATTCACTGACATGCTGATAATATGTATTTCTATAGGGTCGGTCCTTTTTTTTTTTTTTTTTGAGTTTGCAAAATCTATTTAAAAAGCCATAGAGGCACATGATAACATTCTGTCTTGCCTGCGGTCACCACTAGAGGGAGCTCCCTGCATACAGATGCGAGTCCACTGGATAAGTGTTATGCGTTGAGCTCCCTCTAGTGGTGGCAGTAAGAACTTTTTATATTCTCTTTTTGTAAAGTGATAGCAAATCAAAACCTTATTATGGTAGGTGGGGTATTGACCTGTGACTTTTTTTTCTCACCTGCACATCTTTGAAGCTGCAGGGGTGGAGGCGACGCCATAGAAGTTAAAGGAGACCGGCGCGGTGGCCTTGAGTGGGTTACGATGAAACCAGTGGGTCATTTTGGGATGATTGTTCCTTTATCAAAGTGCGATTCTCCTGAAAGAAGATGTGTTAGAAAGAGGGAGTCAATCACAGCGGCGGCGGCAGTGTCATCTAACAATGCAGTGATAAAACAAAAGTGGAGAGGAATGAGCGAAGACTCCGCCATACAGGGCCAGAGCTGGCCACAGATCGCCAGTCTGAACGGGGAGCTACCACGGATTTTACTACAAGTCTGTGAACTACTTTAGGTGTTGCAAAGTCAGGCATAAAAAAATGGCGGTGAGAAGTTAGGAGCCAACTGGGCCATTATTTTCGTTTTTGGAAGGCCAGCAGAAAGCCAATATGGCCACAGCAATGGCCAAGCACATCACCCCCAGCACAACCAGACGGGATGTCAGCTTTCCCTGACAAAGAAAAGACCCCCCAGTAACCAGAAGGAACAAATTGAAAGAAAATGTATTTCAAAGCTTTTTGGAAAAGCCTAAGATTTCCCACTGTCACCCCCTCTATTGACTGCATTCTATAGATGTGAGGGCGCCATTGTCTACGGGGGGGGGGGAGGCGGGCGTTAGTGATCACAGTGGGCAGGACACATGACTGTGCGGAGGTCCTGGGTACGGCGCAGACAATGTCATTACTGTAATCCTCCCAAATGAATTATTACAGGATCCGGCACAAAGTCGTATTCATCCTCCGCTGCTTGTACGCCCGAGTCTTGTGTTTTGGGGCCGGGAATGTCAATGACTGTACGGAAGCAGATTATTATTCAGACGTCACATGAGAAATAAGAAAAGGACAGAAATATTATAAATTAAAAAGTCATGGAGAACAGAGAGGCCCCGGTCATCGCTGTCACATGCCATTATTGACCTTCACTAGCTTTCCTTGAAGTGACCATAAAATCTGTAATGTTAATCCTGTGAAATATCAAATGTGTCCCCCTGGTCAATAGTGCAAAAGATCATCACATCCTCACTAGTCTACTGTACTGCTGGAGACAAGACAGGCAGGATGATCACTAAACAGCTAGAGAGGAGGCAGGCAGGATGATCACTGAACATCTGGAGACGACACAGGCAGGATGATCACCGAACTGCTGGAGACAAGACAGGCAGGATGATCACTGAACAGCTGGAGACGACACAGGCAGGAAGATCACTGAACAGCTGGAGACAAGACAGGCAGGAAGATCACTGAACAGCTAGAGAGACATGCAGGATAATCACAACATCTGGAGACAAGACAGGCAGGATGATCATTAAACATCTGGAGACAAGACAGGCAGGATGATCATTAAACATCTGGAGACAAGACAGGCAGGATGATCACTGAACAGCTGGAATCAAGACAGACAGGAAGATCACTGAACGGCTAGAGGCAGGCAGGCTAATCACAACATCTGGAGACAAGACAGGCAGGATGATCATTAAACAGCTGGAGACAAGACAGGCAGGAAGATCACTGAACATCTGGAGACAAGACAGGCGGGAAGATCACTGAACATCTGGAGACGACACAGGCAGGATGATCATTGAACATCTGGAGACAAGACAGGCAGGATGATCATTAAACAGCTGGAGACAAGACAGGCAGGATGATCACTGACCAGCTGGAGACAAGACAGGCAGGATGATCATTAAACATCTGGAGACAAGACAGGCAGGAAGATCACTGAACATCTGGAGACGACACAGGCAGGATGATCATTAAACATCTGGAGACAAGACAGGCAAGATGATCATTAAACATCTGGAGACAAGACAGGCAGGATGATAATTAAACATCTGGAGACAAGACAGGCAGAATGATCATTAAACATCTGGAGACAAGACAGGCAGAATGATCATTAAACATCTGGAGACAAGACAGGCAGGATGATGATTAGACATCTGGAGACAAGACAGGCAGGATGATCATTAAACATCTGGAGACAAGACAGGCAGGATGATCATTAAACATCTGGAGACAAGACAGGCAGGATGATCATTAAACATCTGGAGACAAGACAGGCAGGATGATCACTGAACAGCTGGAGACAAGACAGGCAGGAAGATCACTGAACAGCTAGAGAGGCAGGCAGGATAACCACAACATCTGGAGACAAGACAGGCAGGATGATCATTAAACAGCTGGAGACAAGACAGGCAGGATGATCATTAAACAGCTGGAGACAAGACAGGCAGGATGATCACCGAACATCTGGAGACAACACAGGCAGGATTATTAATGATTTGCTGGGGGAAGTGAGGTAGATAGGCAGGATTACCACTGAACTGCTGGATACAAGAGAGGCAGAATGATCAGTGAACTGAAAGAGACTAGGCAGGCAAGATAATCACTGAACTGTTGGAGAAAAGAAGAGCACGACTATCAGTGATTTCTTGGCAAGAAGATAAACAGGATTATCACCGGGATGCTGGAGATGGGCAGGACAATCAGTGATTTGCTGGAGACAAGACAGGTAGAATGATCACTGAACTGCTGGAGCTGTACAAGAAGAGCAGGATTATCAGTGATTTGCTAGCACTGAACTGCTGGAGACAAAACAGCTAGGATGATTACTGAACTGTAGAAGAGAAGACAGGCAGGATTATCACTGACCAATGATTAATACTGTACAAACCTCTTGCCATTAATTGTTCTCCCCTTCGTACAGAATGAATGATGTTGTGTAATTCTGTTGCCTTTTTTCAACAGCCACAAAGAATATAAACAGTGGTGTGAAAAAGTGTTCGCCCCCTTCCTGATTTCCGATTCTTTCCCATGTTTGACCCACTTAAATGTTTCAGATCACCAAACAAATGTAAATATTAGACAAAGATAACACAAGGAAACACTAAACACAGTTTTTAAATGAAGGCCTTTATTATTAGTAAAGGAAAAAGAAATCCAAACCTACAGGGCTCTGTGTGAAAAAGTGATTGTCCCTCTGCCTTAAAACAAAAATTAACTATGGTTTATCACATCTTTTGAAAGCTGCCTTCACATTCCCTAGCCACACACAGTCCTGATTAATGCCACACCTTAAATAGGACCTGTCTGACAAAGTGAAGCAGACCAAAAGATCCTCAAAAGCTAGACACCATGCCACGGATCCAAGGAAATTCATGAACAAATGAGAAACAAAGTAATTGAGATTTATCAGTCTGGAAAAGGTTGAGAAGCTATTTCCAAAGCTTTAGGACTCCAGTGAACCACAGTGGCAGCCAAGGAACAGTGGTGAAGCTTCCCAGAAGTGGCCGGTCGACCAAAATTACAAGAGAGCAGTAAGGGCGGCCATAAGGGCATTACTGCCCTGACTGGCGTATGGGGTTTGAACAGCAGAGGGGGCCCGCATCGGGCCCCGTCACCTCTACCCATCGGGCCCCACTGCCCTGTCTCCAGCGGCAGAATTCTGCCGGTCAAGTAACAGCCTGCGTCCAGGACGCAGGTTCAGTTACTCTATTGCCGGGCCCGCACGGCAATAGTTAAAGGGAATCTGTCACCCCATTTTAGCCCTATAAGATGCGGCTACCGCCATCAGGGACTTATGTACAGCATTCTGTAATGCTGTAGATAAGCCCCCGATGAAACCTGAAAGATAAGAAAAACGAGTTAGCTTATACTCACCGGGGGGCGGTGGGTGTCGCGGTCCGGCACCCCCCATCTTCATATGATGATGTCCTCCTCCTTGCTTCTCCCTCGGCTCCGGCGTACTTTATCTGCCCTGTTGAGGGCAGAGTAAAGTACTGCAGTGCGCAGGCGCCGCGAAAGGTCAGAGGTCCGGTGCCTGCGCACTGCAGTTTTCTGCTCTGCCCTCAACAGGGCCGATAAAGTATGCCTGCGCAGGAGCCGAGGGAGAAGCAAGGAGGAGGACATCATCATATGAAGATGGAAGGCGCCGGATGGGACGGAGACACCCATCGGACTGGACCGCCCCCCCCCCCCCCCCCCCCCCCCCCCCGGTGAGTATAATCTAACTCTTTTTTATTATCTTTCAGGTTACATTGGGGGCTTATCTACAGCATTACAGAATGCTTACACAACTTTGGCTAAACATGTGTCAGCGTTTACCAAGGAGGCTGGGTAAGAAGAGGCTCAGGTGAGATCGGGATGAGCACTTGGAGCATTAAGAGTTAAACAAATGAGCATCAAGAAATTCTGTATAAGGAAACGAAGTGAAGTCAAACTTGAAAATCCGGTCCCTCTAGGACCAATTATGTAACCTGAACAGGAAGTCCTGAAAAAGTGACCACGCCAACTGAATCCCAAGACATCAGTGATGAGGTCACCCCGCGCTCTGGCATCTCCATCCCCAGACACCGGTGACGAGGCCTGCCCGTGCTCTGGGATCTCCACCCACAGACACCGGTGACGAGGTCACCCTGGGTTCTGGCATCTCCACCCCCAGACACCATTGACGAGGTCACCCCGGGTTCTGGCATCTCCACCCCAGACACCGGTGACGAGGCCTGCCCGTGCTCTAGGATCTCCACCCACAGACACCGCTGACGAGGTCACCCTGGGTTCTGGCATCTCCACCCCCAGACGCCGGTGACGCGGCCGCCCCACGCTCTGGGATCTCCACTCCCAGAAACCGGTGATGAGGCCGCCCTGTGCTCTGGCATCTCCATCCCCAGACGTTGGTGACGAGGCCGCCCTGCGATCTGGCATCTACATCCTCAGACACCAATGATGAGGCCGCCCCGCGCGCTGACATCTCTATCCCCAGACACTAGTGACGAGGTTACCCCGCGCTCTGGGATCTCCACTCCCAGAAACCGGTGACGAGGCCATCCTGCGCTCTGGGATCTCAATCCTCAGACACCAATGATGAGGCCGTCCTGCGCTCTGACATCTCGATCCCCAGATGCCGGTGACTAGGCCGTCCTGTGCTCTGGCATCTCCATCCTCAGACACCAATGATGAGGCCGTCCTGCGCTCTGGCATCTTGATCCCCAGATTCCGGTGATGAGGCCATCCTGCGCTCTGGCATCTTGATCCCCAGATGCCGGTGACGAGGCCATCCTGCGCTCTGGCATCTACATCCTCAGACACCAATGATGAGGCCGTCCTGCGCTCTGGCATCTTGATCCCCAGATTCCGGTGACGAGGCCATCCTGCGCTCTGGCATCTTGATCCCCAGATGCCGGTGACGAGGCCGTCCTGCGCTCTGGCATCTACATCCTCAGACACCAATGATGAGGCCGTCCTGCGCTCTGGCATCTTGATCCCCAGATTCCGGTGACGAGGCCATCCTGCGCTCTGGCATCTTGATCCCCAGATGCCGGTGACGAGGCCGTCCTGCGCTCTGGCATCTACATCCTCAGACACCAATGATGAGGCCGTCCTGCGCTCTGGCATCTTGATCCCCAGATTCCGGTGACGAGGCCATCCTGCGCTCTGGCATCTTGATTCCCAGATGCCGGTGACGAGGCCGTCCTGCGCTCTGGCATCTACATCCTCAGACACCAATGATGAGGCCGTCCTGCGCTCTGGGATCTCCATCCCCAGATGCCGGTGACGAGGCCGTCCTGCGCTCTGGCATCTCCATCCACAGACACCAATGATGAGGCCGTCCTGCGCTCTGGGATCTCCATCCACAGACACCAATGATGAGGCCGTCCTGCGCTCTGGGATCTCCATCCCCAGATGCCGGTGACGAGGCCGTCCTGCGCTCTGGCATCTCCATCCACAGACACCAATGATGAGGCTGCCCCAGATGCTGGTATCTGCGGTGCTCATACAGGCAATTACTACTTATTCTAAGCCGTTATTAATGTAATACGAAGACACTAAGTGCACATCTCACTGACTGCCCTGCTGCTTCAGGGTCTGCACATTACATGCCCCCCAGGATATTCGTACACTGCAGAAGGTAACCTATCCGCAGAATTCTGAATGCGGCACTGGATGCAACTAAAGAATACACACCGAAACGTCACCATCCATTAGTCAGACCAGATCTGGATAGTTTCTTCTGATAAGTGGCACCACACTATGCTGAGTCAACATTACCATCCACAAGTCCTTCAGACTGAGATTGCTATATGTATCATCGATGGGACCCCCTACCGATAATGAGAAAAAGGGGGTTTAAAGGGAACCTGTCACTTGATTCATGCTGCCCAAACCACAAGCGTATCAATCCACCCCGACTCAATCGTCTTGCCGCAGCGGTGCCACCTGTCCGTGCTCATCCGGAACAGGGGCTTCGAGGATCCACCTCACCACGGAGAATACATAACGTCCACTCAGCGAGAACAGAGCAAGAAATGCCTTCACATAAAGACGCAGAGGGAAGGAGAAATACACCAAACTTGTCTAGCTCAGCTACATCTAATTCACAGCAGAGGGATCAGATATCGGAGGTCACGTGAGGATCAGCATCACGGCTCAGGGCGCGGTGTGCAATGTGTGAGCTGTACTCGGCATGTGACCGTGTGATGTCATCGCTGGTTAATTATAGAAAAGATTTGTAATAACAAATCAATGCCAAGAAAATCATTACCAGGTCATGAAATCCGCCACTTATCACATCGGACGATGGAACCTTATACAACACGCCTACGGAAATAAAGTCACACAACAGTGGGCGCCACGGCCACGAGCCAGTCGTTACTCACTGAAAGCGGATCTGTCACCAGGGTTCACAATGCATTATTATTACATAAACCTCTGCAACTTGATGAAGCTGGTGTACTTACTGTGAAAAACAGAAAATGGAAAATGAGCATTTTAGAAGTCCAACTAAAGAGGAAGCTCACGGGTCTAAGTTTATTCAGTCTCTGCCCCCGGACTGACTGACAGCAGTGACTTCTATTGAGAGGTGAGAGAGAGGAGGGACATGGCGGAGCTGTCAATCAGGCTAGGTGGGCGGAGATTCAGCAGCAGGGAGGAAGGACACTGAGGAGCAATTACTCAGGCAAGGTGGATGGAGATTAGACGTTTCAACTTTCATAAAGGATTAGACAGCCATTCTGACAAGGATTTTCACCGGCTGAATCAGGTCCAAGTGATCCATTTAATACTCCATACAGTTTATATTGTAAAGTCCATGACAGATTTGCTTTAAAGGGGTTGTCTGGTCTAAAATGAAAAGTCTGCAGTCACTCTGTGTGACTGCAGACCCCCAGCACACGCCCTGTGTGCTGCGAGGATCCGCCGGTTTCTGATCCGGGAACGGCGGTGATGTATGCGCTATGTCTAGTCCCAGTCAGTGCCTGTCTAGTGGTCAAGGCCTTGCTCCATACACTTGTATAGAGCGAGACCGCACCCACTGGATAGGCTCAATTTAGACTGGACAACCCCTTTAAAGCGGATTCGAACCACATGGCTAGCTGCAAGAAGTGACTAGAGGCCATCAGCATTCCCATAGACGGCCTACGTACGGGCGAGTTGCTGTTTTTGGAAGAGATCAGCCATGTTTTTAGCATTTCATACCAGGTGTTTAACCCTTTCACGACATGCGCCATATATATACGGCGCACGTTGGAAGCGGCCTCATGAAGCGAGCCCACCCTATACCCGGCAGGTGACGTAACAATCACAGGCGGATCGTAAACGGAAAGAACTCAAGAACGCCAAAATTACATTTTTTTGCGTTGCCACAATGCCACAAAAAATGCTGTAATAAGCAATCAAAAAAGTCACATCTATCCCAAGACGGCTCTAAAAAAATGTCGTCTGGCACCGCAAAAAATAAACCATCACACGGCTCCATCGGATGAAAAATAAACATTTTACGGGTTGTAGAAAATGGCGACAACTCCCCCAATTTTTTTTTTTGCACCACTAGAATAATTAAAAAAAAACGCTGGCGGAGGAGGGGGCGTCAGCCGGCGGAAAAGGGGGGGCGTCAGCCGGCGGAAAAGGGGGGGCGTCAGACGGCGGAAAAGGGGGGGCGTCAGACGGCGGAAAAGGGGGGGCGTCAGACGGCGGAAAAGGGGGGGCGTCAGACGGCGGAAAAGGGGGGGCGTCAGACGGCGGAAAAGGGGGGGGCGTCAGACGGCGGAAAAGGGGGGGCGTCAGCCGGCGGAAAAGGGGGGGGCGTCAGACGGCGGAAAAGGGGGGGCGTCAGACGGCGGAGAAGGGGGGCGTCAGACGGCGGAGAAGGGGGGCGTCAGACGGCGGAGATGGGGGGCGTCAGACGGCGGAGATGGGGGGCGTCAGACGGCGGAGATGGGGGGCGTCAGACGGCGGAGAAGGGGGGCGTCAGACGGCGGAGAAGGGGGGCGTCAGACGGCGGAGATGGGGGGCGTCAGACGGCGGAGATGGGGGGCGTCAGACGGCGGAGATGGGGGGCGTCAGACGGCGGAGATGGGGGGCGTCAGACGGCGGAGAAGGGGGGCGTCAGACGGCGGAGATGGGGGGCGTCAGACGGCGGAGATGGGGGGCGTCAGACGTCTCACTATGCTGGTGTAAACACTACAACTCCCAGCATTCCCTGATACCTGCCAATGACTCGCCCGGGTGCAGGAACAGGCTTTCTGGGGCTTGTCTACAGGTGGCCGTGCTGTGTGCCTGTAGGGCTCCGGCACACGTATGAGGTCGCACTCACCACAGCAGGCAGCGCTATCAGTTGGCCCCGTGTAGCCCCCAGTGCTCTCGCAGACTCCCCTCACACTCTCCAGGCTTCTTCCTGGCTGTGACACTAGAGGAAGTCTCCACCTGACGAGCGGCCACCACTGCGGGGGG